>NW_028318027.1:1853584-2216626 GCF_062004578.1 Staurois parvus | reverse complement strand
GCGGGTTTGCATCACTTAACGGCAAATCGTTGACAAACGCTGGGACGTTCAGTGTTGTGCGCATTAAGCCAGACACCAAAGGGCAGCACAGACCTGTTATTACTCGCTCAAGCATGGCTGAACAAAACCAGTCTCTACCACAAATTGGACCCAGACCTGCCCAGGGTCTCGTAAGTAGATTGCACGGAGGAGTAGAGTTCGTTATTGGAATTAACTGTGAGGGACTTTTAAACCTAGGCCTGTGTATGGCCTTCAATTGAAGCTGCTTCTGCTCCGCCACTCTGCCATGGGCCCCTGTACCGCCTCCTCATGCTGCTGCCAGGCCCGTAATCTGTCATGGGCCCCTGTACCGCCTCCTCATGCTGCTGCCAGGTCCAGAGTGTGTCATGGGTCCCTGTACGGCCTCCCATTGCTGCTGTCTCCATCGCCACACTCTGCCATGTGCCACTTTCAGGTCTCCTCACACTGCTGGTGGGTTCCATTTTGTCATAGGGTGCTGTATGGCCTCCCATTGCTGCTGCCTCCACCGCCACACTGTGGCTCCACACTCTGGTTTTGGCCCCGTGACTGCCCAAATGAGTGAAGTGTGCGGTGATTCTAAGATCGACGGCACTCATCTGCATGTCATACTGACTGACAGTATTATTTCTCTTCCCCAGCAGACTCCAAGGGCATTTAAATTAAAAGGTACAGTGTTCTGCACTAATATAAATGCTCTCTGAAGCCTAGAAACACCCTTTTTATAAGTTAAATTCACAGCGAATATATTCGCATCGAATCAAATTTATTCCGCGAATTCGGCGAATTAGCCGAATCGAATTTTTGAATAATTCGCTCATCTCTAACTAAAACCACCGCAAAGCATGTCCTTCAACTCATCTCTCAAACCTCTGACAAGCTGATGGAGGTTTCAGAACACTAACCCCATCCAAGAACTTGGGATGGGTTTATATGGAAAGGTTCTCCTGGCCAAACACCAGGGTTCAGGTAAAACTTTGCAGATTAATTGGTGTAAAGACAACACTTAGTATTAGTTGTGCTTCTAAATCATATCAGAGCCATCACAACCAATCCATGGAACGAGCAGAACAAAGCTTTAAAAAAAAAAAAAATTCTAAATTGCCAGCAGGTAGTTTCTCTGATAGAAGAGGCATGTTTGTTCAGATTATGCAGAATCTGACATCCAAGATTCAATAGAATTTCTTACCTGTAGACAAACAGGATGACTTTGAAGCCATGTGTACACAAATTGTTTACCCTTAGTTTTTAAATATAAAGCTGGCAGTTTTCTCCCTGTAACAATCATTTGATTTCCTTCCCGTGGAGCCATTGAGCTCTCCCAGTGGAGGTCAGGGGGTGCCGTCCCCAGAAGAACAGTTATTACTTCTAGAAGCTATAACCACCAGCAATAATCAAATGTAAAATTAGACAGGTTGGTTGTACCCAAGTTGAATGATCGATCAACTTGGGTACATTCAGCCTGAGCATACATGGTTTAAATCTTGGCCGTTCCCTGCTGAACTGGCCAAGATTCAAACCATCTGTTCATTAGCCTCAGCATTGTGTACAGGAAGCATTTGCCTTCCTTTAAGCAGCATTCTTGTAAGTTCTTATAGCACCCCCCCCCCCCCCCCGCTTCCAGTTTTGGTGTGATGATTATGGATCTTATTGGGTCACTGCTGTTGATTTAATCAAGCTTTAAACACACTTCAATGGGCTTTTAGTAAGATTCTGCATCAGGTTTATGTTGCTAATTATCCTCTGACAGGTCAGTTAGTGGCTGTGAAGGAAAAGGTTCCAATGCACAACTTCCTGGTTGAATATGGGATGTCCATCAGCCTCAGCAACCACCCAACATAATCAGGACTCATGAAGTTGCCTTTCATATAAGCAGATAATGTTTGTCCAGGAGGTGGCAACAGCTGGAACTCTGCACTCTAATAAAGAGAAATGTAAATTGTATGAAAAGAATCAAGAATTAATCTGTTCTTAGTGTCCTTAAAGTATTTGAGGATCTTGCACCATCAATGGCGGCTCTCACAATTGTATACAAACAGGTTTCCTTTAATCCTTTTGAGTGCATTGATCAAATATTCTATGTCTCAGGATGGTACGATGGATTTATTGGATTACATTTTCCTGTTCCTAGCCATACTTTGCCATGTTGGCATATTGACCAATTGTCCTTTATAGGCTCTTTAACCACCTCCCACCCACCATATAGTCCAATGATGGGCACAAGGTGGTTCGCTCGTTCTGAAAGGACGTCATATGATGTCCTCCCATTCTCGCCGTGTATGCGCAGCGATGTGCTGTGTCCCTCGGACACAGCGGATCACCAATCACGGAAAGAGCCGAAGATGTTGGTTCGGTCGTGTGATCAGCTGTGTCCAATCACAGCTGATCACATGTAAACATGGAAATGCCGGTTATTGGCATTTCTCTCCTCTTGAGCTGCCACCTTGAGAGGAGAGGAAAGCCGGTAATCGGCTTTCCGGGGAGGGAACATATACACTGATCATCAGGGCACTGATGATCAGTGTAGCCCCAGCAGTGCCACGTGCCAGTGCCCATTAGTGCCACAAATCAGTGCATATTAATGCCCATCTGAGCTGCCTTTCAGTGTCATCCAATGCCACCTATCAGTGCTGCCAAACAGTGCCTCCTTATCAGTGCCAATCACTGCAGCCTCATTAGCACACATCAGTGAAGGTGAAAAATCACTTTATAAATTTTAAAACAAAAACTAAGAAATGTTTCTTCAAAACTCAGTGGTTTTTGGTTTAAGAAAATAAACCCAGGAGGTGATTAAATACCAACAAAAGAAAGCTGTCACAAAAATGATAAAAATTTCATATGGTACAGTGTTGCATGACCGCACAATTGTCAAAGTGCGACAGTGCTGAAAGCTGGAAATTGGCCTGGGCAGGAAGGGGGTACAAGTGCCCGGTAGGCTAGTGGTTAAATGAAGATACTGTGAAGCGATGCATTCCTCAGATAGTGAGTACATTGGAATACATGCACAGCAAAGGGATGATCCGTGTCGAGCTGGACATTATTCTGCTAATGGACTTTGAATGTAATATGATCAAAGACGCAGATTTTGGACTGGCGAGGCTCCAAGGTACGGAAGCATCAACTATGTCCTGGTTCATACTGTACACAGCTCTAGAATAATGTAGCAACTGTTCTTGTTTCAGGCATCTACACCCAAGCACTGATGTATGGGCCTTTGCTGTCATTTACACAGCTATGACTAGGTCATTCCCTTGGAAAGGAGCAGAGGGCTGTGACCCAATGTATAGGGACTTTGCTTGGTGGCAAGTCAAAGGACTTGACATTAGCACCAGAAAAGTGGAGGAAGTTCTCTTGAAGCCAGGAAAATGTGCTGGGACCTTTTGGCCCTCTGCCTGTGAAAGGTGCTGAGCCATGGACATTCTAATATATCTTCATCTGCCATGGAAAGCAGAATTGGTTTCAGAAAACCTTACAAGTACTGTTATACAGTACATATGGTGTCTAGTGACTAATCGTCCCATTTTCTTTATAGGTTGGTTTAAATAAAGATCCAGTAAAGTGATGTGTTCCTCAAATATTCTATGTCTCATGATGGTATGATTGATTTTACTACATTTTTCCATGTTCCTGTCCATATTTTGCCATGTTGGCATCTTGTGACTGATTGTGTCCTGTTTTTTTATATGCTGCTTTAAATGAAGTTGCTGTGAAGTAATGTGTTCCTCAGATAGCGAGTGCGTTGGAATACATGCACAGCAATGGGATGATCCACCGTGTCATCAAGCTGGACAATATTCTGCTAATGGAATAGTTGAATATGGGATGTCTGTCAGCCTCAGCGGCCATCCGAACATCAGGACCTCTGAAGTTGCCTTTCATAGAAGCAGATAAAATGCACTTTTCCAGGAGGTGGCAACAGTTGGAACTCTGTACTCTAATAAAGCCAAATGCAAGTTTGAAAAGAATAATTATCGTTAAGTTAAGAAAAGACTTTAGTTTATTTAACCTCCCTGGCGGTTTTACACTCGGGCTTACCTTGCGGCGCTGCATAGGGGGTCCCTGCAGCACTTACCTTGTCCTTCGTTCCCACGATGTGTCCCCTGCAGGGTCCCCGGCCATCTCCTCCGGCCGATGCCGGCATCCGGCTTCTGTGTTCCGGTCCCCGTGACGTACGGGCGCCGGGAAATTAAAAAAAGTCATTTTTTTTCCCAATTTTAAATAGTAAAACATTGCTGTTTCATCCCATTTCACATACATATTGTCCCTAGTGCTTTGTCCTGTGCCCTGCCTGCATTTTGTCCGTTCTTTCTGCCTGGAAACTTAGAAAAGTCCATGGCGTCCAAAAAGCGTCCCTTTACGTCAAAAGCGGTTTTAGACCGGCTAAAGAACAGCGATAGCAAAATCAGAACCACTTACAGAATTGAGTGATAATGATTTGTGGGGAAATTTTCCTAAAAATTACAGCCTACAATAAAAAACTATTTCCATGCAAAAAAATGGTACCGCTTTCAGCACAAAAAAAATTGGAAGGAATCATACCGCTAGGGAGGTTAAAGTATTTAAGGATCTTGCACTAACAGTGGCTCTCATTTGTATATGAACAGGTTTCCTTTAATCATCCTTTGAGTGTAGTGAGCTAATATTCTATTAGCCTGTATGATGGACAAGATTGGCTTTTATTTGATTACATTTTTCCATGTCGGTGTCTAGTGACTAATTGTCCAGTTTTTTTTATAGGTTGGTTTAAATGAAGATGTTGTAAAGTGATGTGTTCCTCAGATAGCGAGTGCGTTGGAATACATGCACAGCAGAGGGATGGTCCACAGTGACATCAAGCCGGACAATATTCTGATAATGGACATTGAATGTAATATGGTCAAAGTGGCAGACTTTGGACTGGCAAGGCTCCAGGGTACCGAAGCTCCATCTATGGCTTGGTTCATACTTTATACAGCTCCGGAACTGTGCAGCCTGAAGAGAATTGATTCTACACCCAAGCATTGATGTGTGGGCCTTTGGTGTCATGATTTACACAGCCATGACTGCATCAGTCCCTTGAAAAGGAGCAGAGGACCATGACCCAATGTATAGGAACTTTGTTTGGTGGCAAGTTAAAGGATCTAACTTTAGCACCAGAAAAGTGGAGGAAGTTCTAAGGCAAATGTTCTGGGACCTTTTGGCCCTCAATGCCTCTGAGAGGTGCTCAGCCATGTATATTCTAAAATATCTTCATTTGCCATGGAAAGCAGAAATGCTTTCAGAAAACCTTACAAGACCTACTGTAATACATGACATACAGAGCAAGTGATGTCCATGCCAGAGCTACTGCATGTCTACCAGACAATGAGACAACCTCACTGACTATTGGAGCTGAGGTGGAAATTGCATATGTCCTTTCAACCACCTAATAATCAAGAGACAACTTGTTGAATCCACTCTGGGGAACTGTACAAGCCTCCTGTCCTAGTTGAACACTTACATCTTAGAACATCTTTAAGATGGCTCTGGAAGTGATGCTTCAGGAATAAATAGTGGGGGCAAATCTTTATGATAAGTAGAGATGAGGATAACATTTGGTCCTAGCAATCTGTGCCTTGATACAATCCTGTCAGGTCTACAGACAATTGCTTGGACTTCATGGCTTGCGCTCTGACATGCACTGTGGGACCTTCTATAGACAGGTTTATGCCTTTCCTAATCATGTCCAACTGAATTTCCCACAGGTGGACTCCCAATCAAGTTGTGGAAAAAATCCTATAATGTTGCACTCCCAAAACACTCCAATTTATATATGGAATCACTTTATCTATGTCCTAAGAACCATATGTAGAAAAAATAAAAAATATATATAATAAATCAAATGACATAAAAAATATACTGAATTAATATTAAAAGAAACCTCCGTGATTATACTAAAATAATAACTGATTAAAGAATGAATATTACTTCACTTATAAAAAATTATTCAAATGATCAATGTGCATAAATAAATGCATATGTGAAAACAGCTATAAATAAATGCATATGTGAAAACAGCTATCAAATCCCCCTGATGAAGCCACATGACCAGTGGCGTAACGCGTAGGGGTGGGACTGTAACGTCACTCGGAGGGAGTCAGTTCGTTTGCCGGACCATGGGTGCATGCCTCTGACAGTCAGCGGAGGACTCGGTTCATATTGTGATACGGATTTTGAATACAACACATGTGAGTGTTATACTTGGAGTCAATAAAGCCAATCTTTATAAAGGATAAAACACCATGTTGACATCTTTTTCCTATGTGGAGAGCCGTATTGGAGATGAGAGTATAGAGGAGTTGAATCCTCTGGAGAAGGGATCAATCCCAGAGCATATGTTAATAGCGGCGGATATCCATTGTTCCAAAGGAGGGAGTCCTAGCCAAGTAGGTTCCATAGGAGGAGAACCAAAAGCGCATATAGCCTAATTATAGGCAGAGAAGGAGGTGAGCGTACATCTGCACTAATGGGAGGATTCACAATCAGTCACGGATTCACATGCAATATGGATTGAAGATTAATTAAACAGCACAAAGTCACTTTTATTATATGGGACACTGTTTTCACATATGCATTTATTTATGCACATTGATCATTTGAATATTACTTCACTTATAAAAAATTATTCATTCTTTAATCACAGTTATTTTAGTATAATCACGGAGGTTTCTTTTAATATTAATTCAGTATATTTTTTATGTCATTTGATTTATTATATATTTTTTATTTTTTCTGCATATGGTTCTTAGGACATAGATAAAGTGATTCCATATATAAATTGGAGTGTTTTGGGAGCGCAACATTATAGGATTTTATTCACATTTTTTTCACATTGGTAGTTATGTGTTAGATGTTTGCGATCCGACTATATAGAGGACATATATTTTAGGTTGTATATTAGGGAGACCTTTTTTGTTTTCTGGCTCGCAAGACACTTTAAATAAGTTGTGGAAACAGGTCAAGGATGATCAGTGGGAACAGGATGTACCATGGCTCAATTTTGAGTGTCACGGCAAAGGCTGTAAATACTTATGTACTTTATTAAATTGCAAAGATTTAAAAAAACAAAAACGTTCACGTTGTCATTAAAAATTTAGGAAAATGTAATTTAATCCATTTTGGAATAAGGCTAACATAAAATGTGGCAAAAATTTAAGCTCTGAATACTTTCTGGATGCACTGTATACACATTTTTCTAATTTCTTATTTTTCTCTGGTCTTCAGTGCATTGAAGTTTAAATTTTTTACATATTTCATATATTTACAAGAGTAATGTATATATGGGGTTCTCCAGTGGAGGTTCTACCACTCAATGCATTGTCTAAACGACTTTTTTACAGTCTAGTTATTTTTTATATAGCCTCCGTGATCCCCTAGATATGCTTTAATCTAGACTTGGATGATAGAGCAGTGAGTCAGTTATGCAGACACCGCTCATACAGCTGGGTCACCCTACACAAATACACTTATGTTACCCTTCCTCCATGCCCCTGAGGGTGTTGGTGATAATGAAATGTGCAAGGATGAGCAGTAAGAGGTTAAAGAGGGTATACTTGTTTGTGAGCCAGAGTAGATTGGGCAGGTTCAGCACCTCTGCACTTGCTGTTACATAGTACAACATTGCATGCAACTTGGGTGGTTTTCCAACATTCCCATGCAACAGAAGTCAATCTGTAAATCAACTTATAAAGCGGGGGGGGGGGGTGTGGGGGGGGGGGTCACACAGATCAAAATTCTGCTGGTCCCTCCTGAATCAGTCAACTTTCCATTACTCAATGTCCAGCATTGTCCCTTTGGAAAAAAAATCATCCGAAGGTCAGCCACCCTTAGTGCGCGTCTGAATAGGAATCAATTCCAGATATCAGCTTCAAATCCATTGTTCAGATAAGCACTATCCTGGCACCAGATTGCCCTCAGCCTATTGTCATGCCATTCATGAAACAGTACCACCCATAATGAATAGATTACCCTGCTTGGCAGTTTACAGACAAAATCAAACCATTTCCAACTATTCGAGAACATGAACAGATAAGGAGACATTACACACCCACAAACCAAAAATATTTTGAATTACAAGATATACATCTATTAATGGAGATATCACATAACCTCATGGTCTCAGTGAGACTAGGACACACAATTGTTTATAGGTCATCTCCTTTAGTATTTGGGGCTTTTGGTAGTGTATTCCGACACAATGACTTTGAAGCCATGTATACACAAATTGTTTTCCCTTAGTTTGTGAATATAGAACTGGCAATAGATGAAGCAATTTTCTCCCTGTAACAATCATTTGATTTCCTTCCTGTGGATCCATTGAGTTCTCCCGTCAGGGAGAAGGGGGTGCTGTCCTCAGGAGCACAGTTTTTTCTAGAAGCTATAACCACCAGCAATAATCAAGTGTAAAATTAGACAGATTGGTTGTACCCAAGTTGAATGATTGATCAACTTTGGTACATTCAGCCTGCCTATACATGGTTTGAATCTTGGCCAGTCCCTGCTGAACTGGCCAAGATTCAAACCTTCTATGAACAGCTTTAACCTCAGCATTGTGTACAGGAAGCATTTACAAAGCATTAACCTTCCTTTAAGCAGCATTCTTATAAGTTCTTAAAGCACCCCCCCCTTCCAGTTTTGGCGTGATGATTAAGGATCTTATTGGGTCATTGCTGTTGATTCAATCAAGCTTTCAGCACACTTCAATGGGCTTTTAGTAAGATTCTGCATCGGGTTTATGTTGCTAATTATCTTCTGACAGGTCAGTTAGTGGCTGTGAAGTTGTTTAGCAAGGAAAAGGTTCCTACACAACTTCCTGGTTGGATATGGGATGTCCATCAGCCTCAGCAGCCACCCAAACATAATCAGGACTCATGAAGTTGCCTCATATAAGTAGAGGTCCAGGAGGCCAAGCCAAATTTAAGTTGTATGAAAAGAATTAATCTTTAAGTATTAAAAATCTGTCCTTAAAGTATTTGAGGATCTTGCACCATCAATGGCAGCTCTCACAATTGTATACAAACACAGGTTTCCTTTAATCATCCTTTTGAGCAAATATTCTATGTCTCAGGGTGGTACGATGGATTTATTAGATTACATTTCCCCTATTGCTATCCATACTTTGTCATGCTGGCATCTTGTGACTAATTGTCTTTTTTTTAATAGGTTGTTTAAATGAAGATACTGTGAAGCGATGCATTCCTCAGATAGCAAGCGTATTGGAATACATGCACAGCAAAGGGATGATCCGTGTCGAGCTGGACATTATTCTGCTAATGGACTTTGAATGTAATCTGATCAAAGAGGCAGATTTTGGACTGGCAAGGCTCCAAGGTACGGAAGCACCATCTATGTCCTGGTTCATACTGTACACAGCTCTAGAATAATGTAGCCTGAAACAAGGAAACCAGTTGCATCTACACCAAATATTCGATGCATGGACCTTTGGTGTCATTTTACACAGCTATGACTAGGTCATTCCCTTGGAAAGGAGCAGAGGGCTATGACCCAATGTCTAGGGACTTTGCTTGGTGGCAAGTCAAAGGATCTCACATTAGCACCAGAAAAAGTGGAAGAAGTCTTTCTTGAAGCCAAATAAATGTTCTGGGACCTGGGGTCTCTGAAAGGTATTCATCCAGGGACATTCTAATATATCTTCATCTGCTTTGGAAAGCAGAATTGCTTCCAGAAGACCTTACAAGTACTGTTATACAGAACATATGGTCCATTCCACAGCTGTCAGTGCTTCCACATGTTTTATACCTGACCATGAGACAACCTCCATGACTGTTGGAGCGGAGGTAGAAATTGCATGTCCTTTCAACCACCTAATAAAGAGAATAACTTGTTGAATCCACTCTGGGAAACTGTACAAGCCTCCTGTCCTAGTTGAACACTTAAATCTTAGAACACTGTTGATCTTTTGCTTACATTGTTTACAGTCTTTATAATTATGGATCAGTGTATCAATTTTAAGATGGCTCTGGAAGTGATAGGCTGCAGGAATAGCAGACAAATCTTCATGAAGAGTAGAGGGGAGGATAACATCTGGTTCTAGCATAGGTTCAAACTGAACATTTGCAGTTTGGCTGTTCATATGAACATTGTTTAGCTAGAATCCCCTGACCAAATGTCCTACAATGCATTGCTTGGGCCATCGTTGGCCATGGTCATACTGGACCTCTAGTTAGGAGCAAGACATTTGCCAATGTTTTTCACTAAAGTTTGCACCCCACACAAAGGCTGCTTTCACAGCACCCATTTGTCAGTGTGGGTGGATTTAGTGTGAGTGACATTTGTTGAAGGGAAAGACCGGTTAGTGTCATGTCCTTCTAGTATTGTGCTATAAACTGCATTCATTGCTATATGTATTACTATATTGTGTGCTGTATATATTTTTCTATTGATACTTTTGCAGAAAATGGTCATCTATGGCTAGGAAGAGCTGAGTTTAAGCCCCCTTAACCCGATTGGTTTGGGGTGTTTAGCATTATGTCAATAGTAGGTCGTTTTTTTTTATCCTTTACACCAAGCCAAAAAGGTTTTAGTTTGGTTTAATGTTTTGGGTAGGAGTTACATTTTTACTTTCTTGTAGTTTTTAGCTTGATGGTTATGGTCATATATAAATTTTAAGGGACCAGCAGCGTTAGGGACGAGTCAAACTACCCTGGAATATGTTCAAGCAGGGTTTGGGGGAACTACAAAGAAAACTGGGTGCTGAATCAAAAAATGGCGTTTTCTGGGTTATAAAAGAACAGCATGGGGGGGGGTTCACTGTCCTAAGGACAATCACAGTCAAAACTATTTGATCAAGGAC
Organism: Staurois parvus; assembly: GCF_062004578.1. Lineage (NCBI taxonomy): Eukaryota > Metazoa > Chordata > Amphibia > Anura > Ranidae > Staurois > Staurois parvus. The sequence continues at coordinate 2,205,777 of NW_028318027.1, read as the reverse complement.
TTCCCATACGCATTTAGGGAAAATTGTATTTCCCTTTTATAGAAGAAAAAGGTCCCCCAAAATATTATCCTCTATCATCTTCATCCTCACTCCCATCCTATACCTGGAGGTATTTTTGCATGCCATTAAAATTACAAATGGTTTTATGTAATGACTTTATAAGCTAGTTGCTGAAGCCAACCTCTGCTCTTTAACATGTATCTGAGAGTCACAACCCGGGTTTTGGGAACTACAAAGACCAGATGGTGAACTTAAACCCATTGAAATCAATGGTAGCCAACTCAAAATGGCCATTTTCTGGGTTAATAGGTAAAGGGTTATTAAAAACAGCATGGGGTGAGGGTCCTAGGGACCATTTATAAATATTTTGGAATGCCTTTAATATAATGACTAATGATTTTATTTACTGACAACTTTATAAGCCAGTTCCTTAAGCTAACCTCAGCTCTTACTTTCTTATTTTGAATATGTATTTGAAAGTCACAACCCGGAACCACAAACTGTGCCAAGTCTCAAGACATTACATCATGAATGTAGAAATGAAAAATTCCAATAAGACCCAAAAGCTGTCAAACATGTCCACTGATAGTCACCACCACCTGATTGTCACCAGCATCCTATCAATGGTCACAGACTACTGATTGATGACCAAAGACAGGGTTGCCTTGCATCTTCTGTTTTTATATACATGTCACATCTGTAATAAATGGAGACCATTCCAGCATACACTTTGTGTTTTGTCTGATCTCCTATACTGTAGTATATTTTCCAATTAGGCCTCACTGGCTGACTAGGGGAAATCCACAAAACGCCACCTCTATTCACTCCTAAACCTCAATTCTCATGTCTCAGTCCTCTTCCATTCTTAGTCCTCCAATCTCACTCTAGTCAGGAGTGGAGGTCCTTTTCCACTAAACATCACTCTGTACCTCCAAAAATCTTGGGTCCCAAATAAGCCACTACTAATGGTGAGAGCACCGAGTCATTCCTCTTTTTGCCAATACCCCAGACACACCTTAACTTGCCACATTTTGATGTTACAGTTTTATTCCAAAATGGATTATTCTTTCCCCCCCTCAGCATTCTACAAATACCCCATAATGACAAACACATGAAAGAAGTTTGTTTGAAATCTTTGCAAATTTTTTTAAAAAAAAAAAATTTACACAAGTATTCACAACCTTTGCGCAATACTTTGTTGAAGCACCTTTAGCACCAATTACAGCCTCAAGTCATTTTGAGTATGATGCTACAAGCTTAGCACAACATTTTTTGGGCAATTTCTCCCATTCTTCTATGTAGTACCTCAAGCTTCATCAGGTTGCATGGGAATGTCAAGGCACAATTGTTTTCGGATCTCTCCAGGGACGTTTAATCATGTTCAAGTCTTGGCTCTGGCTGGGCCACTCCAGGACATTCACAGAATTGGCACGTAGCCACTCCTTTGTTGTGGGCTGTGTGCTTAGGGTTGTTGTCCTGTTGAAAGATGAACGGTCACCCCAGTTTAAAAGGTCCAGAGTGCTCTGGAACAGGTTATCAAGCATGTCTCTGTACATTACTGAATTCATCTTTCCTTGGATCCTGACTAGCCTCCCAGTTCCTGCCACTGAAAAACATCCCCACAGCATTATGCTGCCACCACCATGCTTCACTGTAGGGATGTTATTGGCCAGGTGGTGAGTGCTGTCTGGTTTCCTCCAGACATGACGCTTGGCATTTAGGCCAAAGAGCTCAATCATTGTTTCATTTCAGACCAGAGAGTTGTTTCTCATGGTCAGAGTCCCTCAGGTGCCTTTTGGCAAACACCAGGCGGGCTGCCATTTACCTTCCGTCTGGCCACTCTACCATAAAGACCTGATTGGTGGAGTGCTGCAGAGGGTTCTCCTTTCTTGAGAAACACTGAAGCTCTTTCAGAGGGACCACCGGGTGCTTTGTTACGTCCCTGGCTAAGGCCCTTCGATCGCTCATTTTGGCCAGCTCTAGGAAGATTCCTGGAGGTTCCAAACTTCCATTTACACATGGAGGCCACTGTGCTCATTGGGACCTTCAATGCTGCAGAAGTGTTTCTGTACCCTTCCCCAGATCTGTGGATTGATACAATCCTGTCTTGGAGGTCTACAGACAATTCCTTCGACTTCGTGGCTTGGTTTGTGCTCTGACATGCACGGTTAACTGTGGGACCTTCTATAGACAGGTTTATGCCTTTCCTAATCATGTCCAATCAACTGAATTCCCCAAAGGTGGACTCCCAATCAAGTTGTGGAACCATCTCAAGGATGATCAGTGGGAACAGCATGCACCATAGTTGAATTTAGTGTCATGGCAAAGGCTGTAAATACTTATGTACATGGGGTTTAATTATTTTTAATAAAGTGTAAAGATTTCAAAACAAACTTTCATGTTGTCATTAAATTGTTGAGGAAAAATTAATTTAATCTATTTTGGAATAAGGCTGTAACATAACAAACGTTGCAAAACTTAAGAGCTGTGAATACTTTCTGGATGCTCTGTATATACACATTCATGAACATTTCATAATTTCTGGTCTTCAGTGCACTCAAATTTAAATGTTTTACATATTTTATATTTACAAGAGTAATGGATATATGGGATTGTTCTCCAGTTGGAGGTTCTACCACTCAATGCATTATCTAAACAACTGTTTTACAGTCTAGTTATTTTTTATATTGCTTCCGTGGTCCTCTAGATATGCTTCTATCTATACTTGGATGATAGAGCAGTGAGTCAGTTATGCAGATGCCGCTCATACAGCTGGGCCACCCCACACAAATACACATGTTACCCTTCCTCCATACCCCTGAGGGTGTTGGTGATAATGAAATGTGCAAGGATGAGCAGTTGAAGAGGGTATACTGGATTGTGAGCCAGAGTAGATTGGGCAGGTTCAGCACCTCTGCACTTGCTGTCATAGTGCCACATTGCATGCAACTTGGCTTTCCAACATTCCCATGCAACAGAAGTCAATCTGTAAATCAACTTCTATGAAGCAGGAGTGGTTACAGATCAAAATTCAGCTGGTCCCTGCTGAATCATTTACATTTCCATTACTATGTCCAGCCAGTGGGCCCCTTTGGAGAAAATCACACATGTGCGGGTATGATGAAGGTCAGCCACCTTTAGTGCTTGTCTGAATAGGAATCAATTCCAGATATCAGCTTCAAATCAATTGTTCATATAGGCACTATCCTGGCACCAGATTGCCCTCAGCCTATTGTCATGCCATTCAAGAAACAGTACCACCCATAATGAATAGAACACCCTGCTTGGCAGCTTACAGCCAAATCAAACCATTTCCAACTATTCTCAGAACATGAACAGATAAGGAGACATTACACACCCACAAACTAAATATATTTCTAATTACAAGATAATTTACACCCGTTAATGGAGATCACATAACCTCATGGTCTCGGTGAGACTAGGACACACAATGGTTTATATGTCATCTCCTTTAATATTTGGGGCTTTTGGTAGTGTATTCTGAAGAGACCCTTTAGGCACCTAATGATCTGTACAGTCCAGATTTTTGTATCTCAGTATCTGAAGACCATCACTTACTCCAGACGTAATATCTATCCATACATACACAAACATGGATCCTAATTACAGTCCAATAATAAAGTCCAAAATGCTGATCTGATCATGTTACACCAACTTCTGGATCAACCTCCCATGGCAAATTTTAATTTGGTACAGCTGATTCAGTAAAGACATTTGGATCAGCTTTCTTGAATTATAGGTTTGGTCATTGTATGGGAAAAAAGGAGTTGGTAGGATTAAATGTCCCCATTTACAGAAGCACTGAACATAACATCCCTTCTTATTTATATTTGTATAATGGAGCATGGTGGTCACTCCTACAGGGGTTCTGGGCTCCTATAGACCAACAAGTATTAAGTATAGAATGTCTGGTGATAGAAAAGATAATAGGATGGTAAACAATGGTACATTTTATATACACATTCTAGGATATTGTGACAGGACAGCTATGCTGCAGAGATCCATGTCTTCCCCTTTCATCTCCTCCACTGTCCCCAGGTCAGACCTTTGGCAATCGCCGAGCTTTGGATATTTAGGTTTAAATTTATTTTGGCTGATCTAGGGCGATCAGTAGATTGAAGCAAAGTCTGACATATGTAAAGTATGATGTGAGGGGTTTTATGCAGATTATAACATTGGGGGGGATATACTAAAGCAGGAGCACAATCTGGTGCAGCTCTGCATAGTAACCAATCAGCTTCCAGGTTTTATTGTCAAAGCTTAACTGAACAAGTTGAAGTAAGAAGCTGATTGGTTACTATTCACAGCTGCACCAGATTTAGGAAATCTTTCCCCTTGTTTTTTTTTATAAATTGTGACACTTTTTTGGGGAGAGCTATTTTTTCCAAACCGCATTAACAAATTGCAGCTATCCTGTGACTTCAGTAATTGTGATCAACATGTAAACTGAACCACTTATACAACTTTAAAAGTCAGGCACAAAAATATTTAAGAGTAGGTGAGAAGAAAAATAATAAAACTTTAGAATGGACTTAGTCCTCATTGCAATAAATACAATATAGAGGCTTTTCCTTAGGGGCTCATTTAGACAACCAAGTGCTGCTCCTCTGAAAATCAATCCACACTCAGCTCACTTTTCGGAGGGATTTGATAGTGAGAAGACAATATGTTGCCTCCTTACTGCCTGTATAAATCCTCTAAATGCCACATCAGAGGGTCACAGTTGGGTACAACCAGCATGTCAGATTCGTACATGTGACTATTGCCAGCAGCTATACACTATGGCTCTGTGGGAAGGATTCCTCCAACACTGAACAATTCACTTTCCTGCACCCCATGGTTTCAGGGTGAAGTTTCCACCCTCAGCACAATAGAATACACAGACCCCATCCATATGGGCCTACCTGTTCCACCATTCTAGAGCTCATGCCAAAGTCTCCATCTCCTGCGTTGGAGAATCAGAATCTCCCATCAATTAATAAATCCATTTTCTCCCCTCATATACCAGACCTCCAGTCCTTAGTATTATAACCTTTTTGAAAACAAATTCAAATAAATAAATGAATATAATAAAATCCAAACACTTCGATATAATAATAAAATTCAAATTGAAAAATAAATAAATAAATAAAAAATAAATAAAAAAGTCCAATACAAAGTGTCCAGTCCTTACTTTCAGAGATCTTGTGTGAACCAAAAGGGAGTTGGGGGATCAACTGTCATATTGCAATTATTTCAAGAAATGACAAGTTGGGAAGTTAACAAAGATTCCATTAGTGAAGACAGAGCAAGAATCCATCTGTACCTTCTGTCAAGCATCAGTGGTAGTGAGCCCTTGTAGATCAGACTCAGGGTTCCCCAGGGTGTGGAGTCTAAGCCCCAGCCTGCTTCTTCACCAGGGCCCCTGATGGTGGGGATGGACTTGCAGCAAGCTGGAACCAGGTCACAGCCCCCAGGTACACCCAGATGAGGATGCAGAGACCACTCACATGAGTAGAGTACAACAGCAGGAAATCCAGTGGAAAGACCAAGATCAGAAAACAAGCAACCAAAGCCAGGATCTGTACACAGATGACCATCTACAGCCCCAGCAGCTCAAAGAACTGCCCCATTGCTCCAGTAAAGCTACCTGCACTGAGCACATGTGTATATATAGGGAAGTAAACTGGGAGTGACCCAGGAAGTAATAGAAGGGAAAAGGATATAAATCCACAGTAGAGCAGGCGGTGCCCATAGAGAAAGAGACACCAGCAACACATGTGAATGAAATTACAAATCTAGCAGAACCTCTGCAGGCTGGACCAGGACACCTTCATTTTCTGAGGTTATGTAGTTAAAACATAATTTTCCTTTAAAATACTAGGATTGTATCTGCCCTTAGGACTTATATTTAGCTTGTGTTTTTTTTTTCTTGGCGTTTACAGCCAGAGTAGAGATCTATTTATTGAATATCCACATTGTCCTGCAACACTTTTTTTTTTTTTTTTTAGTAAATAACGTCATGCATACATAGGGATGTCCATTCTTCATATATCTGTGAAGTAAATATAAACTGCACCATCTTATGTTGTCTGGTAATCTCCATCATCCAACACTTGGATGTAACAGTACAAACCAATTCTTTTTTAATAGCTTGGCTTTCACATTCCACCATTCCCATCTATTTTTAATTTACATGGAAGCATTATTCTAATTTCTCTCTTCCATATTTTTACAATGACCAGAACACATCACCTCTATTTCTGGCTAGAATGTTGATTATTTTGACCATAAACTCTCTACAAGTGCTGAAGTTTAGAGACCAGCTCCAGCCAAGCCCATTTCTGGTTTGTGACCTTTGTCAGATACTAATTGTCATATGTGCCCCTGCTGGGGAAACTTCACTGGTGATAACACAGAACATGATCTCCCCAACTGGGACAAGTATGCTTCTAAAAGCCTGACCCTAGATACTGAAGAATGTTCATGTTTAACATAATTAAAAATGTCACGAGAAACTAATCTATATTCTTTGTCATGATTCCAGAATGCCTTCTAACCTCCAGAAAGTGGCCAAAAACACCACAAGGTATGACCTTCAACTCCTCTCCTCAGAACAATGTGACCCCATCCAAGAACTTGGGACAGGTTCATATGGAAAGGTGCTTCTAGCCAAACACTGGGGTTCAGGTACACTTTTGTAGTACTAACATCTTGAGGGCTGCTGGATTTGTTTAGATTGCCCAAAGCTCTGCACAGCCAGGCAACATGCATTTTCAACAGTCCTTGAGCTGGGTTTTTAATTGTCTTTTTTAAGGGTTAACAACTTGGCCTGGGTCTAGGGGTATATGGGATTCCCAATGAACTGTAAACTTGAGGACAAGCTTTTTAGCAGCCTGTACACTGTACAAAAATGGGAAATCCAGAGAAGCAGCATGTAGCACTGTCTCTTTTGGAGCGTTAAAGTCCCCTTGATGTACCTCCTCAGACCCCAGATGAATCGTTCCTCTTCACCCAGCTGCACTGAGGCTATCCCTGGGCAAGGAATTCCAAGATCTAACAATGAAGTAGTCCTGGATGAGAACTTGGGTCTTGCACTTAACTACTCCCTCCCTCCATCTGGCCTAGGGGGTGTAGAAGTACTGTCCTGTCAGTATGGAGGGTTTGTAGCTGCTTTCAGGCCTTTTGCTGGGCTGGCTCCTTCTCTGTTGCACAGGATGTCCTTCCTAAGACCTTGGGCAGTGAAGATCCTTCTTTCCAGCATCCTGCCTGTAGGTAGGCTTCCCTCCCTGGGGCCTCCTATCAGGCTCCACACTCCAGCATTCTCAGTCCATCTTCCACCCGAGTCCCTGGCTTTGTCATATTTAAGGGTTGTTGCTTGGTCACCTTCCCTCATACATGCAGATATGGGCATCCTCCCCTCCTCCTCCCCTCTTCCAGAACCTTTTCTGGGTTTCTGGAAGGGTGGAAGGGCTCCAAAACCCCTGACCTGTAGAGCTTCCCAGCCTTTCCTGAGGCAAAATCACTACCTCACTCCCAGGCTGAACCAGCCTCTGTCTAAACAAAACCACAAACCTAGCTACCTAGAGGGTGCTACATCTTCTTAAAACATTCTAAAACCTCTGCCATGGAAAGCACAAATGTTTTCAGAAACCCTTACAAGGAGTACAGTTCTACATATAGCATACAGAGCAAATGATTTCCATTTCGGAGCTACCGTAAGTGCTGCTGTGTCTTCTACATGATCATGAGACCATCTCATTTCACTCCTCTTTTTTTGTGCTCACATGATTCATCCGTAGTTCTCAAGAAAATACTTTAGATAAGCAAAGAAACAGTTAAAATGAAATGTTTCCGGAGCAAAAAAAATCAGTGTTGGCAAAATTTCAGCTTCTCAAACTTTTCAACACAGAGGAACCCTTGAAATAATTTTCTTGTCTCATGGAACCCCTGACAAAAATAACTATCTACAACTCATGATACGTTAGTAGGTAGGGTAGAGCCAAACTTCCAGACCAAGCAGAATTTCAAACTGAACCTTCTCTGTTTTAACTGTTTATAAAATATCTGAACTTTAAGGATGTTTGGCTGGAATTTCCCCACCAAATGTCCCCCAATGCAATGCTTGAGCCATCGTTGGCTAAGGTCATATACTTGTCCTCTGTTCAGGTGCAAGACATTGGCCAATGTTGGGTCACAGTAAAGTGTCAGCCCACACACCATAAAAGGCCGACTTCACAGCACCCTTTGTCAGTGTTGGTGAATTTAGTGTGAGTGAAGGACAGCTGACATTTGTTAAAGGGAAAGAGACCGTTTACAGTGGTGTGCTGTCAGTACCGTGCTATAAATTGTATTCAGTGCTGTATGTATTACTATATTGTGTGCTGTATATATTTATCTATTGATGATTTTGCAGTATCTGCGGCTAGAGAGCGTGGAGTGTAAGCCTCCTTGTACTCCAATTTAATTTTTAATTAGTCCCATTAGTTTTCTTTGACTGCTTCTTTAATGGTGGGAGTTCCTTATTTTGTTAATAGGTTGTTTGTGTTTATTTTTTTAAAAAGCCAAAAAAGGTTGTAGTTTGGTTTAGTGTTTTGGGGTGATGTCAGGGATGAGAGGTCAGCAGGGAATTGTACAAGAGTCAGTAGGGTAGTATACATGGGTTCAGTACGGCAAAAGATAGGGGTCATCAGGGCAAAGGACAGGGGTCAACAGACAAAATAACAGGGGTCAGCAGGGCGGAGGGGGTTATCAGAGCAAAGACAGGGCAGTAGGGCAGAAAAAAGGGGATCAGCATGACTGAGGACAGTGGTCAGAAAGGCGGTGCGTGGGGATCAGCATGATGGAGGACAGGGGTCAGCAGGGCAGGGTACAGAGGGTCAGCAGTGTAGAGGACAGGGTCAGAAGAGAAGAGGATTGGGTCAAAACTGCAACATAGCAGCCAGCTATACACTGCAGATTGTGTCTGAAAGGGAATACGATCTCATGTGCTGTGTGGGGAGGAGGACATCTATTGACTGCCCTGTGTGTGGTGCCAGGACAAGGCCATCTAGCTCCCACGGTGAAGATGAAAAACTAAGCCCTCTATGTGTGAGCATCCTGTCTCAGCATAAATCCCCCCCCTAAAAAAAAAAAAAAAAAAACAAGCTCCCCCCCCAAACAAGCATAACTTCTGTCTGCAAGCCAAAATTCTGTGCAAAAAAAAAATGCAAAAGTTCCTCCTCCTCCCAGTATAAACCCCCGTCCCAGCACAATCTTTGTCCCCAATCCCACATCCAATGCCCCCAATTCCCCCTCCCAAATCTCCCCAAAGTTCTCCTTAGCATAAATCCCCCCCATCTCCCCTCCTAGCATAAATCCCCCCCCAGTCCCCCCTCTTAACCCAAATTCCTTCACCCCTTAGCACAAATACCCCCATCCCCGTTCTGGCACTAATCCCCCCTCCTAGCACAAACCTCTCCAACCCCCCTTTCTAGCACAAATCTCCCCCAATTACCCCATCTAGCACAAATCCCCCTGCTAATCCCCCCTCCTAGGACAAATATCCCCTGAAAAATTCCCCTAAATTCCTACTTCTAGCAAAACCCCCCGTCAAGGTACCCTTCCCAGCACAGATCCTCTCCCTTTCTAAATCCGTTGCCCCTTGAAAATCCTGTTTTTTTTTTTTTCTATAAAATGACTTAGAACCCCAAAACATTATATATTATTTCTAAGCAGAGGCCCTAGAGAGTAAAATGGTGGGTGTTGCAATTTTTATGTCACACAGTATTTGTGCTGAAGTTTTTCAAACACATTTTTGTAAGGGGGAAAAAATGCACTTTAATTTTAATTCACAAAACCCGATATAATAGTCAATTGTGTGGTAAAGGATGGTGTTACACCGAGTAACTAGATATCTGTCACGCTTTACAATTGTGCGCACTCATGGAATGGAGACAAACCGCACTACTTAATAATCTCCATAGACAACATTTTAAAAGCCTTTTCAGGTCACCAGTTTAGAGTCACACAGGAGGCTTTATGCTGGAATTATTGCTTTCTCTCTGACGATCACTGCGATACCTCTCATGTGCGGTGTGAACACTGTTTATATATGTGGGCGGGACTTCTGTATGCGTTCACCTTTGTGCACAAGCACAGGGGTGCTTTAACCCTTCCCAACTGTGCTATAGCCAAAAGATGGTCCGGAATCATCCAGTTCTGGGAGGGTGTCTATAGATCTGATCACAAATCATGGTAAAGGGCCAATCACAGTGGCCTTTACCATGTGATCAGCTGTGTCCAATCACAGCTGATCACATTGTAAACTAATTTTACTGGTTATCGGCAATCCTTTCCTCACGCTCTGTCACAGTGTGAGGAGAACCAGTTACCAGCGATTTTGACAGGGGATATTTACACTGATCGTCAGTGCCTGATTATTAGTGCAGCCCAATCAGTGCACATCAGTACCTCCTCATCAGTGCCACCTATCAGTACCCATCAGTACTTCCTCATCAGTGCCGCCTATCAGTACCCATCAGTACCTCCTCATCAGTGCCGCCTATCAGTACCCATCAGTACCTCCTCATCAGTGCCACCTATCAGTACCTCCTCATCAGTGCCACCTATCAGTACCCATCAGTACCTCCTCATTAGTGCCGCTTATCAGTACCCATCAGTACCTCCTCATTAGTGCCGCCTATCAGTACCCATCAGTACCTCCTCATCAGTGCCGCCTATCAGTACCCATCAGTACCTCCTCATCAGTGCCGCCTATCAGTACCCATCAGTACCTCCTCATCAGTGCCACCTATCAGTACCCATCAGTACCTCCTCATCAGTGCCGCCTATCAGTACCCATCAGTACCTCCTCATCAGTTCCGCCTATCAGTACGTCCTCAACAGTGCCGCCTATCAGTGCTGCCTATCAGTACCCATCAGTACCTCCTCATTAGTGCCGCCTATCAGTACCCATCAGTACCTCCTCATCAGTTCCGCCTATCAGTACGTCCTCAACAGTGCCGCCTATCAGTGCTGCCTATCAGTACCCATCAGTACCTCCTCATTAGTGCCGCCTATCAGTACCCATTAGTACCTCCTCATTAGTGCTGCCTATCAGTACCCATCAGTACCTCCTCATCAGTGCCGCCTATCAGTACCCATCAGTACCTCCTCATCAGTTCCGCCTATCAGTACGTCCTCATCAGTGCCGCCTATCAATGCTGCCTATCAGTACCCATCAGTACCTCCTCAGCAGTGCCGCCTATCAATACCCATCAGTGCAGCCTCATCAGCAAACATCAGTGTAGGAGGAAAATCATTTATTTGAAAAATGTTATAACAGAAACTAAGATTTTTTTTTAAAAAATGTTCGGTCTTTTTTCATTTGTTTAGAAAAAAGTAAAAATGTTGGTGATTAAATACTACCAAAAGAAAGCTGTATCTGTCTAAAAAAAAAAGTTTTTTATGACTACATCGTTGCAGTGCAATTGTCATTCAAAGTGCAACAAAACTAAGAGCTGAAAATTGGCCTGGGCAGGAAGGAGAGAGGGGAGATTCTGGTATTGAAGTGTTTTTTTTATTTTTGTATTTATTTATTTTTTACTACTTATTTGTTTTCATTTGTTTAAATCACTTTTATTGCTATCACGAGGGAGGAACAACATCCCTTGTGATAGCATGGGCAGTGACAGGCCCTCTCTACTGAGACATCTGGGGTCCATTAGACCCCAGATCTCTTCTCTGCCCTTACAAACATCTGATCAGACTGAGATTGGTGTGATCAGATGCTTTCACAGGCTGGTAATGGATTGTTTACATTAGACCAAAACCAGAAGTGACGAAATACTTGTTGCTTCCAGTTTCTTTGATCATAGAAATGATTGAGGATGTTCTGGTCTTTAGTTATCTCTATGGTTGGCAGGCAGGACCAGTGACTTCAGTGTGGGGCTCCCTGGTGGGTTGGGAGAGCCCAAGAAAGCATTAGGGGAACCCCATTCAGTTGCATGCAAAAGCAATCCAGTGATTCATTAGCCACTTGGTTCACTTTTACTTTGTTGCATTGCTGTCTGAAAAAAAAAAAAAAAGTATTGGGGTTATGACTGGAGCTCCAGCCATGACCCTGTTATACCAAATTCAACCAGAGGATGTACAGGTACGGTTCTTTTGAGGGAAGTGGATATGGAAGCCAAATGTAACCCACGTTCACTACAGTGAATTGATTTTTTTGGGGTTAGCAAAGTTTGTGTATAGCAATGGTTCCCAACCTTAGCTGTCAAGTACCCCAAGTAGGTCATGTTTTGGGAATTCACCTTTAGATATAATAGAACAAGAGATATGCCGGAAGCACATGAAGGATCTCCAAAAAGCATCCAAACATTTTATTAAATGGTCACATTACACCATAACAACATTGTTGTCTCTGAGTCCCTCAAGGCCCCTTCTTCAGGCATGTGACTATTTTTTGCATAATATTTTATTGATCAGAATTTAAGAGATTACAAAATACAGTACAAAGAATACAAGATACAAAAATAACTGCAGATAAAAAACAAATCAACAAGAAATTAAAAAAGGAAAAAAAAAAATCAGATAACTGGGTGTCACGTACCTGATGGGAGATTGAATTGATGAGGTCGGCCTCACTTGTGTCACTAATCCTGAGCCCGCTGAAGTTGGAACAGAAGGCATCTGAGGACCAGGGGGACAAGAGCGCCAGGGTTTTTCTTGCGGCTCTTGCAGATGATGACCTTGATAAGCAGGATATCCTCTGATTTGGGTACTGTGGAGATAGACCAGGCAGGTACAGTGGATTGCCAGATGCACAGCAGAGCCAGGTATGTAGCCAGGACACAGGACTGGAACGGAGTATAGGATAGCCAGGGTCATAACAGTCGGGCAGCGCGGTACAGGATCAGGAGGAAATGCCAGAATCAGGAACAGAGCCGAATTCAGGAACCGGGGGGGCAGGAGAGTACTCAGAGTCCGGTCAGGAACAAGCCGGGTCAGAACCAAAGGAAATCGCACAGGAAACAAGCAGGACACGGGGGAAGCTGAAGACCAGTCAGCACTGAATGAGCACCGAGGTGCTCTTTAAATAGCCCACCCAGCGCCGACAGACGTGCCTGGGTCCTAGTGCCCGCCTGCCTGTATGCCTTGTCGGGATCCTGCACATGCGCAGATTCATGTGCTGCGGCGATCTTCTTGTTCCCTGACACTGGGTTTACAATAAACAATGCAAATTAGAAATACAAAAGAGGGGGGAGGGGTACATAACCAGGCCTCGGCCCACAAAGGTGGCTCCAAGCAGTAATAAGAGAAGGGGATATTCCCTTAAGGTTTTGCCAAACCTTCTGCAATCAGAATAACTAGAATTGTGAAAGAGGACACGTAGCAATGCAGCAACCCCACTGACTACATACCAAAATGCATATACAGTACTGGAGTGGGAGACGCCCTACCAAATAGACTATGCTGAGAAGGATGGACCCAACTGTAGGTCACACCCTCCCACAACAATATGGCGCCCAATCACCTAACATTGCTATTCTTATGCTGTCCATCTATATTATAAGAACTAGTAATTGTGTTCTTAGAAATAATTACATTAATTAACTTAAGAATGTTTTATAAAACAGGACATAAATGGGCCGGCACAGGGAACCAGGAAGAAGTTGACCACCAATGACCTCCATTTTGAAAATGCCCAAACCCATTGATTCAGTGGGGCTCAACATCCAAAATTATCTCCCTAAATCACATTCAGTAGGCAGTACTGTCACTGAACGTGACTTATTCAAGTGAATAGAGCTGTGCTGCAACTGCCTGTCCAACATTAGGCTTGCAGCTGAAAATACCATTGCAAATACTTCAACTGTCCAAGACAACCAAAAACATTCAGGAAGAAGCAGTATGGCCTCACGATGCCTGTCAGCTGCCCCTGTGCTTCTCTGTGAAAAGCGATCTAAGGCCTTAAAGTCTTGCCCACCCACACATTTCTTTTTTTAGTTTTCTGCTAACAAGAACAATTGAGTACTGTCCTGGATACTTTTTTTATTTGCACTAACATTCAATTTTCAGGACAAGTTTTCAGGGTATATCCCCATCTTCAAGGTCCAACCAGAGATGAATGGTTCTACTCTCAACAGGAAATACAAGACAGCATACAATATCCCACCCACCCCTCCAGTTCTTCTTGTGTATACTGCCACCAGGAATAAAGTGTGATGTAGGTTTTGTTTTTTTTGACCGGATGGCTGTTGGGCCAGTGGTCATTGGGAGCACAGCTATGTGCACTTCCTTCTGGTCTCTTTCCCCAGGCTACCCTTCATTGGTAGGTTCTTGTCTCCCCATATGGCTGTGGGGATGGCATTCCTAATGCTTATCTCATTACCTCCTCATTGAAGACTTCATGGATACGGTGTTGCTTTGGGTGTTCCTTATGGGCTCGCTCACACCATGTGCATTGACATATTTTTATGCACCTCTCAGGTCTCTGCATGGGTATAAAGAAAACCATTGCGTTCTATGTGTCCTGTTCACACCACAATGCTAATGTCATGTGCAGATGGTGTGGTGTGAACAGGGCACACAGAAAACAATATTTTTCATTGAGCTTTTGCAAAGACCTGCATGATTGCTAGACCAAAAAGGGGAGGGTCTTTCATATGAATCAATCCTTGAAGGACCTCAATCAGAGGAAGGAATAAGAAAAAAAATCTCAGCCTCAGGCCACATGCCCTCAACATTCAGGGGTGGCTTGCCAGGGGGAACCCTTAGCAAAGCACTTTGTCCCTATAATAAATGAGGACAAGGGTCTCTTCCCCACAGCCCTGATTGGTGGTTGTTCGGTTCTGCAGATATTTATTGGAACCTGGAAACCCCATATAAAATAAGTGGTCCCCATATGCAGCCCCCCCCCCCACATGGCTGGGGATTCCCAGTGACAGCAGCGGTTCCTAAAATCCTGTGACAGTGGGAAGCTGTCATATGTAGAACTGTTAGAAATACAGCTCCTACATATGATGCTTGGGGAAAGGTTTGGGCGTTAAAGGAAAATCCAGACTAAACCTTCATCTTAACCCTAATGGATGGGAAGATAGAGGACCTCCTTAGGATAATCTAGGATGCAAGTTCTCCGTCTGTGGCACCAGCCTTGGCAGCTGCATGTGTGGCTCACAACCTGGATGTTTGGACTGGTAACTTGGGTCAGCATATTGGGGGGAAAAAAATTCCCTTGCAGGAGATTGTGGATACCCCTCAGCTTGTAACCAAGTCTTATAAAACGGACACAACCATGAAGTCAGTAAGAGCCTCCACCAGATCAGATCCTTTTCCTAATTTGGCCAGAAGGGCCATCTGGCACAGCATGCAATACACTGGTATTTGTGACTTGGTAAAGGGCGAGATCAGTGGGCACAGCTGCTTCTGGGAATGTGGGCAAACAAGGAACAGGACTAGAAGCCAACATTGATGCTGTTACTGCTGAAACCATCAGACCCTCATGCTGTGATCCCAGGACACAGCCCAGACACAACCGTCATGGGACAATAAACTTAAAAAATGGGAATGCCCTGGCAAATCAGGAACGGTTGGAAAGTATCAATCAGTGGAGCCCATTATTTCTTCTGCTAGGTAATAGAGTGTAAAGTTTTCAAAATAATGTTAATAGGAAAAAAAGAACTGAAAAATAAAACTCTGAACACTGGAACATCAAAGAAATAGAGGTTTTCCATACATGTGGGAGTAATAGCAGCAGAAGTAGTAAAGTAGTATAAAGTGATAGTAGTATTAGTAATAGTCATATTGCTGTATAAACATAATAATACAATATTGAATAAACCAGAGGTGAAGAAGCACAAGAGCACCACCCAGTGCACAGGAGGAGTAACCACAGATTAGCAAAAGTTACTACACTATGCAGCTGGAGGGGGGCTTGCTGATCTCAGGCTCAGTAATGTAACATCATTCCATCAATGTATCCAAGGATTCCTCAGTCCATACTGCAATAGAGTCATTAAAGTCTTCATTTATTATGACAATATTATACTTACCATATATGCCTTGTACAGAAGGATTGCAGAACACATTCCAATACACTTGACAATGAACAAAAAAAAGTGAAAAGAAAACCAACAAAATGTAAAAAAATGTCAATTTGTTCTAATATAGTACACATGTTTAGGAGCTTTATTTAAATCTGTCTTTTTTTCTTGCTGGGCGGGCTGGACATATGATTCACATGTGTTTCCCATCCTCATCTATCCTCCAGCAGGGAACAGGTCCTGAATGCTGCTGCAGAGAACTGGGCTCATGTGATGAGGTGAGCTTGGCTCCCTGAATCATTTCCCTGTCAGCTCACAGAAGATGTTGCATAACATTGGGTGTCAAATCCTGGAAAAGACCGAATCTGGAGCAAAGACAATATGGGACAGCACTAGAGCTTGGGGAGGGTGAACATTGCTTGTTTTTGTAAACAGGCCCCCCTCCTACCACATGAAAGAATAAAACTGGATAAATGGGTTTTAAGGCCATTTAAGGAGAACAATAAAATCAATGGTGAGAAGAAGTGCAATGTAATTTCTATGTAGTATAACCATGCCATTAGCTGCTCTGTGGCCCTGGAGCAGAGGGTCCCATAATTTGACCATATAATATTTTCTTAGGCAGGGGAAGCATTGGGAGACTAAAGCCAAATAGAATGAATGTGTAATTAGTGTAGGTACCATGTAAGCATACATCGGTGTTATAGCTTTAGAATGGTATATGTTTGAATAGTGAAATTGCTTTTGAGAACTGTGGTGGAAAGAAGTGGACATGTGGTCCAATTAGATCTGTGCTTCTGTGGCTCATTATATACGGTTTTCCTATGCTATGAGTTAGTATTTCTGAAATCAGCAATTACAGTAGATAAGCAAACATGTGACCAGCTACAGAATAATCCAGCAGTCCTAAGATTTAGACTTACCTTCCCCTAGGACATGAGTCTTGTATGAGGCAGTACTTGATGAGGCTCCACAATGGATATCATGCACTTTGTTATATCACATGTATGACCGTTTTCCTGGTTAGATTCTCTGGAGGCATTTTTGTTTTCCATGGCAGGTGGACATATTTTAAAATGTCCATAACAGAACACCTCTCAGAGGCATTGAGTGCCAACAAGTCGCAGAACATCTGCCTGGCTTCCATGGAGAATTGTTGCCACTTTCCTGGTGCCAAGGTTAGGTCTTTCTTCATTTGCCACCAAGCAAACTCCCGATACATGGGGTCATGACCCCCTGCTTCTTCCCAAGGATATGAGCCGGTCATAGCTGTGTACAACAGGACTCCAAACGCCCACACGTCAATGCTCGGGTGCAGCAGCAATTGATCCCCTTCTTTTAAGCTGCACAATTCCGGAGCAGTATATGGGATGGACCAGGCCATACATGGTGCTTGAGTGCCCCGGAGCCTCGTCAGTCCAAAATCTGCTAATTTGACTTCCTTACATTCAATGTCCATGAGCAAAATGTTGTCCAGTTTAATGTCCCGATGGACCATTCCTCTGCTGTGCATAAAGTCTAAGGCACTCGCTACCTGTGGAACAAAACACTTTACAATATCTTCATTTAAACCAACCTGTAGAAAAAAAAGAGAAAATTAGTCACTAGACACAAATATAACACAATGTTACCCAACATATTGAACCCACCTTACCTCGTGTACAGGGAAACAAACATACATTAGCTGAATACACAAGGAGTATGATTAAAGGAAACCTGTCAGCATACAAAATGGTGCCATTAATGGTGCAAGATCCATTTTAACCCATCTTACTCCATTTTAAACCTTGCTTCATAACTTGAGTGATACACATACCTAAAACAACAAGCGTATGCCAACTATACATCCTACCAACTCACTGCCCTGGGAAAGGAATCTTTAAAACTCAGAATGCTTCAAAAGCAACTAAAACTAGAAATCGTGACTTCCTTTATAAAGATCAATAAATTTTTGATACAAACTTACATTTGACTTTACTATTGAATGAAGGTTTCCAGCTGGTGCCACCTTCTGGACAAAGACATAGTCGTTGCTGGTTTGGAAAGCGATTTCATGGGTTTCAATGATATTTGGATGGCCGCTGAGACTAAGAGACATTCCGTATTCCACTAGGAAGTTGTCCATTGGAGTTGTCTCTTTACTCATCAGTTTCATAGCCACCAACTCATCTGTTAAAAAGAAAGACATAAAAAGACAATGAGTATCATAAACCCAACATTAGAGAAATGATGAAGCTTGCTAAAGTTAGTTAAAAGTTTCTGTAAATCTAAAAGCTCTGACTTATTAAGATCCATAATCATCACTCAAACACTGGAAGCAAGGGGGGCTTGGAAAACTTAGAAACTTAAAAAATGCTGCTCAAAGGTTTGGAAATGTTCTGCAGCCGAAGCATTCTGTTGATTCTTAGATCTTGGATGTCACACTCATATCTCAGTTTAGAAGTAAAGATCCTTTAGAGATCTGAGCTCTAAATAGAACTAAATCTGCAGAGGGCACCCAGAGCATTAACTAGAATATGTAAATATCAGACTTGTATATTATGGCAGACTTGTTCATTATAGTCTCCCCTCCTCTGGTGATGCAATATCTACAGTATGATCCCCCTTGTTGCACCATGCAACCGAAGAACCTTTACCTGCTAGTTACTCTTTCCCTTAGTTTATTTCCACTCATTCAGAAGCACAACTGATTCTGTAAATCATTTTCTTTACATGAATTAGGCTACAAATTTACCTGAACCCCGATGTTTGGCCAAGAGGACCTTTCCATACGATCCTGTCCCGAGCTCTTTGATGGGGTGGAAGTGGTCTGTGACGTCCATCATCGTCAGGTTTTCTGAGGTTTCGGCGATGAGCTCAAGAAGTTTCCTTGCAGTGTTCTTGGTTACTTCTACGATGCTAGAAGCCATTCTGGAATCACAACATCAAAACATACAAATTAGTTTCATTTGGCACTAATCATTAGTAAGCGGCATTAATCATCTCTCTGGATATCACCCAGTTACTGTTATTAATTGTCACCTTCATTAGAGGTGGGGGGAGGGGTAGTATTGTAACTAAAGACAGTTATAAAGCTGATATATGCTTACACTTCTTATTAAATACATGTTGGGCTTATCTTGATGAGCTTTTATTCACAGCAAGTGGATATTGTTTTCCTATATAAGTCTATGGTAATGCAAAACCCACTTGAAGCCGATCAAATTCACCTGTCTATATAGAGTATTATAAATTATTTTAGAAGGGTCTCAAATGGACATCAAACTGATTCTATGGACACGAACCCTTACTCTGATACATACAAGTTATATGTAAGAAGTCCAATTATTTTATAGATTCCAAAGAGAGAAAGGAGTGATGTAGAATGGCACTGGGCAAAGGACCGAGAGTGCCATCATTCCAAACCAACAAATGTCTACAACAAGGTAACAACCGAGGACTTCCAAGTATGGCAGCCAGGGATATCAATGTATTAGTCACAGCATACAAATGTTTTTGTATTGAACATCATGTGTGAATCTTTTAAACTTTTGCATGATATGACTAACATTTATGAAAATATCTTTTATAGCTGGGTGTTGACTTTCTGTCCTCAGGTGCCATCCTAGGAAGTCCCTGGTTTTACTTTGCTGTAATACAGTAAAATTATTTACTAAAGATATGTGACTTCCTGAGACTTCAAGCACAAATCCAACCAAAGAATTTGGACAAAAACCGAAAAGGGTTAGAACATCTTTTAACTTTTTATTGCCATTTCTGACGTCCGATCTTCCCTCACTTCATGTGTGTGGTCAGCAAAACCACTTTAAGAGGGCACAAGTGGGGGAAGAATGAAAACCTTTATTAGGTTTTGTAATTTTTTTTGTCCCATGATATTTTTATTAAAGATTAATAACACTGTTCAACAAATTTTTATTTTTTGCCAGTTTTGGAAACAAAAGGATCCATTTCTTAATGAATTTCACATTCTGAGTTCAAATATAACAATGAAATTTGTCAATTGGCTCTAGTTTTTCTGTAAACGGAAAGTTTTCTACTATAGGCGTAATGACTACATAATGCACAATAATTATATAGATAGATGTCTTTCCACAAATATAAAGCAAGTGATATTGACTACATAACAAAGCCTAAATGGCATAATATATTGCATAGGATTACCAAGACAAATTATAGCCATAAGCCAAGTTGAATCATTTTAATACTTAGGATTCTCACTAGTTTTGTCGGTTTTGCTTCTCTTGGCTTTTCTCTTGTATTCGAGGAAAGGGCTATCTCTTACAACTGTCCAGCAATAGTCAGCAAGCATTGATGGGCTCCATTTACCTTGATATCATCTTTCCATAGCTGCAATGTCTTGATGGAAGCACTCTCTGTGTTCATCACTCACTGCTCCACAGTTTGGTGGGAAAAAATCCAGATGCGAATGTAGAAAATGAATTTTTAGAGACATGTTGCAACCCAGATTTCAGTAAGTCTGGATGAGTTTTTCTACCACTTTCTTGTAATCTGGTGTTTTATTGTTTCCAAGAAAATTTGATGTCACTGATACAAATGCTGTCCAGGCAGCCTTTTCCTTTCCACGCAACAGAGAAAGAAACTCATCATCATGAATAAGTTTACGAATCTGTGGCCCAACAAAGACTCCTTCATTTATTTTTGCAGCACTAAGTGCTGGAAATTTGCTAATCAGGTACTTGAGACCTGCTTTATTCTTGTCCATTGCCTTAACAAAGTTTTTCATTAATCCCACCTTGATGTGTAATGGAGGTAATAAGATCTTATTGCTGTCTACAAGTGCTGGATAGTTAACATTTTTTTCTCCAGGCTGTAATGACTGGCGTATTGGCCAGTCTCTTTTGGCATAGTGCATTTCTCTCGCACGACTGTCCCACTCACAGAGGAAGCAGCAGTACTTAGTATATCCACCTTGAAGTCCAAGTAGGATAGAAATCACCTTCAGGTCACCACAAATCGACCATTGATGTTCATCATAGTTGATGCACCGTAAAATCTATTACAAGTTGTAGACTTTCTTAATCATTCCTGTTATCCTCCTTTTTTGTGAGATAAAAGTTATTTCACCGCAGATATAGCAGAAATTATCTGCTTTATTCACACAAGTTCGAGGCATTACTGAGTAGCCTATATAAGCATAAAACGAAATGTAAAGACGCTGTCCAACTACAATCAGCTACAGATACTGCAGCTTTTATGCAGTGAAGTGATGCAACTAAAGGCTAATATTGCATCATCTCAGTATACATGCAATTTTCTATTGGTCACCAGTATCAATTGCGCAATATGCAGCTGAAGTTGCATCATAATTTTGAATGGCTTACGTCATTAGATGGGTGAATATATCATGGAAACTAGAGCCAATCAACATTTTTTAGGGTCATTTTCGTTTTCAGCACCCCAAAATTATGCAAGATTAGCTAATTTTATGCCCAAAACTTTTTACCTGTTGAACAGTGTAACAGGTACATAAACAGAAGATTTGGTGGCTATTTCCAAAGGTGACCAACATCAATTCACAATAGGAAATATTCCAGAGTCAGGTATAACTGGACAATGAAAAACTGCATTCTAGCATTATATAGTGACAGGAAAATACAAGGGGTCCCTCATCATGGACCTATACTGGTCTTGCTATGCATACACCATAGAACAGTGTTTCTCAACCTTTTCTTAGTCAACGTGCCCTTTAAAATTCCACACAATCTGGAGGCACCCCATGCTAAAATGTAAGAACTAAACAAATAGTTTTACGTAACGCATCAACATCCACACAAGTAGGACCCTCAACATTAGAAGTGGTTTGTATTTCATAGCTATTGCACCTTTGCACATTGCTACCGACATGTCCCAACATTCTCCCTCACTCAGCTAAAGTGACCCCAGTGCTGATGGAGAGGGGCAAACAAAGGATTCAGGTGACTGATGTCCTCCTTTTCAACCAATTACATCATCCGTTGTTAGGATGTCAGCGGCTGGACCCCACAGAACCCAAGGTTGTAATGCTGCACAATACAAACATTTGGTTTGTGTAACAAAAAGGCAGGACTGATCCACTTACTGTCTTGTTTACAGTTTTTGGGGCAATTCTACCAAGGCATCGCTGAAGAACTCAAGAAGGCACCCCAGGGCACCTGGGCACCCTGGTTGAAAAAGATTGCCATAGAATACTCTAGCCAGACTAGCAAGGCATGAAGATAAACAGAAAAAATAAATAAATAAATATATATATACACACACACAGTATATTTAAATATGAAGCGCAAAGTACAACAAATGATCTGAGCAAGTCATAGCACAAGATAGTTGGAGCCCTCAGACTCATATCTTTGTCAGGTGTTTATTGCCATGTGTGTCCCAGTATTGGGTCACTAGTGGATCTTCCCAATAAGGACCCAGGTGGTAATAAAAACCTGACAGAAGTTATAACTCATTCATAAATCAAGCAAATAAATGGGATTGGCTGGAGTTGGCCTCTAGCTACAGCCATTGTATTGAGTTGCTGGTCAGAGTTGCCAACATTCTAGTCAATGTTATGTAAGCTTGTCATTGTAACAATATAGTGGAAGAGAAAATAGAACCCCACATGTACTAAATATGACAAATGGGAATAGTGGAATTTGGAACCTGATTATTATAAAAAAAATGTTTTTGCTGGATTGTGCTTTCAAACCAAACTGAAAATTACCTAACAGACAATCTAGGATGACCTAAGAAGACCTGTATAATTTTACTTCTAGGATACATGAAGAAAGAAAATCTCAATGTATGTATGAGGTTGGTTATATTCTAAAAAAAAATGTAATCAATACACAGACCTCTAAACAAAAGAAAATAATTTATTCATACTTGTAGGGCAATAACAGGCAAATTAAATAAAAGAGAAAAAAATCTAATTGAGGGAACATAAAAACGTTTGTCTATTTAACTTACTGCTAAAACAGGTTCTTATTGGAAAATTTGGAAAAACAAAGAAAATTAGGGGGGAACATAGTTGCATGTACAAAAAGACAGACAGGAATGGTGAAAAAAAACTTTTGATGGTGAATTGTTGTTTAACACACAACTACTAATCTACAATCTCTCAGACAACCTCGGATGGAACGGTTTCATTTTATTTCAAGGATACATGAAGAAAGAACATCTGAATGTAATGCATGAGGTTGGGTAGATTGTAGAAATTACATATTGCAGGATAATGTGGATATTCCATCAATCTATGGATCTCTAACCAAAGACAATCATTGAATCCCTTTTGTAGGGCAATTTAACCTTCTGCTAAGAAATCGGTATTGTTAGGCTGTCATTTTAAAATATGATGACAAAGAAAATTAGGAAAACACTTGTATGTATGAAAAAGTCAGACAGGAATGGCAAAATTACAGGAATGGCAAAATTTTGAACTCAGTAAGAAAACATGATTTTGAATTGTGTTTAACAAGCAACTGCTAATCTACCATCTAACAGACAACCTGAGGAGTAATTGTTTTTTTTACTATTTCAAGTGTACATGAAGAATGAATATCTGATTGTAAAGCTTAATGATGAATATATTTTAAAAAGAAATGATCACAATATCATGTGGATATTTAATCAATATATCAATCTCTAAAATAAAAGGCCTATTTGTCTGACAATAAATAACAGGTAAGTGAAAAAAATAGAGAACATTCTACATTTTTACTATTTAAATTTCTGCTAAGTACATCTCTTAATTGTAGAGAAAAATGCTAGCTAAGGATAAAACTGAGGATTATAAAACTATGAAGTTCTATGACTTACTTTGGAAAATGAAGGTATAGATGGTCTCCAAGTCGGTCTTCACGTAGGAAATCTATGCGGTCTTCTGAAAAGCAATTCTGGTGGGAAGCAATGTAGAATATAAATCACTTTTTGCTACAAGCAAAATGAGAGTCACTGAAAGTAAGGAGTGGAGGTCTGGTATATATGTGAGGAGAAAATGGAATTTGTTAATTGATGGGAGATTCTGATTGGCTAACAGAGAGGAGCTGCTCATTAACATATGATTGGTGACTTTGGAATGGGCTCCTGAAGGGTGGAGCAGGTAGGTCCATATGAATGGGGATTGTTTATGCTGTGCCAGTGTGATGAGGGCGGGAAAATTACTAATTTTGATTGATTTAATTACCAAGGAAACCGTTTCTAGATCCTAAGATTTAAAGAGCTAATGTATAAAATGTCTTAATTTTCTTTTAATAATATATTTTTATTAAATCGCTCAACATAAATTTACAAGAATGCAAAATATCACATTGACCCAATTTAACCATGGAAAGTTTATGTATAAAATATCTGTCTAAATAAATGAAATATAAACATGCATCCATATATAAATCATAAATATACAATCTAAAACCAACAGAGAACTCCGCCCACCTGAGACTATAAAGTGGGCAATATATATGGACTGACAAAGGCTGGAATGCTGAGCTGTGATTGGACCCTGAAAGTAAAGGTATTCTTTAAAGGTTTTAACAAAGATGTTCCATCACTAAAAGCTTCAAAAATCTTCTGCAGATTCTTACGATATATACTAATCTTTTACAAGCAGAGGATTTACATATAAAGTCTGAGGGCCAAAATACATTTTTCTGCTATGGGGCTTCATCACTAGTCATTTTTAGTAATGTGGAACTGCTGAGACTCAGCACTGCGCTCATACACATATATGTTCATTGGGGAGATGAAGGAACTTTCCCTGAGATGGTGAAATGTATGTCTTTATTGTCATGTTTGGTTTGTATTTGTTGTATTTTGTCTCCACAATCTACTTTACTTTAAATGTTCACTTTGAGGTCACAAAACCGAAAGTAGAGAGTACTCCATTGTGACAAGTCCAGATCACATTGGGGGCCAAATTATTTTAACTGAGTAGGTTAATAAACCCCCTGATGTTGGTAAAATCCAGATTTTCTTCTCTCCTAAAGGTAATGAAGTGTTTTTGGGGTGCCATAGTAAAGGTAAGGAGGTGGCCTCACCAGTGTGTCCCATACTTCCAGTACTTTATTGAGCAAGGCATAGGGAATCATAGACCAAATGTGGAGGAAATGCAGGAAATAAGCAGCTATTCTGCATTAGGTTGGATAGTAGAACATGCTTGATAATTACCTTCTATATTACTAGATTGCTGGATTGCCATATTCAGGAAAAGGATATTGGAAGAACCAACTGAAGCCGGTCAATTTAATAGGGATAATAGTAAACTGAAGAGGAAATTTATTTTGTTTGATTTTTTTTTTTTTGGTTTATTTTATTAAGATAAAAAAATCATGAATTGAAAGATTTTTATTTTTTTAAAACTTGTTTTAGTTTATTGTGATTTGTTTTATTGAAATGCATTGTATTTGTATGAAATTAAAGCTAAATGTTGCAGGGAGGATGTTTGGTAATGCAAACATTTTAGCATCCTCATTTTTGGAAAAGTGGAACTTTGAAGAAAATGAATAAAGTGAATACAGATGTTGCAGATAAATTAGTTTTATTTTTTTTTCTGTGCATTGTAAAAACGTTCTAGTGTATAAAGCTGTGTGTGGTCAGTGGACCAGAGTATGGAGTATTTTAGGTTCTTTTGATATACACTACAAAACATTGTTGTTGGTGGAAATGGTAGCCATTGTCATTGTCAATTGTTTCTGCTAAGTGTCTGGGTGTTCACCTCTATTATTGTTTGTTTACTGTAATTACCGAATCCCATCACCATTGCCTTCAGTTCCTCCTCTGTGTATTGTCTGTTGGGTGTAGGCTGAAACCATTCAGGGTAGATCTTATTGTTATGGTAAATTTCTGTGCTCCAACACCTTGGGTGTACTGAATATTGTAGTCTCAGACTAATGGCTTAAAAAAATAAAAAAAAATTAGTTTTCTTTGTGTCATTTATTTTTCTATCACTTATTTTCTCAACTTGTTAGCAGAACTCTGAAAAGTTTTAAGGTAATTACTTGGAAACTGTTGGCACCATCTGCTAGAAATGGCTGCCATATCTAGTATGGAAAGCTTTGTAACTAAAGAAGGTTCAAATCTTGGACGGTTCAGCAGGGACCTGCCAAGATTTAACCTATGTATAGGCGTGGTGAATGTACCTAAGTTGATTGATCGATTAAATTGAGTACAACCAACCTGTTGGGTTTTCTATGTGATTATTGCTAGCAGCTAATATAGACTCCCCATGCCACCTATCTCCACCAGGGGAACACAATAGCTTCATGGGAAGGATTCCCCCATCAACACTGACTGCTGTTGGTGGGTGAATCAAGCAATTTTTGTTTCCTGCATCTCGTGACTATAAGAAAATGAACTCTCTGAGATCTATTATCTCTAGTGGTATAATTTAGTAAAGTATATCGATTAGGTAACTTAATTTGTGACCACTTGTCAGAACACTCAACTGAGGGTTTCAGTGCAACATAGTGGGTATTAGAAGACCTCCAAAACAAACAGGGAAGATACACCACAGAATTGTTTTTCAATATTTAGATCTCCCATAAATATATTGGAAGAACCATTAAACACAGTTCAATTTAATGGGGAGGATACCAGTAGAGGGAATTTTTGGGTTTAATTTGATTTGTTTAAAATGTGCTCAACTTACTTCAGTTTCTTGGGTTTGTGCTTTTGTTGGTGGCATATTTTTATTAAGAAGGAATTGAAAGATTGTTTTTTTGTTAAAGCTTTTACTTATTTTTTCTCACTATGATATTTTTATTTTATAAGGCAAAAAAGCTGGACTTTTTTTTTTTTTAAATAAAAGCCTTAACAGTTTTTCATTTAAATTTTGTGTCACCTAAATGCATTGGGGTCAGTTTATCAGATACGTATTTGTTGGATTGTGTTTTTAATATCTGTTACATCTAGAATACATTACTATAAGTTGAGGTTGACTTTTGAGGTGTACTGCCCCCCTAACATTGGCTGGTGAATGGGTTGTGGTAGTTATTAGCATAACACTGCCAATGTTTACTGTTCCTATTGTCCTCCTGGGGGGTCCACCTGTACTATTGTTCATTCTAAGCATACTGTACATACAGGATCCCATCACCATTGTTCATCATGTCCCCTCTGTCTATTGACTATCAGGTGTTGGCTATTCAAAGTAGACACCATTGTTATTCTAAATTTTGTGTCTCCATCCTGTGTATGGAATATTCCAGTCTTAGAACATTGTAGGATACGTTTTTTTTTATTTGGTGGTGGTGTACTGTTGAATAGCTACTAAAAATTTTGCACTTTATGGAGAAGTTGATGGACAAGATTGGTAAAGTTGAAGAAAGGACTGAAATGATAAAAGTAATGAAGGAAGCCCATGGCACCAGACACAGGAGGATGTGAAATTAAGGCTTATCGATAAAATTCAGTAAATGTGATGGAAAGACAAGGCTAACATTTGCTGCTGTTGGTTGGTTGAGCAATGTGAACATTTAAAGGTTCAAAAAGAGGAACTTTGAAGGAGTATCTTTGGATACCCGGGCCTCCTATCCATCTTGTATTGAACTGTATTGTTGCTGTATTGTCTCCCGTTATATTGTAAAGCGCTGAGCAAACTGTTGGCGCCATAAATCCTGTATAATAATAATAATTTGTGCTCACACTAGTAAAGTATAATTTCAGGAAGTCAGGAAAGCTGATCCAAAGGACTTTACTAAGTCAGCTTTACCAAATTAAAATCATTATGGAAGGATGTTCCAGAAAAAAGTGCAACATGATCAGATCGGCATTTCAGACATATTTATTATTGGACTACTGAGAACTGTGATCTGTGATTTTTTTTTTTCTTTTGTGATTATGAACTTAGTACATCCAGAGCAAATGATGGACTACAGATATTGAGATCCAGATCTATGGAAGAGAGATCACAGAGCTGTACTGGAGTCTACCTCCATGCTGCCTGCCAATGGGGTCCAATCTGCCTCCATTCTGCCTGACTATGGAGTCTAGTCCCCCTCCCTGCTGCCTGCCTATGGGGTCTAGTCCCCCCAAAGCTAGAGTTTGATCAATGTGGTTGTGTAATATGTCTTATATTGTATGTCCGGGTTCTGAATATAGAAGGGAATTGTTTGATTTAAATGTAAGCTGCCAAGGGGCGATATTCTATTAATTACAGGTGATACTGTATGACATAACAATAGACCGGGGTGCAGGAAGGTAGTCATAATGGCTCATTATAAGGAGAATCTGATTCCATCTTATCATATTTGTTGTAATTCACCTCATCTCATTATTGTTCTACCTGTCTGAACAGACTGAATACAATCATTACACTTGCTGTGTAGCTTCCCCCTCATGTCAGCTGTTGTTCATCAAGGAGGCCTACTGCATGGAGATAGTCATTAAAAGAAACACCTAAAATCTGAAATGTAGTGAAAAATATAAAACAAATAATTTAACAATTTAGGTAAATGTAACAATACAACAGAGATTGTGATATTCACTAAAATACACTTTGGTTTTGCTTCATAGCAAAATGTAGCTGCAAAATATAGAGAGAACTTTTACCCCCAGGACAGAACTGACCATAATAATGGTGATGGACTTGTGAACTGATATGGTAAAGAGGAGGTAGAACACCTGGCTGAGGTGTGACTGATGATACTGTTCCCATCACAATGGTCATGTTTATGGAAGCCACCCTCCATTGTTGGGACTAGGGGTGTCCAACTGTGGCCCTCAGGAATGCCAATTTTGCATGATAATCTTAGTATTGGAAGGGACACAACTGCTTACATTAGCAACCATTGCAAGAGTTGCCATAAACATCAACAACCCAACTATTATCAGATCAAATGTGTTGTGTTATCCATTTAGAATTTCAGTGAATCCAGTGACACATATAATCAGTTCATGAAAATGACAAATACATTTGTTATAAATCATATAAATGATACTTATACATGAATCATGACAAATCCCTGTGGTGGAAACCATAATACCAGCTGAGTTATCACAGTCTTTGTTGGTTGGATTTCTGGAAGTGGATCCTTGCACTAATTTACCTTTTTTTTGCACTGAGCACCGTTTTATTTCATTGATCACAAAGATATGTAATGGTTTCCTTATAAGAATGATTTATAGGATTTGATGAAAATGTATTTCCAACTTTCATGAATTGATTATATGTTTCACTGCTGATGAGTGAATCTTGATGAAATATGATGGTTGAATCCGCTTTAAATTTAAATGCAATGGACAAATCTTTTTTTTTTGTGAAATCTATTATGTTGTACAGTATGTAGATCAGGAGAGCTCAACCTTTTGAAGAGCAAGGGCAACGTAAGTGATTTCATAACCAATCAAGGGCCACAATTAGATGAAATGGATCAGAATTTATTTATTTTTTTATTTTGCACAGCGTAATGAACATTTTCCTCCTGCAGTCTCTGAATGAGAGCGAGAGGGAAAAGAAGAGAAGCCTGATTTCAGCAGTTGCAAGAGGGAAATGGAGATGATTGGTTCCTGTAAAGCATTGAGATGTGGAAATCAATTCCCAGCACAGGGTGGTTACTGTGGGGACATAAACATCGCTCCAAAGTGCCATGTCCTATTAAAATAGTATTGGAAGAACAAGGCCCTTAAGGACTTTATAGGCACTACAACATGGTCCATAAAAGAATATCTCTTTATTAAGCATACATAGACATACAATGATACATACAATTATAA
The DNA here is from genome assembly GCF_062004578.1 of Staurois parvus. Lineage (NCBI taxonomy): Eukaryota > Metazoa > Chordata > Amphibia > Anura > Ranidae > Staurois > Staurois parvus. Next base: position 2,176,060 of record NW_028318027.1, on the reverse strand, counting down.
AATGATTACAGAGTGTGAACCACCCCTGTAACATACAGCTATGTGTAATCAATGCAGATACATGTACTGCTAGTAGGTCCCACAGTAAGAAACACTGTAACTCGGCAAACGTTAAGGGAAGACACTCTGATAGTAGTAAGTGCGATAGCTCAACATGTGTTGTGATAATATCACTTCTTCAGGAGCTGTAAGGAGACTTCTATATGAAGAGATATAAGGTGATGAGCACACATTATAATCATTACCAATTGTATACATATCAGACCAGTTGGAAGACTAAAATACCATAAGATACAAGCATCTGCACAAAGGCAATGGGAGGGAGCATCCGGGCATACCATGAGAGGCCAGTCAATGAGGGGATCCCCACAAAGTTGGGGGGGGGGCAAGCCGCCTGCCCTGTGTAAATACCTGATGTATATAAAGTATGTAATATTTGAAAACAGTATAATTGGACCCTCTTAATGGTTAATACCACTATCATTATAAAAATCCGAGGAGAGGAGAGGAAAGGAGAGGAGAGGAGAGAAGGGTAGAGATTGGGAAAGAGAGAGAGAACAGGAGAGGAGGATGAGAGAGAGAAGGAGTAGAAATGAGGAAGAAAGAATGGAAAAGAGAGGAAGCGAGAATGGTGGGTAGGGAAGGCAAAGAGAGAAAGGAAAGGGGACAGGATGGGTGAAAGAAAGGAGGAGAAAGATTGGAAGGGATGGAAAGAGAGAGAGAGGGTGGAGGAAAGTGAGAGAGTGAAGGGGGGTAAAGAGAGGGGAAGAGAAAGAGAAAATGGAAAGAGAGAGAGAGCAGGAAATTGGAGTGGAAGGAGGATGGCGAGGACAATAGAAATTTGAGAGGAAAAAGGGTAAAAAGAGAGAAGGAAAAACAAGGGAGTGAGAGAGAGAACCTCTAATGAGACCATTACAGAGTCACTGCTGACCTTTCATTCTAAAGATTCTATGTACCTGACTGTCCTAAACAAGTCTGGTTGGTTTGCTGAGGATTAAAGATGAAGAGATGATGAAGCCAATTCATGCAAGAAATATGGCTAAGTGGTTGACTTACTAATGTATGCATATAGGCATGTATTTCTAAACCTGGCTGAAAGATTTGCTTGAAATTTCAGTGCAACAGAAAAAGTGTTGTTAGCTCAAACAGGAATTTAGGAGCTCACTGGACTTCTTTTTCTGTACAGAGACACATCAAGAGCACCACCCGGTGCAAAGGAGGAGTAACTACTTATATATGTACAAGTTACATCTCCCATGTACCAGGCAGGGGTCTTGTTCATCCATTGGGGATAGTCAAGACTTGTCAGCTAAAAAAATTAAAGAAATATTGTTAGAAGAAAATATAGAAATTATCTGTGAAATGCAAACAAGAAAATGAAATTTATAATGACAAACTGCATGTGGTCAGTTCAACAGTGGTAATATGGTGGGACAAAGAGTAATGACTACACACTTAGATCAGAAATGCTAGTGTGGCTTGCCCCTAAAAGTTTGAATTGTGGAGCTGACTACTACAAAATACATATAGGATCTTTTGATGCTTTAATTTTCTCAAGAAAGCCACATACCTGAGAAAGTTGACCATATGTAATGTTCTTTCAGATGCGCCATCACTCACCAATTCTTCTTTACTCAATGTGTATTTCTGCTCCAATGTGTAAAGAGAATTCATCGTCAAAAATCACTAGTGCCTCTTCCATGTCATCTTTGGGTGGATCTGGAGTCATCTCCGACTGGGATTCAGAAGTGTCTATGATCAACTGGCCAGATGTGGAGCTGAAACTTGACACAATGGATTTGCTGCTCTGGTGGGAGGCCTCACACAAGGGTTCATCAGATTCCAAAGACGAATCGATTTCTATGGCATCTTCATCCTTTTGCCTTGTGGCTAAACCTGGGCTTTCTGCTTTCCAGCTTTCCTTTGTGTATTTCAGCACTTCCGTAGTCCGACTTCTTTTAGTATGGTCAATGGCCAAAAGATCACTAATCATCCTTTGTATCCCAGAGGCGACCTTGGTCAGTGCTTCCGGAGGATTCTCACTCTTGACATTGTTTTGCCAGTCAACAAAACCTTGATATTTTTCATCGTCCGGAATGGCATCCTCCCATGGAAGCTCTCCTGTAAGTAGACAACAGATGACTACTCCAAACGCCCACACATCAAGGCTGCCACCTACAACCAGGCCATCTGAAGTGTCAATTTGGAACATTTCTGGAGCCATGTAGGACGCGGTGCCACACTTGCCTCGAATCACTGTTCCTTTGACCTTAGCAAGGCCAAAGTCTGTGAGCTTGATGGAATGGCAGTCCCGGTCAAAGACTAAAACATTCTCTGGCTTCACATCCATGTGCACCAGTCCTTTTTCTGACATGAATTCAAGGGCACTTGAAATTTGCACAGAACACCTCTTTACTGCATCGTCTGGAATTCCCAACTAAAAAAATAAAGGGGAACTTCAGATTACTTATCCAGAGATTGGAAATATAGAGTATTTATCCAAAAACAATTAAATGATATGTATAGCTACAACATATTTAGTTTTAGACTAGGGATGGATTATTTTGTCATAAGTATATCTGTATGTGCTCAGAACAAGTACGAGTAGTCAGAACAAAAGGCAAGTGAAAATCTTTCAACATGGACACCTCTACTAATGTCAACTAAGAGAGTTTCCTCTCACTTCCTGTTGCATCTCTAGGCAAGGAAGTGAAAGGAAATCTTTCCAAAAGGATACAGACAACATAAAATAACTTGACAGGAGTTCTAACTCTCCTTAAATCTATGCAAACCAAAGAAAAAATAATTCTCTATACTTCAATCTTAATGTACTTACATTTGGTATAATCATGGAGAGCAGATCACCAAAAGGTGCCAATTCTTGGATAAATCCAAAGTGGTCAGTGGTGGTGAAGGCGTTGCCATAGCATCTGATGATGTTGGGATGGATTGAAAGTATACACGAAATACTGAATTCCCAGAGGAAAGACCGCTGAGTGGTTCGGTTTTTTTCTGTGACCTTCAATGCCATTCTTCCACCTGTGCAAAAAAAAAATTTACCTTAGATCAATAACTGGACATTTTAAACCAGTAATTTCTGAATATTTTACTTGAAAATCATTCTAATAAGATCTCTTGCACCCTGAAGTATTCCTTTCATAAAGATGTCATAAATTCTATCATTGGGCCATATAGGTTCACTCCATATTCCTGATATTCTTCCTTTAAAGTGTTACATGGGAATTCTACTTTACTTCTGCTTTTAGAGTACATCTAAAATCAGTGAGCTCTTGAAAAAAAAGTCTGTGTTGCAGATCGTATTTACATGCATATACATAAATATTTATAGAGGATATTGAAATGGTGGATAGAATTATTCACTGACCTGTTTTCCTGTCGTTTGCCAAGAATACTTTCCCAAATCCACCTTCTCCAAGTTTCTTCACAATGTGGACGTGCTTCTCTAAGTCTATCTTCTTTAATCCTCGGGAATAGAAGGAGACCTTTCTATCCAGAAGACGTTCCACATAATAAGCACTGGAGGCCATAGTGTCCTGGAGAGAAAAAAAAGAAAAGGATGAAAGTGACCTTACCTTAATGTGGTGAAGATTCCGCTGTGATGAAGTCAAATCAGTTTTCTTTGAGTATTGGGTTCCTCTGCAGATCAACACCGGACAACGTCACCAAATCTCCAGCTGGGCTGTAGTAGATGAGTATACCGGAATCTCTGGAAGTAGAGTCACTGATGAGAGGGGGGAGAGGCCCGCTTTATACAAGGGAGATGGGCGGGAAAGGCAGAGAAGGGAGGTTTTTGATTGGTTGACTTCTAACAGGAATGTTGTGTAAATAAACCCGGACTGTTGTTGCTGATTTGCATATTAAAAGGTTTTCTAGAGAATAGGTGATACAATTAAACATGATGAAACCCAAGAATGTTGAAACTTTACTGAATTTTAAAATGAAACTTTCCACCATATTAACAATGAAATGGAAAATTAGTTTTATTTTATAAGATTTATATTTTTAGAAGAACTTAGAATTTTAAAATAACTAATGCAAGAGTGAGTATTAACCAGATAATGAAATATGAAAAAAATGAAACAAATCTCATTGTCACAATGGCTGTAGGTTCTTACTGTTCTTTTATACCATTAGGTCTTATTTCTGGCAGCATTGTACACCAATGGGGTTAGTTTAAAAATGACTTGATTGAAAATAAAAAATAAATGACTATAAACTGTAATCAATAGAAAACTAGTTTGCAGGATTAAAAGGACCTGTCAGGATAGAAATATTGGAGCTTCCATATCTGAGTTTATTTCTAGAGATTCATCTCCAAACATCCTCATCATTTCTTCACTACTTGGTGGGTCAGTGACCTAGAACAAGCCATGTGTAGATCAAGTAATGGAAAATATCATACTGACATGATGTTCTGGGTGAATGACAAACCAAGTGTTGAGGCAAGGAACCCAGATCTGTAGATATTTAGATATCCCATAAATATGTTGGAAGAACCATCAAAAACAATTCAATTGAATGGGGAGGATATCAGAAGGCATTTTTGGGTTTAATTTGATATGTTTAAAAATGTGCTCAACTTACTTCAGTTTCTTAGGTTTGTGTTTTTGTTGGTGACATCATTTTATGAGAAAGAAGCAATTTCTGCCACTGACACCAGTGATCTTTTCAAGCTATCTGTAGGGGGCATTTTCTTCCATTGACCACAAATGTAAGGAACATTCTTCCCACTGACCATCACACTAATGTACACGGAGATGAAGCTCTATCTATTATTAGCAGAGGTTCTCTGAGACTTGGAAGTTATGTCAAAGGTTCCTCCTTGTTGAAAAAGTTGAGAATGGATGGCATAGACACTCTTTCTACAAAATGTAAATCATTTAGATTTGTATATGACAATGTTCAGCTTAAAGTGGAATTACACATAATGGTCCCCATGAGTTACAATCTACGTTTATGTGACATCTCCATTGACAGATGTAAATAATCTGATAACAAGAAATATATTTTATTTAGAGTTTGATGGATGTGGTTGTGTAATATGTTGTCTTATCTGTCCAAGTTCTGAAGAAAGATGGGAATTGTTTGATATTCTATTATTAATTACAGGTGATACTGTATGCCTGAAAGTGTGACAATAGGCGGAGACTATCCAGTGCCTGGGTAGTTATCTAGACAATGGGATCCAAATCTTTGTTTTCCAGATATCCATTTCAAAGGATTCTCTTGGTTAGATATACAATAAGGGTGTCCAGCCTTCCAGGAATGCATAACTTGACCATTGGAGACCCTGTAATTCTTGCTCCAAAAAAATGTGCTGAAAGGTTGCTGAGACAATGAACTCTCTGGGATCTATTATCTCTAGTGGTATAATTTAGTAAAGTATATCGATTGGGTAACTGAATTTGTGACCACTTGTCAGAACACTCAACTGAGGGTTTCAGTGCAACATAGTGGGTATTAGAAGACCTCCAAAACAAACAGGGAGGATACACCACAGAATTGTTTTTCAATATTTAGATCTCCCATAAATATATTGGAAGAACCATTAAACACAGTTCAATTTAATGGGGAGGATACCAGTAGAGGGATTTTTTGTGTTTAATTTGATTTGGTTAAAATGTGCTCAACTTACTTCAGTTTCTTGGGTTTGTGTTTTTGTTGGTGACATATTTTTACTAAGAAGGAACAGAAAGATTGTTTTTTTTTTTGTTAAAGTTTTTACTTATTTTTTTCTCAGTATGGTTTTTTTTTTTATAAGGCAAAAAAGCTTGACTTTTTTTAATAAAAGCATTAACAGTTTTTTCATTATTGAAATTTTGTCACCTAAATGCATTGGGGTTGATTTATTGAAACTGGAAAGTGAAAAATCTGGTGCAACTTTGCATGGCAGCCAATCAGCTTCTAACTTCAGCTCGTTCAGTTAAGCTTTGACAAAAAAACCTGGAAGCTGATTGGTTTCTATGCAGGGATGCACCAGATTTTGCACTCTCCAGTTTTACTAAATCAACCCCATTGCATTTTGCAGGAAAGTGAAACTAGGAGAAACTTATGGACATAATTTTAATGTTTTAAGCATTCTAATTGCTGGGAAAGTGGAAATTAATTCATTACTTCCAATTATTTTAAATAGATGAGTTTTGGTCTTTCTGTGCAAGGCTAAAAAACGTTCTAGGGTATGGAGCTGTGTATGTGTGGTCAGTTTAGCAGATACGTATTTGTTGGATTGTGTTTTTAATATCTGTTACATCTAGAATACATTATTATAAGTTGAGGATGACTTTTGAGGTGTACTGCCCCCTAACATTGGCTGTTGAATTGCTTGTGGTAGTTATTAGCATAACACTGCCAATGTTTACTGTTCCTATTGTCCTCCTGGGGGGGTCCACCTGTACTATTGTTCATTCCATGCTTACTGTACATACAGGATCCCATCACCATTGTTCATCATGTCCCCTCTGTCTATTGACTATCAGGTGTTGGCTATTCAAAGTAGACACCATTGTTATTCTAAATTTTGTGCCTCAATCCTGTGTATGGAATATTCCAGTCTTAGAACATTGTGGGATACGTTTTTTTTTATTTGGTGGTGGTGTACCCATGAATAGCTACTAAAATTTTTGAGCTTTATGGAGAAGTTGATGGACAAGATTGGTTAAGTTGAAGAAAGGACTGAAATGATAAAAGTAATGAAGGAAGCCCATGGCACCAGACACAGGAGGATGTGAAATTAAGGCTTATCAATAAAATTCAGTAAATGTGATGGAAAGACAAGGCTAACATTTGCTGCTGTTGGTTGGCTGAGCAGTGTGAATATTTAAAGGTTCAAAAAGAAGAACTTTGAATGAGTATCTTTGGATACCCGGGCCTCCTATCCCTCTTGTATTGAACTGTATTGTTGCTGTATTGTCTCCCGTTATATTGTAAAGCGCTGAGCAAACTGCTGGCGCTATATAAATCCTGTATAATAATAATAATTTGTGCTCACACTAATAAAGTATAATTTCAGGAAGTCAAGAAAGCTGATCCAAAGGACTTAACTAAGTCAGCTATACCAAATTAAAATCTTTATGGAAGGATGTTCCAGAAAAAAATGCAACATGATCAGATCACATTTCAGACTTATTTATTATTGGACTACTGAGAACTGTGATCTGTGATTTTTTTTTTCTTTTGTGATTATGAACTTAGTACATCCAGAGCAAATGATGGACTACAGATGTTGAGATCCAGATCTATGGAAGAGAGATCACAGAGCTGTACTGGAGTCTACCTCCATGCTGCCTGCCAAAGGGGTCCAATCTGCCTCCATTCTGCCTAGCTATGGGGTCTAGTCCCCCTCCCTGCTGCCTGCCTATGGGGTCTAGTCCCCCCAAAGCTAGAGCTTGATCAATGTGGTTGTGTAATATGTCTTATTTTGTATGTCCGGGTTCTGAAGATAGAAGGGAATTGTTTGATTTAAATGTAAGCTGCCAAGGGGCGATATTCTATTAATTACAGGTGATACTGTATGACATAACAATAGACCGAATAGTTGATCTCTCTGAGGACGAGATCAAACTACTTGACAAAGGCCTTAAGTTTGCTCCCACCAGATATCTTAATAAATTTGAAGCATTTATAGATGTTCATAAATTTTCTAGGAAATTGTCCATTAAGAGGTATTTCCTTTCCAACCCTGTTAGCAGGGAGCCTCCTGTATCTAGTTACTCCAATTTAAGCAACGCTTCCACCTTTAACCCACCACCCCAAGCTAACTCTGCAGTAGGCCTTTTCCGTGAGCAGGTCCTTAGGGATTTGAATCGTCTTCCTATAAAAAAGTATCACACTGATTTTTCGACTAGAAAGGCTATGAGTTCCATTCTAGAGAAGAAAGATTTAGTCATCCGTCCTGCGGATAAGGGTGGGGGAGTGGTAATTCTAGATAAGCAATACTATGTGGATGAGGTGTACAAAATTTTGAATGACACCACTACTTATCTACCTCTGAATGCTAACCCCATCTCCAATTATAAGAAATCTCTTAAGAGTATTATTAGTTCAGGGTTTGACAACAAGTTAATCAACCAGAAAGAAAAGGTGTTTTTGTGTCCTAAAGTACCCAAACTACCAATTTTATACATCTTGCCCAAGGTGCATAAGGATGCTGTGCACCCGCCAGGAAGGCCTATTGTAAGTGGGATCAATTCCCTGTGCTCTAAGATTGGAGCTTATATAGATCATTTTCTCCAACCAATAGTTGCTCTTACACCATCCTATTTAAAGGATACCAAGCAAGTATTAAATGCTATACAGGATGTGGCTACTAACACCACTACTTACTTGGTTACTGCAGATGTGGAAGCTCTGTATAGCAGTATTAGCCATCATGAAGGGCTGCAGGCAGTTGAGTACTATTTGAGAAATCATAGCTCTTTAACTATACCACATACGGGTTTTATCCTAGAATTGTTGGATTTTGCCATGAAAAAGAACTACATGTGGTTCAATGGCAATTTCTATCTGCAGATTAAAGGCGTGGCGATGGGGGCTAAGTTTGCCCCCAGCCTCGCCAACCTCTTTATGTCATACTGGGAGGAAGAGGTCATTTACGCTAGGGAGTGGCCTGAACTATCCTTCTACAAGAGGTACATTGATGATATCCTGTTATTATGGAATGGTAGTGAGCAATCGCTTATTAATTTTTTCGGAACACTTAATTATAATACCAGTAATATTAATTTGACGTATAACTACAGTATGATGGAGATTAATTTTTTGGATTTAGTTCTTATGAATGTTGGAGGTAGGATTATCACCAAATCCTACTTCAAACCTTCAGACCGGAACAGCTACATTCCTCTTGATAGCTGTCACCATCCAAACTGGCTCTCTAACATTCCCAAAAGCCAGTTCCAGAGGATCAGGAGGAATTGTACCGATCTGAAGGATTACCATACACAAGCATTAATTTTGAAGGATAGATTTATTGAAAAAGGCTATAACACATCCATGCTTGATGGCACCATTAATATGGTTGCAGATATGGGAAGGGAACAATTGCTTACATCTAATCCCAAATCGTCTAAGAATTTAATATGTCCCTTCATTACTACCTTCTCCACCCAGCATAGATCTATCCGTCACAACATTAAGAAGAATTGGCAAATTTTGAGAGCAGACCCCATCCTTAACAAAATCTTACCTCACTCACCAGAGGTTATTTTCCGTAAGCCATCTACTTTGAGAGATATTATATCTCCTAATGTGATTAATCCTCCTACTAAACCCTTGGCTTTGTTCAACTATAAAGGTTTTTACCCGTGCAACAAATGCATAGCTTGTAAAGCAGATGGCAATAGGAAAAGGAAAATTAGCACTTTTCGGTCCAGTTCCAGCAACAATACATATGATATTGATAAATTCATATGTTGTAACAGTAAATATGTGGTTTACTTGCTTGAATGCCCCTGCTCCAAGCAGTACATAGGCCGCACCACAAGAAGGCTACGTGATCGGCTTAGAGAGCATATTAACAATATTAGAAAGGGGTTCAAAGATCATTCTCTCTCATTACACTTTAGACGCCATCACGGAAGAGATCCCTCTTCTTTAAAATTTATCGGAATTGACATTGTTGTTCCACATTGGAGGGGTACCTACAAAACCCGAGCTGTCTCCCAGTTAGAGACTAGGTACATCTGTCAGCTAGATACTCTATACCCACGTGGTCTTAACGTCGAACTTGACGTAAATTGTTTTATTGACAATAGCTGAACTTTTATTGGTTATGTTTTCTTTTTACGATATGTTATGTACTTTTTTACTTTTTTGCTTCATATGATTACTGTCATACTATGGATGTCACGCTTGTGATATATGTAGTTACGGGCCCATGTCATGATTATTTTTCCTTAATTAAAATCCTCTATGGATGATCTTCCCCCCCCCCCCCCCTCTGTTTTTTGTTATGACACTAATGTGTCTTTTGATCTGGCTTATTTTTTCATGATATTGCCCTTGGTTGCATATTATCTCTCCCCTCACATTGGTTATGTCATTTACCATTGACAAGATATTACTTTTTATATTAATTCTATACTCGTTTTATTACTGTAGCATATACTGTCTTGGCTGCATTTGGCTATGTATCTTTCCTCTCCTTTTTTTTCGCTTTTTAACATTTGCTATTGATAAGATATGACTCTTTGTATCAATTTATATATTACTTATGTTTCTGTATTATCTGTTGTCTCTCCTGTAATCCCGGACTGACACATAGATCTTTGTGTGAGCTACGAAAAAATGGCGCCTGGCTACGGCGCATGCGCTGTTTGGTCTATTTAGCTCTGATTTGCACGTCACGGCGTACACCGGTTCTTTCCTCTGAAGATGTAGTGGCACGCAACGCGTAAGGAGGAACCTACGCACGCCTTGACGCCACGCCGTCGGAGCACTGGGGAGCTCCGGCGGCCACTACATCTGACAGGACGGTTAGTCCTGTTTGCTTTGGCTGCTAACTATATGCAATATTTGTTGGCGGTGTTATCTATACGTTTTTACCTAACCTGGATGCATCCTGTTTTTACTTCAATAAATGTCATATATTATACCTTACTATGGGCATTTCTTTTTTGTGAGGAGTTTCTCCTCTTAGATATCGTGGATGTAAAGTGAAGGAGTGGTGGTTTCCTTTGGTGTAGCTGTGACTGCTTCCTTATTATCTTGGGAACGTATGCTTCTTAGACCTGGGGATCTTCATTGATCCGGGGATCACATCTACCCATCTTCAACTGCATCTTTACCACAGTATATACATCATTGATCTGTGTGTATGGACGTCTGAAGCCGTCCATTCCTTTTGGGACTTTGTATTGACTTTGGAGTACCTATCAAGTATATTGACTATTCATTTATTTTATCTATCTATTTTCTAGCGCTGCACTTTTTTATTCATAACAATAGACCGGGTTGCAGGAAGGTAGTCATATTGGCTCATTATAAGGAGAATCTGATTCCATCTTATCATATTTGTTGTAATTCACCTCTTCTCATTATTGTTCTACCTGTCTGAACAGACTGAATAAAATCAATACACTTGCTGTGTAGCTTCCCCCTCATGTCAGCTGTTGTTCATCAAGGAGGCCTACTGCATGGAGATGGTCACTAAAAGAAGCACCTAAAATCTGAAATGTAGTGAAAAATATAAAACAAATAATGTAACAATTTAGGTAAATGTAACAATACAATAGAGATTGTGATATTCACTAAAATACACTTTGGTTTTGCTTCATAGCAAAATGTAGTTGCTAAATATAGAGAGAACTTTTACCCCCAGGACAGAACTGACCATAATAATGGTGATGGACTTATGAACTGATATGGTAAAGAGGAGGTAGAACACCTGGCTGAGGCGTGACTGATGATACTGTTCCCATCACAATGGACATGTTTATTGAAGCCACCCTCCATTGTTGGGACTAGGGGTGTCCAACTGTGGCCCTCAGGACTGCCAATTTTGCATGATAATCTTAGTATTTGAAGGGACACAACTGCTTACATTAGCAACAAGTGCAAGAGTTGCCATAAACATCAACAACCCAACTATTACACAGGTCTGCAAAAAAATTTTTTTGAAGAGCTGTTTTGGTTATTCCCCGTAATCTTTATGTTTTTTTGGTGCGCTGAACCTGAACATGACCTCCATTTTGTCATAGGACATCACGTTTCCTGACAATTTAGGTAACTATGTTAAATAAGGCAATACCTCAAAATAAATGGAAATAGACTTATAAAATTAAAGTTTTATTACAATTTTTTCATAAAAATCCTTTTTTGAACTGAAATGAGCTCACTAGAGATGAGCGAATCGAACATGACGAAGTGGAATTCGTTCCGAAGATTTGGAAAAATTCTATTCGCGACGAATCCGAAGATTAGCAAACTTCGGATTCACGAATCGAATTTTCCCAAAAATGGCGGCGACGTGTGTGGCGACGGAGAAAATGGACAGAGAAGATGGGGCGGGGATCTCTGGGAAGGCGCGCAGACAAGGCGCGCTGACCCATAATGCATTCATGCAATGTGATCGCATTAGCCAATCAGCAGCCAGCCAGCACTGTGTAATGGTGGAGCTATAAATCGCGGCCATCTTAGAATTCTCCATTAGCCTCCGGTCATTCAAGAGAGACAGACCTGTGTGTATTAAATGACAGAGTTAGGGCCACAGAGACTTTTTGGCCACAGAATCGTTACTCAGGGACACAGAATCGTTACTTAGGGCCACAGCTATCAAAGAATCGAAAATTTAAAGTAACATACACCCTTTTTTTTTTGGTGGCTGTCGTGCACAGTTGGTGCTGCAGTTTGCCGATTGTGCAAAATAAACTGACTTTCTGCTTCACAACCACTATTGTACGTTCAAAGAGTTAAATCCATTTACACGCCGGCTGGCGGTAATATTTTTTGGGTGATTAGTGCATTCCAGTGACACAAACGTACAGTTTCCAGCCAACGGCAAGCTGCAATTGACCGATTGTGTACAATAAACTGACTTTCTGCTTCACAACCACTATTGTACGTTCAAAGAGTTAGATCCATTTACACGCCGGGTGGCGGTAATATTTTTTGGGTGATTAGTGCATTCCAGTGACATAAACGTACAGTTTCCTGCCAACGTCAAGCTGCAATTGACCGATTGTGCTAAATAAACTGACTTTCTGCTTCACAACCACTATTGTACGTTCAAAAAGTTAGATCCATTTACACGCCGGGTGGCGGTAATATTTTTTGAGTGATTAGTGCATTCCAGTGACATAAACATACAGTTTCCAGCCAACGGCAAGCTGCAATTGACCGATTGTGCTAAATAAACTGACTTTCTGCTTCACAACCACTATTGTACGTTCAAAGAGTTAAATCCAGTTTTATTTTTGGGGTGCTTATTGAATTAAAGAGTATGTCAGACAACACGCAGAGCAATGGCAGAGGAGGCAATGTTTCAGGAGCGAGCAGACGTGGCAGCAGAGGAAGGGGTCGAGGCAGCACTAGTCGCAGCCAGAGGCCAGTGCTCCCGGTGTCATCCAGCGGTCGTGTCTCCACCGACAACCCTGCCGTCATCGATTGGTTGGCTCGGTCGTCTTCCTCTTCCCAGGTCACCTCTGACACCTACAGCCAACGGTCGGTGGGTACGTCAGACAAAACCGTTAGTTGGCATGGCCCGGGAGCAAGCCCACTGAAATCACGTGTCCTCGACCTGCCCCTGTCCTTTGGTGTTCCCTCACCAAGCGAAGTATCGCATGCTGTGGGCTCAGCCCCACTGTACAGTGAGGAAGAGCTAACAGAGGGCGGTCAGGAACGGGGGGAGACATCCACCTCTTCAGCAGCCAGGCGAAGAAGTACTGGCGAGGAGAGTGGCTCGGTAGCCGGTCTAGAGACAGGTCTGTCTCCTAACCCACAAGCAGCCGAGGGGGCTAGTAGTGACGCGGAGACCCCAATTGATGATGAGGCTGATCGCACTTGGCAGCCTCGTCGTCATCAGGCTATTGCTTCTGCATCATCAGGAGAAGAGGGTGCCAGCTTGCCAGCGAGCAAAACAGTCGGTGGGTTGCCCAGGAGGCAGCAGTGTCAGTGGAGGCAAACGGCCACGGAGTAGAGCACCAGCTCCACTGCAGCCTACCACCACGGCCAGTAGTGGTGCCGGTGTGCACGGAGGAAGTAGCAGTCAGCCAGTGAGGAGTAGCGGGGGCAAAGTTTCCTACTCGGCGGTGTGCCAATTTTTCGTCAAGCCGCCCGAGGAAGTAAACGTAGCCGTATGTCGACTATGTGGCCAGAAAGTCAAGCGTGGCCAGGGGGCCCATGTTGGGACTACAGCGTTGCGTCAGCATATGCAGCGTCGCCATTCGGTGGCCTGGGAAAACCGTGATAAAGATACGGCGGTTCTGCCTGCCCCAGCCCCCGCTCCATCACCCGCTCCATTACTTGCTCCGTCACCCGACGTCAATCGCCCTCTATCAGCCAGTCAAGGCTCCAACACCTATGCTGAGGGGAGTTGTCGCTCGTTGCCATCTTCTGCTCGTTCAGATGCTCCTTCTCCTGCTACTCCTCTTCACGGATTCCGTCAGCAGTCTTTCTTGGAATCCGTTTCCAAGAGACAACAGATTGCGAGCACGCACCCGACGGTGCAGAAGCTGAACGTCCTCCTGTCCAAGTTGCTGGTGCTGCAGTCCCTCCCTTTCCAAGTGGTGGACTCAGCACCTTTCCGAGAAATGATGGCTTGTGCCGAGCCACGGTGGAGAGTGCCAAGCCGGCATTTCTTCGCCAAAAAGGCAGTGCCAGCCCTGCATTCACATGTAGAAGAGATGGTGGGCCAGTCTTTGAGCATGTCGGTCTCTGCCAAAGTGCACGGCAGTGCCGACGTGTGGAGCTGTAACTACGGTCAGGGACAGTACATGTCATTTACGGCCCACTGGGTGAACGTGGTGCCGGCACAGCCGCACCAGCAACTTGGACAGGTCACGCCACTTTTGCCTCCACGTTTGCAAGTCCTTGGTCCGGCAAAGATGTCCGCCTCTACCACCTCTTCTTCCGCCGTATCCTCAGCCGCCACCCTCGTGCCAAGTCCCATTACATTACCCGACCGGCATATCACATGTGCAGGGCGCAACGGTGTCACGCTGTGCTGCACCTGGTATGCCTTGGCGAACGTAGTCACACAGGGGAGGAACTTCTGAGTGTAATGAACAGAGAAATCAACAGATGGCTGTCTCCGCGCAAACTTAAAATCGGAACCATGTTGACCGACAACGGAAAGAACATGGTGTCTGCTCTGCGTCAAGGAAGGTTGTGCCATGCGCCATGCATGGCTCACGTGTTCAATCTGGTTGTCAAGCGGTTCCTAAAATCCACCATCCCACTGCAAGACATCCTTAAAATGTCACGTAAACTTTGCATGCATTTCAGCCATTCCTACACCGCAAAGCACACCCTCCTTGAGCTGCAGCGGCAGAACGGAATTCCACAGCATCGCCTGATCTGCGACGTTGCAACAAGGTGGAATTCAACCCTACATATGTTAGACCGCCTTTACGAACAGCGAAAGGCCATCACCGATTTCCTGATGTTACAAGCGGATAAAGGTACTCCCCTGTGTAACTTAGATGTCAGCCATTGGCAGCTCATGCGTGACACCTGCCGCTTGCTCAGGCCCTTTGAGGAGGCCACGCTATTCGTGAGTCGGCAGGACTATGGGATGAACGACGTCATTCCTCTGTTGCACGTCCTGGAACAAATGCTGTTAACAATGGCTGGTCAGGGTGCGGTAGACGTGGCGCACAGATCTCAACGCCACATGACCCCTGTGGGGGCAGGACAGGAAGAAGAGGAGAAGGTAGAGGAGGACATTGGTGCTCAGGAATTATTGAGTGAAATGGGTGGTTTTTCCACTCAGCGGACAGGAGTGGAGGAGCAGGAGCATCTGGTAGAGGAGGAGGAGGAGACAGAGGACCCAGATGCACCGTGGCAGTATGCTGTGGAGATGGAGGCAGGGAGTCCCTCGCATTCCTTGGCACAAATGGCCCATAGCATGCTCGGTTGCTTGCGTAGCGACAGCCGAATAATAACCATCAGACAGAGGGATGACTTTTGGCTGTCCACCTTGTTGGACCCTCGCTACCGTTCAAAAATGGTGGCCTTTTTCACACCTGCTGAGAGGGAGGCCAAAATAAAGTACTATAAAAACCACCTATGTAGTCAGTTGGTCTCTGCCTTTCTGCGCCAACGTCCATCCTCAGACACTGTGGGCCTTGTGCGCTCGCGTTCCGCTGCCATGGCAGCAGGGGAGGGGTGGGGTGGTAGGAGCAGTGGCAGCTCCACCAGCAGCGGCTGCCTCAGTCTGCAGTCGATGATGAGTAGCTTTCTTCACCAGCGCAGTGAGGAAACTACTAACCAGCCGCAGCAGCAGCATCAGGTGGACCTGGAGCAGGACCTCAAACAACAGGCTTGGGCCTACTTGGACAGCACCCTGCCAACCGAGGTAGACAATCCCCTTGACTACTGGGCAACGAAACTTGACCTTTGGCCCCAACTAGCTGAATTTGCCCTTGAAAGGCTGTCATGCCCGGCCAGTAGCGTGGCATCGGAGCGCATGTTTAGTGCGGCAGGAGGTATTGTAACTCCGCGGAGGACACGACTGTCCACCCAAAGTGTGGAGAGACTGACGTTTGTGAAAATGAATCAGGCGTGGATTAGTCTGGATTTCAAACAACCAGTTCCTGACACAACTGACTAAATCCGCCATGAATCATGCCCCAAACATGTTATTATTTTTAACATAGGCCTCTGTATGGCCTTCAATTTAAGCTGCTTACGCTTCGCCACTCTGCCATGGGCCCCTGTACCGCCTCCTCTTGCTGCTGCCAGGTCCAGAGTCTCTCAGGGGTCCCTGTACGGCCTCCCATTGCTGCTGTCTCCATCGCCACACTCTGCCATGTGCCACTTTCAGGTCTCCTCACACTGCTGGTGGGTTCCATTTTGTCATAGGGTGCTGTATGGCCTCCCATTGCTGCTGCCAGGCCCGTAATCTGCCATGGGCCCCCGTACCGACTCCTCATGCTGCTGCCAGGCCCGTAATCTGTCATGGGCCCCTGTACCGCCTCCTCATGCTGCTGCCAGGTCCAGAGTGTGTCATGGGTCCCTGTACGGCCTCCCATTGCTGCTGTCTCCATCGCCACACTCTGCCATGTGCCACTTTCAGGTCTCCTCACACTGCTTGTGGGTTCCATTTTGTCATAGGGTGCTGTATGGCCTCCCATTGCTGCTGCCAGGCCCGTAATCTGCCATGGGCCCCCGTACCGACTCCTCACGCTGCTGCCAGGCCCGTAATCTGTCATGGGCCCCTGTACCGCCTCCTCATGCTGCTGCCAGGTCCAGAGTGTGTCATGGGTCCCTGTACAGCCTCCCATTGCTGCTGCCAGGCCCGTAATCTGCCATTGGCCACCGTACCGACTCCTCACGCTGCTGCCAGGCCCGTAATCTGTCATGGGCCCCTTTACCGCCTCCTCATGCTGCTTCCAGGTCCAGAGTGTGTCATGGGTCCCTGTACGGCCTCCCATTGCTGCTGTCTCCATCGCCACACTCTGCCATGTGCCACTTTCAGGTCTCCTCACACTGCTGGTGGGTTCCATTTTGTCATAGGGTGCTGTATGGCCTCCCATTGCTGCTGCCAGGCCCGTAATCTGCCATGGGCCCCCGTACCGACTCCTCACGCTGCTGCCAGGCCCGTAATCTGTCATGGGCCCCTGTACCGCCTCCTCATGCTGCTGCCAGGTCCAGAGTGTGTCATGGGTCCCTGTACGGCCTCCCATTGCTGCTGTCTCCATCGCCACACTCTGCCATGTGCCACTTTCAGGTCTCCTCACACTGCTGGTGGGTTCCATTTTGTCATAGGGTGCTGGCAGATTACGGGCCTCCCATTGCTGCTGCCAGGCCCGTAATCTGCCATGGGCCCCCGTACTGACTCCTCATGCTGCTGCCAGGCCCGTAATCTGTCATGGGCCCCTGTACCGCCTCCTCATGCTGCTGCCAGGTCCAGAGTGTGTCATGGGTCCCTGTACGGCCTCCCATTGCTGCTGCCAGGCCCGTAATCTGCCATGGGCCCCCGTACCGACTCCTCATGCTGCTGCCAGGCCCGTAATCTGTCATGGGCCCCTGTACCGCCTCCTCATGCTGCTGCCAGGTCCAGAGTGTGTCATGGGTCCCTGTACGGCCTCCCATTGCTGCTGTCTCCATCGCCACACTCTGCCATGTGCCACTTTCAGGTCTCCTCACACTGCTGGTGGGTTCCATTTTGTCATAGGGTGCTGTATGGCCTCCTATTGCTGCTGCCTCCACCGCCACACTGTGGCTCCACACTCTGGTTTTGGCCCCGTGACTGCCCAAATGAGTGAAGTGTGCGGTGATTCTAAGATCGACGGCACTCATCTGCATGTCATACTGACTGACAGTATTATTTCTCTTCCCCAGCAGACTCCAAGGGCATTTAAATTAAAGGTACAGTGTTCTGCACTAATATAAAGGCTCTCTGAAGCCTAGAAACACCCTTTTTATAAGTTAATTTCGCAGCGAATATATTCGACTCGAATCAAATTTATTCCTCGAATTCGCCGAATCAGCCGAATCGAATTTTTGAATAATTCGCTCATCTCTAGTAACTATGTTAAATAAGGCAATACCTCAAAATAAATGGAAATAGACTTATAAAATTAAAGTTTTATTACAATTTTTTCATGAAAATCCTTTTTTGAACTGAAATGAGCTCACCTACACACACTAAACTCGATTCTTCTTCCCTGTGAGGCTCCTCTTGGTGCATTTAGGCTTGTGAGTAGCATCTGGAATGTCTGTCTGAAGCATTCAAAAGTAGTCTGCCATCATTGTAATCCTCCATTTTCCCTGGTATCGCCTTTCCATCTCTTTAATGTCTTGGTGGAATCGTTCACCTTGTTCCTCACTCACAGCTCCCAAATTTTCAGGAAAGTAGTCAAGGTGGGACTGGAGGAAATGCACTTTCAAACTCATCAGGCAACCTAAAGCTTGAAATGCTTTCAGCATTTGTCCGACGATCTTTTTGTAGTTAGGATCTTTGTTATTGTCTAAAAATTTCTGTACGACTTCTTTAAATGCAATCCACCCTTCTTTGTGAGGATCCATCATGGCATTGACAAACTCTTGATCAACTATAAGCCTTCTAATGTCTGGTCCGACGAACACACCTTCCTTCAATTTTGCCTCCAACAGGCCTTGAAACTTGGTGACCAAGTATTTGAAGCATTCTCCATCTCTTGGAAGTGATCTTACGAATTGCTTCATCAATCCCAATTTTATGTGGAGAGGTGGTAGAAGAACTTTATGGGAAGGTACCAAAGTTTCTCGGAGGACATTTTCTTCACCGACTGTCAGCACCCTCGGCTGCCAACTCTTCTTTGTCCAGTGATTTTGTCGGTCTCGAATGTCCCATAGACACAGAAAACAAGGGTATTTGGTATCCCACCCGCAGTCTTTGTTGGTTTGATTTCTGGAAGTGGATCCTTGCACAAATTCACCTTTTTTTTTTGCACTGAGCACCGTTTTATTTCATTGATCACAAAGATATGTAATGGTTTACTTATAAGTATGATTTATAGGATTTGATGAGAATTTATTTGCCACTTTCATGAATTGATTATATGTTTCACTGCTGATGAGTGAATCTTGATGAAATATGATGGTTGAATCCTCTTTAAATTTAAATGCAATGGACAAATCTTATTTTTGGTGAAATCTATTATGTTGTACAGTATGTAGATCAGGAGAGCTCAACCTTTTGAAGAGCAAGGGCAACGTAAGTGATTTCATAACCAATCAAGGGCCACGATTAGATAAAATGGATCAGAATGTATTTTTTTTTTATTTTTGCACAGCGTAATGAACATTTTCCTCCTGCAGTCTCTAAATGCGAGCGGATTTCATCAGTTTCAGGAGGAAAATGGAGATGATTGGTTCCTGTAAAGCATTGAGATGTGGAAATCAATTCCCAGCACAGGGTGGTTACTGTGGGGACATAAACATCGCTCCAAAGTGCCATGTCCTATTAAATTAGTATTGGAAGAACAAGACCCTTAAGGACTTTATAGGCACTACAACATGGTCCATAAAAGAATATCTCTTTATTAAGCATACATAGACATACAATGATACATACAATTATAAAATGATTACAGAGTGTGAACCACCCCTGTAACATACAGCTATTTGTAATCAATGCAGATACATGTACTGCTAGTAGGTCCCACAGTAAGAAACACTGTAACTCGGCAAACGTTAAGGGAAGACACTCTGATAGTAGTAAGTGCGATAGCTCAGCATGTGTTGTGATAATATCACTTCTTCAGGAGCTGTAAGGAGACTTCTATATGAAGAGATATAAGGTGATGAGCACACATTATAATCATTACCAATTGTATACATATCAGACCAGTTGGAAGACTAAAATACCATAAGATACATGCATCTGCACAAAGGCAATGGGAGGGAGCATCCGGGCATACCATGAGAGGCCAGTCAATGAGGGGATCCCCACAAAGTTGGGGGGGGGGGAAAGCCGCCTGCCCTGTGTAAATACCTGATGTATAGAAAGTATGTAATATTTGAAAACAGTATAATTGGACCCTCTTAATGGTTAATACCACTATGATTATAAAAATCCGAGGAGAGGAGAGGAAAGGAGAGGAGAGGAGAGAAGGGTAGAGATTGGGAAAGAGAGAGAGAGAACAGGGGAAGAGGATGAGAGAGAGAAGGAGTAGAAATGAGGAAGAAAGAATGGAAAAGAGAGGAAGCGAGAATGGTGGGTAGGGAAGGCAAAGAGAGAAAGGAAAGGGGACAGGATGGGTGAAAGAAAGGAGGAGAAAGATTGGAAGGGATGGAAAGAGAGAGAGAGGGTGTGGAGGAAAGTGAGAGAGTGAAGGGGGGTAAAGAGAGGGGAAGAGAAAGAGAAAATGGAAAGAGAGAGAGAGCAGGAAATTGGAGTGGAAGGAGGATGGCGAGGACAATAGAAATTTGAGAGGAAAAAGGGTAAAAAGAGAGAAGGAAAAACAAGGGAGTGAGAGAGAGAACCTCTAATGAAATCATTACAGAGTCACTGCTGACCTTTCATTCTAAAGATTCTATGTACCTGACTGTCCTAAACAAGTCTGGTTGGTTTGCTGAGGATTAAAGATGAAGAGATGATGAACCCAATTCATGCAAGAAATATGGCTAAGTGGTTGACTTACTAATGTATGCATATAGGCATGTATTTCTAAACCTGGCTGAAAGATTTGCTTGAAATTTCAGTGCAACAGAAAAAGTGTTGTTAGCTCAAAGAGGAATTTAGGAGCTCACTGGACTTCTTTTTCTGTACAGAGACACATCAAGAGCACCACCCGGTGCAAAGGAGGAGTAACTACTTATATATGTACAAGTTACATCTCCCATGTACCAGGCAGGGGTCTTGTTCATCCATTGGGGATAGTCAAGACTTGTCAGCTAAAAAAATTAAAGAAATATTGTTAGAAGAAAATATAGAAATTATCTGTGAAATGCAAACAAGAAAATGAAATTTATAATGACAAACTGCATGTGGTCAGTTCAACAGTGGTAATATGGTGGGACAAAGAGTAATGACTACACACTTAGATCAGAAATGCTAGTGTGGCTTGTCCCTAAAAGTTTGAATTGTGGAGCTGACTACTACAAAATACATATAGGATCTTTTGATGCTTTAATTTTCTCAAGAAAGCCACATACCCGAGAAAGTTGACCATATGTGATGTTCTTTCAGATGCGCCATCACTCACCAATTCTTCTTTACTCAATGTGTATTTCTGCTCCAATGTGTAAAGAGAATTCATCGTCAAAAATCACTAGTGCCTCTTCCATGTCATCTTTGGGTGGATCTGGAGACATCTCCGACTGGGATTCAGAAGTGTCTATGATCAACTGGCCAGATGTGGAGCTGAAACTTGACACAATGGATTTGCTGCTCTGGTGGGAGGCCTCACACAAGGGTTCATCAGATTCCAAAGACGAATAGATTTCTATGGCATCTTCATCCTTTTGCCTTGTGGCTAAACCTGGGCTTTCTGCTTTCCAGCTTTCCTTTGTGTATTTCAGCACTACCGTAGTCCGACTTCTTTTAGTATGGTCAATGGCCAAAAGATCACTAATCATCCTTTGTATCCCAGAGGCGACCTTGGTCAGTGCTTCCGGAGGATTCTCACTCTTGACATTGTTTTGCCAGTCAACAAAACCTTGATATTTTTCATCGTCCGGAATGGCATCCTCCCATGGAAGCTCTCCTGTAAGTAGACAACAGATGACTACTCCAAACGCCCACACATCAAGGCTGCCACCTACAACCAGGCCATCTGAAGTGTCAATTTGGAACATTTCTGGAGCCATGTAGGACGCGGTGCCACACTTGCCTCGAATCACTGTGCCTTTGACCTTAGCAAGGCCAAAGTCTGTGAGCTTGATGGAATAGCAGTCCCAGTCAAAGACTAAAACATTCTCTGGCTTCACATCCATGTGCACCAGTCCTTTTTCTGACATGAATTCAAGGGCACTTGAAATTTGCACAGAACACCTCTTTACTGCATCGTCTGGAATTCCCACCTAAAAAAATAAAGGGGAACTTCAGATTACTTATCCAGAGATTGGAAATATAGAGTATTTATCCAAAAACAATTAAATGATATGTATAGCTACAACATATTTAGTTTTAGACTAGGGATGGATTCTTTTGTCATAAGTATATCTGTATGTGCTCAGAACAATTACGAGTAGTCAGAACAAAAGGCAAGTGAAAATCTTTCAACATGGACACCTCTACTAATGTCAACTAAGAGAGTTTCCTCTCACTTCCTGTTGCATCTCTAGGCAAGGAAGTGAAAGGAAATCTTTCCAAAAGGATACAGACAACATAAAATAACTTGACAGGAGTTGTAACTCTCCTTAAATCTATGCAAACCAAAGAAAAAATAATTCTCTATACTTCAATCTTAATGTACTTACATTTGGTATAATCATGGAGAGCAGATCACCAAAAGGTGCCAATTCTTGGATAAATCCAAAGTGGTCAGTGGTGGTGAAGGCGTTGCCATAGCATCTGATGATGTTGGGATGGATTGAAAGTATACACGAAATACTGAATTCCCAGAGGAAAGACCGCTGAGTGGTTCGGTTTTTTTCTGTGACCTTCAATGCCATTCTTCCACCTGTGCAAAAAAAAAATTTACCTTAGATCAATAACTGGACATTTTAAGCCGGTAATTTCTGAATATTTTACTTGAAAATCATTCTAATAAGATCTCTTGCACCCTGAAGTATTCCTTTCATAAAGATGTCATAAATTCTATCATTGGGCCATATAGGTTCACTCCATATTCCTGATATTCTTCCTTTAAAGTGTTACATGGGAATTCTACTTTACTTCTGCTTTTAGAGTACATCTAAAATCAGTGAGCTCTTGAAAAAAAAGTCTATGTGTTGCAGATCGTATTTACATGCATATACATAAATATTTATAGAGGATATTGAAATGGTGGATAGAATTATTCACTGACCTGTTTTCCTGTCGTTTGCCAAGAATACTTTCCCAAATCCACCTTCTCCAAGTTTCTTCACAATGTGGACGTGCTTCTCTAAGTCTATCTTCTTTAATCCTCGGGAATAAAAGGAGACCTTTCTATCCAGAAGACGTTCCACATAATAAGCACTGGAGGCCATAGTGTCCTGGAGAGAAAAAAAAGAAAAGGATGAAAGTGACCTTACCTTAATGTGGTGAAGATTCCGCTGTGATGAAGTCAAATCAGTTTTCTTTGAGTATTGGGTTCCTCTGCAGATCAGCTCCGGACAACGTCACCAAATCTCCAGCTGGGCTGTAGTAGATGAGTATACCGGAATCTCTGGAAGTAGGGTCACTGATGAGAGGAGGGAGAGGCCCGCTTTATACAAGGGAGATGGGCGGGAAAGGCAGAGAAGGGAGGTTTTTGATTGGCTGACTTCTAATAGAAATGTTGTGTAAATAAACCCGGACTGTTGTTGCTGATTTGCATATTAAAAGGTTTTCTAGAGAATAGGTGATGCAATTAAACATGATGAAACCCAAGAATGTTGAAACTTTACTGAATTTTAAAATGAAACTTTCCACCATATTAACAATGAAATGGAAAATTAGTTTTATTTTATAAGATTTATATTTTTAGAAGAACTTAGAATTTTAAAATAACTAATGCAAGAGTGAGTACTAACCAGATAATGAAATATGAAAAAAACGAAAAAAATCTCATTGTCACAATGGCTGTAGGTTCTTACTGTTATTATACCATTAGGTCTTATTTCTGGCAGCATTGTACACCAATGGGGTTAGTTTAAAAATGACTTGATTGAAAATAAAAAATAAATAACTATAAACTGTAATCAATAGAAAACGAGTTTGCAGGATTAAAAGGACCTGTCAGGATAGAAATATTGGAGCTTCCATGTCTGAGCTTATTTCTGGAGATTCATCTCCAAACATCCTCATCATTTCTTCACTACTTGGTGGGTCAGTGACCTAGAACAAGCCATGTGTAGATCAAGTAATGGAAAATATCATACTGACATGATGTTCTGGGTGAATGACAAACCAAGTGTTGAGGCAAGGAACCCAGATCTGTAGATATTTAGATATCCCATAAATATGTTGGAAGAACCATTAAAAACAATTCAATTGAATGGGGAGGATATCAGAAGGCATTTTTGGGTTTAATTTGATATGTTTAAAAATGTGCTCAACTTACTTCAATTTCTTAGGTTTGTGTTTTTGTTGGTGACATCATTTTATGAGAAAGAAGCAATTTCTGCCACTGACACCAATGATCTTTTCAAGCTATCTGTAGGGGGCATTTTCTTCCATTGACCACAAATGTAAGGAACATTCTTCCCACTGACCATCACACTGATGTACACGGAGCTGAAGCTCTATCTATTATTAGCAGAGGTTCTCTGAGACTTGGAAGTTATGTCAAAGGTTCCTCCTTGTTGAAAAAGTTGAGAATGGATGGCATAGACACTCTTTCTACAAAATGTAAATCATTTAGATTTGTATATGACAATGTTCAGCTTAAAGTGGAATTACACATAATGGTCCCCATGAGTTACAATCTACGTTTATGTGACATCTCCATTGACAGATGTAAATAATCTGATAACAAGAAATATATTTTATTTAGAGTTTGATGGATGTGGTTGTGTAATATGTTGTCTTATCTGTCCAAGTTCTGAAGAAAGATGGGAATTGTTTGATATTCTATTATTAATTACAGGTGATACTGTATGCCTGAAAGTGTGACAATAGGTGGAGACTATCCAGTGCCTGGGTAGTTATCTAGACAATGGGATCCAAATCTTTGTTTTCCAGATATCCATTTCAAAGGATCCTCTTGGTTAGATATGCAATAAGGGTGTCCAGCCTTCCAGGAATGCATAACTTGACCATTGGAGACCCTGTAATTCTTGCTCCAAAAAAATGTGCTGAAAGGTTGCTGAGACAATGAACTCTCTGGGATCTATTATCTCTAGTGGTATAATTTAGTAAAGTATATCGATTGGGTAACTTAATTTGTGACCACTTGTCAGAACACTCAACTGAGGGTTTCAGTGCAACATAGTGGGTATTAGAAGCCCTCCAAAACAAACAGGGAGGATACACCACAGAATTGTTTTTCAATATTTAGATCTCCCATAAATATATTGGAAGAACCATTAAACACAGTTCAATTTAATGGGGAGGATATCAGTAGTGGGAATTTTTGGTTTAATTGATTTGCTTAAAATGTGCTCAACTTACTTCAGTTTCTTGGGTTTGTGTTTTTGTTGGTGACATATTTTTATTAAGAAGGAATTGAAAGATTGTTTTTTTTCCTAAAGTTTTTACTTATTTTTTCTCACTATGATATTTTTTTTTTATAAGGTAAAAAAGCTTGACTTTTTTTTAATAAAAGCCTTAACAGTTTTTTCATTATTTAAATTTTGTGTCACTGAAATGCATTGGGGTTGATTTATAAAAACTGGAGAGTGAAAAATCTGGTGCAACTTTGCATGGTAGCCAATCAGCTTCTAACTTCAGCTCATTCAATTAAGCTTTGACACAAACAAAACTGGAAGCTGATTGGTTTCTATGCAGGGATGCACCAGATTTTGCACTCTCCAGTTTTACTAAATCAACCCCATTTTATTTTGCAGGAAAGTGAAACTAGGAGAAACTTATGGAGATGATTTTAATGTTTTAAGCATTCTCATTGCTGGGAAAGTGGAAATGAATTCATTACTTCCAATTATTTTAAATAGATGAGTTTTGGTCTTTCTGTGCAAGGCTAAAAAACATTCTAGGGTATGGAGCTGTGTATGTGTGGTCAGTTTAGCAGATACGTATTTGTTGGATTGTGTTTTTAATATCTGTTACATCTAGAATACATTATTATAAGTTGAGGTTGACTTTTGAGGTGTACTGCCCCCCTAACATTGGCTGGTGAATTGCTTGTGGTAGTTATTAGCATAACACTGCCAATGTTTACTGTTCCTATTGTCCTCCTGGGGGGTCCACCTGTACTATTGTTCATTCTAAGCATACTGTACATACAGGATCCCATCACCATTGTTCATCATGTCCCCTCTGTCTATTGACTATCAGGTGTTGGCTATTCAAAGTAGACACCATTGCTATTCTAAATTTTGTGCCTCAATCCTTTCTATGGAATATTCCAGTCTTAGAACATTGTGGGATACGTTTTTTTTTATTTGGTGGTGGTGTACTGTTGAATAGCTACTAAAAATTTTGAGCTTTATGGGGAAGTTGATGGACAAGATTGGTAAAGTTGAAGAAAGGACTGAAATGATAAAAGTAATGAAGGAAGCCCATGGCACCAGACACAGGAGGATGTGAAATTAAGGCTTATCGATAAAATTCAGTAAATGTGATGGAAAGACTAGGCTAACATTTGCTGCTGTTGGATGGTTGAGCAATGTGAACATTTAAAGGTTCAAAAAGAAGAACTTTGAATGAGTATCTTTGGATACCCGGGCCTCCTATCCCTCTTGTATTGAACTGTATTGTTGCTGTATTGTCTCCCGTTATATTGTAAAGCGCTGAGCAAACTGCTGGCGCTATATAAATCCTGTATAATAATAATAATTTGTGCTCACACTAATAAAGTATAATTTCAGGAAGTCAAGAAAGCTGATCCAAAGGACTTAACTAAGTCAGCTATACCAAATTAAAATCTTTATGGAAGGATGTTCAAGAAAAAAGTGCAACATGATCAGATCGCATTTCAGACTTATTTATTATTGGACTACTGAGAACTGTGATTTGTGATTTTTTTTTTTCTTTTGTGATTATGAACTTAGTACATCCAGAGCAAATGATGGACTACAGATATTGAGATCCAGATCTATGGAAGAGAGATCACAGAGCTTTACTGGAGTCTATCTCCATGCTGCCTGCCAATGGGGTCCAATCTGCCTCCATTCTGCCTGGCTATGGGGTCTAGTCCCCCTCCCTGCTGCCTGCCTATGGGGTCTAGTCCCCCTCCCTGCTGCCTGCCTATGGGGTCTAGTCCCCCTCCCTGCTGCCTTCCAAAGGGGTCCAATGTGTCAGTAGACATCATTTTGTGCTTAAAGAGTCTTCAGAATACAAAGGCAAAACTATAAATCGTAAAGGAGATTGCATATAAACCAATATTACATGTGTGGTCTGGTTTTACTGGCTACAAGGGGGTGACTGTTACAATATGAGTTTATGTGAAATCTCCATTGGTAGATATCAATAGTTCTTGTACTGAGAAATATATATTAGCTAGAGTTTGATCAATGTGGTTGTGTAATACGTCTTATATTGTATGTCCGGGTTCTGAAGATAGATGGGAATTGTTTGATTTAAATGTAAGCTGCCAAGGGGCGATATTCTATTAATTACAGGTGATACTGTATGACATAACAATAGACCGGGGTGCAGGAAGGTAGTCATATTGGCTCATTATAAGGAGAATCTGATTCCATCTTATCATATTTGTTGTAATTCACCTCTTCTCATTATTGTTCTACCTGTCTGAACAGACTGAATAAAATCAATACACTTGCTGTGTAGCTTCCCCCTCATGTCAGCTGTTGTTCATCAAGGAGGCCTACTGCATGGAGATGGTCACTAAAAGAAGCACCTAAAATCTGAAATGTAGTGAAAAATATAAAACAAATAATGTAACAATTTAGGTAAATGTAACAATACAATAGAGATTGTGATATTCACTAAAATACACTTTGGTTTTGCTTCATAGCAAAATGTAGTTGCTAAATATAGAGAGAACTTTTACCCCCAGGACAGAACTGACCATAATAATGGTGATGGACTTGTGAACTGATATGGTAAAGAGGAGGTAGAACACCTGGCTGAGGTGTGACTGATGATACTGTTCCCATCACAATGGACATATTTATGGAAGCCACCCTCCATTGTTGGGACTAGGGGTGTCCAACTGTTGCCCTCAGGACTGCCAATTTTGCATGATAATCTTAGTATTGGAAGGGACACAACTGCTTACATTAGCAACCATTGCAAGAGTTGCCATAAACATCAACAACGCAACTATTACACAGGTCTGCAAAAAATACATATCAGACCAGTTGGACAACTAAAATACCTTAAGATACATGCATCTGCACAAAGGCAATGGGAGGGAGCATCCGGGCATACCATGAGAGGCCAGTCAATGAGGGGACCCCACAAAGTTGGGGGGGGGGGGCAAGCCGCCTGCCCTGTGTAAATACCTGATGTATAGAAAGTATGTAATATTTGAAAACAGTATAATTGGACCCTCTTAATGGTTAATACCACTGTGATTATAAAAATCCGAGGAAAGGAGAGGAGAGGAGAGGAGAGATTGGGAAAGAGAGAGAGAACAGG
Organism: Staurois parvus; assembly: GCF_062004578.1. Lineage (NCBI taxonomy): Eukaryota > Metazoa > Chordata > Amphibia > Anura > Ranidae > Staurois > Staurois parvus. The sequence goes on along the minus strand of NW_028318027.1, from coordinate 2,147,544 downwards.
GGAGGAGGATGAGAGAGAGAAGGAGTAGAAATGAGGAAGAAAGAATGGAAAAGAGAGGAAGCGAGAATGGTGGGTAGGGAAGGCAAAGAGAGAAAGGAAAGGGGACAGGATGGGTGAAAGAAAGGAGGGGAAGAGAGAAAAGAGAGGAGAAAGATTGGAAGGGATGGAAAGAGAGAGAGAGAGAGGGTGAAGGAAAGTGAGAGAGTGAAGGGGGGGGTAAAGAAAAGGGAAGAGAAAATGGAAAGAGAGAGAGAGCAGGAAATTGGAGTGGAAGGAGGATGGAGAGGAGAATAGAAAGTTGAGAGGAAAATGGATAAAAAGAGAGAAGGAAAAACAAGGGAGTGAGAGAGAGAACCTCTAATGAGATCATTACAGAGTCACTGCTGACCTTTCATTCTAAAGATTCTATGTACCTGACTGTCCTAAACAAGTCTGGTTGGTTTGCTGAGGATTAAAGATGAAGAGATGATGAACCAAATTCATGCAAGAAATATGGCTAAGTGGTTGACTTACTAATGTATGCATATAGGCATGTATTTCTAAACCTGGCGCCTAAAGATTTGCTTGAAATTTCAGTGCAACAGAAAAAGTGCTGTTAGCTCAAACAGGAATTTAGGAGCTCACTGGACTTCTGGCAGGATCAAACTGTATTTTTCTGTACAGAGACACATCAAGAGCACCACCCGGTGCAAAGGAGGAGTAACTACTTATATATGTACAAGTTACATCTCCCATGTACCAGGCAGGGGTCTTGTTCATCCATTGGGGATAGTCAAGACTTGTCATCTAAAAAAATTAAAGAAATATTGTTAGAAGAAAATAAAGAAATGATCTGTGAAATGCAAACAAGAAAATTAAATTTATAATGACAAACTGCATGTGGTCAGTTCAACAGTGGTAATATGGTGGGACAAAGAATAATGACTACACACTTAGATCAGAAATGCTAGTGTGGCTTGCCCCTAAAAGTTTGAATTGTGGAGCTGACTACTACAAAATACATATAGGATCTTTTGATGCTTTAATTTTCTCAAGAAAGCCACATACCTGAGAAAGTTGACCATATGTGATGTTCTTTCAGATGTGCCATCACTCACCAATTCTTCTTTACTCAATGTGTATTTCTGCTCCAATGTGTAAAGAGAATTCATCGTCAAAAATCACTAGTGCCTCTTCCATGTCATCTTTGGGTGGATCTGGAGTCATCTCCGACTGGGATTCAGAAGTGTCTATGATCAACTGGCCAGATGTGGAGCTGAAACTTGACACAATGGATTTGCTGCTCTGGTGGGAGGCCTCACACAAGGGTTCATCAGATTCCAAAGACGAATCGATTTCTATGGCATCTTCATCCTTTTGCCTTGTGGCTAAACCTGGGCTTTCTGCTTTCCAGCTTTCCTTTGTGTATTTCAGCACTTCCGTAGTCCGACTTCTTTTAGTATGGTCAATGGCCAGAAGATCACTAATCATCCTTTGTATCCCAGAGGCGACCTTGGTCAATGCTTCCGGAGGATTCTCACTCTTGACATTGTTTTGCCAGTCAACAAAACCTTGATATTTTTCATCGTCCGGAATGGCATCCTCCCATGGAAGCTCTCCTGTAAGTAGACAACAGATGACTACTCCAAAGGCCCACACATCAAGGCTGCCACCTACAACCAGGCCAACTGAAGTGTCAATTTGGAACATTTCTGGAGCCATGAAGGACATGGTGCCACACTTGCCTCGAATCACTGTGCCTTTGACCTTAGCAAGGCCAAAGTCTGTGAGCTTGATGGAATAGCAGTCCCGGTCAAAGACTAAAACATTCTCTGGCTTCACATCCATGTGCACCAGTCCTTTTTCTGACATGAATTCAAGGGCACTTGAAATTTGCACAGAACACCTCTTTACTGCATCTTCTGGAATTCCCACCTAAAAAAATAAAGGGGAACTTCAGATTAATTATCCAGAGATTGGAAATATAGAGTATTTATCCAGAAACAATTAAATGATATGTATAGCTGCAACATTTTTAGTTTTAGACTAGGGATGGATTATTTTGTCATAAGTATATCTGTATGTGCTCAGAACAAGTACGAGTAGTCAGAACAAAAGGCAAGTGAAAATCTTTCAACATGGACACCTCTACTAATGTCAAATAAGAGAGTTTCCCTCACTTCCTGTTGCATCTCTAGGCGAGGAAGTGAAAGGAAATCTTTCCAAAAGGATACAGACAACATAAAATAACTTGACAGGAGTTGTAACTCTTCTTAACTCTATGCAAACCAAAGAAAAAATAATTCTCTATACTTCAATCTTAATGTACTTACATTTGGTATAATCATGGAGAGCAGATCACCAAAAGGTGCCAATTCTTGAATAAATCCAAAGTGGTCGGTGGTGGTGAAGGCGTTGCCATAGCATCTGATGATGTTAGGATGAATGGAAAGTAAGCACGAAATACTGAATTCCCAGAGGAAAGACCGCTGAGTGGTTCGGTTTTTTTCTGTGACCTTCAATGCCATTCTTCCACCTGTGCAAAAAAAATAAATTTACCTTAGATCAATAACTGGACATTTTAAGCCGGTAATTTCTGGATATTTTACTTGAAAATCATTCTAAAAAGATCTCTTGCACCCTGATGTATTCCTTTCATAAAGATGTCATAAATTCTATCATTGGGCCATATAGGTTCACTCCATATTCCTGCTATTCTTCATTTAAAGTGTTACATGGGAATTCTACTTTACTTCTGCTTATATTTTAGAGTACATCTACAAATCAGTGAGCTTTTGAAAAAAAAGTCTATGTGTTGCAGATCGTATTTACATGCATATACATAAATATTTATAGAGGATATTGAAATGGTGGATAGAATTATTCACTGACCTGTTTTCCTGTCGTTTGCCAAGAATACTTTCCCAAATCCACCTTCTCCAAGTTTCTTCACAATGTGGACGTGCTTCTCTAAGTCTATCTTCTTTAATCCTCGGGAATAGAAGGAGACCTTTCTATCCAGAAGACGTTCCACATAATAAGCACTGGAGGCCATAGTGTCCTGGAGAGAAAAAAAAGAAAAGGATGAAAGTGACCTTACCTTAATGTGGTGAAGATTCCGCTGTGATGAAGTCAAATCAGTTTTCTTTGAGTATTGGGTTCCTCTGCAGATCAGCTCCGGACAACGTCACCAAATCTCCAGCTGGGCTGTAGTAGATGAGTATACCGGAATCTCTGGAAGTAGAGTCACTGATTAGAAGAGGGAGAGGCCCGCTTTATACAAGGGAGATGGGCGGGAAAGGCAGAGAAGGGAGGTTTTTGATTGGTTGACTTCTAATAGAAATGTTGTGGAAATAAACCCGGACTGTTGTTGCTGATTTGCATATTAAAAGGTTTTCTAGAGAATAGGTGATACAATTAAACATGATGAAACCCAAGAATGTTGAAACTTTACTGAATTTTAAAATGAAACTTTCCACCATATTACAATGAAATGGAAAATTAGTTTTATTTTATAAGATTTATATTTTTAGAAGAACTTAGAATTTTAAAATAACTAATGCAAGAGTGAGTACTAACCAGATAATGAAATATGAAAAAAATGAAAAAAATCTCATTGTCACAATGGCTGTAGGTTCTTACTGTTCTTTTATACCATTAGGTCTTATTTCTGGCAGCATTGTACACCAATGGGGTTAGTTTAAAAATGACTTGATTGAAAATAAAAAATAAATGACTATAAACTGTAATCAATAGAAAATGAGTTTGCAGGATTAAAAGGACCTGTCAGGATAGAAATATTGGAGCTTCCATGTCTGAGCTTATTTCTGGAGATTCATCTCCAAACATCCTCATCATTTCTTCACTACTTGGTGGGTCAGTGACCTAGAACAAGCCATGTGTAGATCAAGTAATGGAAAATATCATACTGACATGATGTTCTGGGTGAATGACAAACCAAGTGTTGAGGCAAGGAACCCAGATCTGTAGATATTTAGATATCCCATAAATATGTTGGAAGAACCATTAAAAACAATTCAATTGGGGCGCATGCGCGACCAGGGACGATGGCGGATGTGTAATCCCTGAGCTCCGCTCATCCCCGGCCAGCACGGACTCACCCGTCACGCGCCACTGCCTTACTTCAGCTCCGGGTGAGTCATACACCCTCTGCACCTGGCACGGCACCAGAACGAGCCCTTTATGGGGAAGATAGGGCGCTGGAAGCCCCCCTCCCCGCAGCCACAGGATCCGCGGCCGTCACCGCTTCGGCGGTTCCTATCCAGGCCGCAATCCCCGGCCTCTGGCATGTCCAGGAACCCAGGGAACGATCCCGGACTCCCGGTGGTCACAGAGGGTACTGCACCCTCAAGCATTACAGCTCCTCTGACTGCCTCTGCCCTGCTCCAGCCCCAGATGGAGGATCCTGATCCCCAGAATATAACTGGGGGGGCAATAGTTCATCCTGCCTCAGGCAATCAACACCCCTCCACCCAGATTTCCCAGCAGGCTGTCACATCATCTTCTCTCACAATTTCAGCGCTAGATGATAAATTGCAAATATTCTTACGCAATATCACCGCATCCATTTCCACTGAAATTGGAAAACTGGCGTTGGATCTCAGAGGGGAAATAGCGCAGATTGGTGACCGCATGGATAAATTGGAAACTGAGTTTGATGATTTGGTGCAATACGTTCATGTTCTGGAAGAGGACAACGCGTATTTAAAACATTCCATGTCCCAAATGCAGCTCCAACAAGAGGATTTGGAAAACAGGGAACGGCGCCAAAATATCCGTATACGCGGTATGTCCGAATCTATTGATGATGCACAACTACACCGTCACCTATTATCCTTTTTCACCGCAACTGCTCCCTTGGTTCCAGAAGCTGATTGGCGTATGGACAGGGCTCATCGCTCCTTGGGCCCAAAACCTGTTGAAGGCACCAGACCTCGCGACGTCATTGTTCCCTTCCATTTTTTTCAAAGCAAGGAAGCCTTATTATCAGCAGTTCGCCACAAGCCATCTCTGGAATTTAAAGGTGACAGACTCCAACTCTTCTGCGATCTGTCCCCGATTACCCTGGCCAAGCGGCGAGCTCTGAAGCCGATCACCTCACACCTCCAGCAACACCGTGTCCTTTATCGGTGGGGGTTCCCCTTCAGGCTGATCGTAACTAGGGACAATACTCAAGTTGTGCTCCGTGATCTTCATGAGGCGGATTCTTTTTTTAAGCGCCTGGGACTTCCACCTTTGTCAGATGACATGACCCCTCTGCCACCCACTCCAGTCCGTCCTTCTGCCACCCCCAACAAGATCTGGACTCCAGTCCACAGAGGCCGGAAGAGGCTCTCACGTACCCCACAACGTCCACGACATCCTCGGACAACTGATCCACCTGTCTGTTGATTCCCTGGGGTGCTTCTCCGAAGTGACTTCGATGCCGATCCTTCCCTCCTGGTTTATACATGTTTTTTTCCACAGGTTTTTCATTTCTGGCCGGCCGAACCATTGTTGGGTGTTTTGGGTTTTTTTTTGTTTTTTTTTCACTTTTGTTTTTTCTGGCCGGGTTTGGCGATCTCCCTGATGTCTTGGTTGTCGTGTTGCTCCCGATTTTGTCTAGCCATAGGCCTAGACGACTTGGGCCAAATTGTTGCTCCCAAGTTTATATCCTTGCGGATACTTATGTCAACTACTGTGTTTGTTCTTTCTTGTGTTAGTTTAATGTTTTTTGTTCTCCATTTTTTTACATTGATGGTATATTATGCATTTCTCATGCTAATACATGTGCTTAATTTATTATTATTTTATAATGGCTTTGAGGTTTTTGTCATATAATGTCAAGGGTCTCAATTCCATTCAAAAACGTTGGATGGCTTTGCGGGAATTTCGATCCTCAGGAGCAGACATTATTTTTGTCCAGGAGACCCATTTCAAATCAACTGGCTCCTTCCGTTTTGCCTCGAGATTTTTTTCTCAAGCCTATTCGGCCTTTGATCCTTCCGGAAAGGCTGGGGTGGCAATTTTGATTAGGTCTCACTGCTCCCTTCGGGTTGTTTCCTCCAGGGTTGACCAACAGGGTCGCTTTATTATTTTGGAATGTATGCTTGGTGACACTCCCCTTGTTTTGTTGAATCTATACGCCCCAAATTCGGGTCAATTGCAATTTCTTTCACAAACACTCGCCAACTTAGATTCCTTTCCCATTTCGCATGTGATTGTTGGGGGCGATTTCAACTTGGTTTTTTCCCCCCATAAAGACAGGAAAGTTCTTTTCGAGTCCACACCCCCGAAGCGGCAATGCTCCTCTTCAAAATCTTTCCGTAGACTGATAAGGGAGCATCGTCTCTTTGATGCCTGGCGGATTAAACACCCCCTCCATAAACAATTTACTTTCTACTCCACCCCTCACCGTAGTTTTTCCCGCCTAGATCATTTTTTTATCTCTGCCCCACTTCTTCCACTCCTGGTCGCCTCTGAAATCAACCCCATTACCTGGTCTGACCATGCCTCTCTGACTTTAAACCTTTTTTTCCCTCCTATTATACCCAAACCATGTCATTGGCGCCTTAATGAGACCTTTCTTTCTACAGAACATCTTAGGGATGAACTGTCACGGGGACTTGATACCTATTTCACCCTCAATGTTGGCTCCGTAGCTTCTTCCTCAACCCTATGGGAGGCTCATAAGGCGGTATTTCGAGGACTCTGTATTTCTATGGGTTCTCATTTAAAAAAATCTTCAGCGAGTGCTAGGGCTTCTCTCATCCATCAACTGTCTTTGGCAGAACGACAGTTGTTGGCCAAGCCGTCCATTTCTGGGCTCCGGAAGGTAACATCTCTACGTGACCGCATTAAAACTCTTGACTCTAGTAGGTCTGCGCAATCCCGCTTATGGGTTAAGCAAAAATTTTACGAATTTTCCAACAAACCTCATCGTATGTTAGTCAATCGACTCAAAGCTCAGTCTCCTTCCACGATGCCTGATCTTTTAATCCAACCAAATGGAAGCCCTACCTATGATCCTCAGGTCATGGCATCCCTTTTTGGCTCATACTATAAGAATCTTTATAACTGTTTGACCCCAGACCTTCACCCGCCCCTCACACAGTTATCTTTTGATAATTTTTTTGACCCCCTGTCACTTCCGAGTCTTTCACCCTCAGACATTGCCACCCTTAACGCTGATATTACGCCAGAGGAATTGTTTGACACAATTAAACATCTTCCCTCTCGTAAAGCCCCAGGACCGGACGGATTGCCCTACTCCTACTATAAATCTTTTATTGGTATCCTGGCTCCTCATCTCCTCTCCTTTTATCGAGATCTTTTCAAGGGGGTCACACCCCAGACTGAATTCTCCCGAGCATATATCTCGGTTATCCCCAAACCCGATAAAGATCACTCTATAGTAGACAACTACCGCCCCATTGCCCTACTTAACTCCGATTACAAGATTTTCACTAAAATCTTGGCCAACCGACTGTCTGGAATTATTTCCAAACTCATACACAGGGACCAAGTGGGCTTTGTACCTGCCAGACACGCTGCAGATAACACCAGGCGATCCATTGATCTGGTTGACTTGATTAACCGATCCTCCACCCCCGCTATATTATTAAGTTTAGATGCTCAAAAAGCTTTTGACCGTTTAAGTTGGCCTTACATGTTCATGGTCTTGGAAAGATATGGTTTCAGGGGTCCATTTGTAGCAGCCTTGAAGGCCCTTTATTCTTCCCCCTTTTCGCAGGTCAGATTAGCCTCTTTTTTTTCACTCCCCTTTCAGATGTCAAATGGTACACGTCAGGGTTGCCCACTCTCTCCTTTACTGTTCATTCTTTGTCTGGAACCATTAGCCATCGCCATAAGGTCGAATCCGGATATTCGCGGGATACGATCCCATAACCATGAATACAAATTATCGCTGTTTGCTGATGACATCCTCCTCACGCTTGCGAGTCCTCATACCTCCCTACCGATTTTGCATAAGACCTTGAAACAATTTGGGGCCATATCTGGCTACAAAGTTAACACGTCTAAAACTGAGGCACTTCCGATACATGTCCCTTCTGGCGTTTTATCCTCGCTTCAGGAAGCCTTTCCCTACCGGTGGTGCACCCACTCTTTAAAATATTTAGGTACTAATCTGACTTCCTCTTACCAATCCATATACGAGGCCAATTTCCCCCCATTATTTATAGCAATTTCTCGTTCTCTGAAACACTGGGATGCCCTACCCATTTCTTTTCTGGGACGCATTAATGTACTAAAAATGACCGTGTTACCCAAACTGTTATACCTGTTTGCGACTCTCCCCGTTCCCGTTCCTATGTCCAAACTTCACTCCCTCCAGAAATCTTTCCTGCATTTTATTTGGCACAACAAGCGGCACAGGATTGCACGTTCTGTTTTGCTTTCTCCGCGTTCTAGGGGGGGCTTGGGGGTACCGGATATAATAACATACTACTATGCAACTCATCTTCGTTTTCTCATGTCATGGTCTACTCACTATCCTCCCAACACGTGGGCTGAGATTGAATCTTTACAATTGTCTCCGGCTCATCCATGCTCCCTCCTTTGGTCGACCTCAACAGTGGATGTCTCTTCTTTTCGCCACCTATTCCTTGGTCCCATGCACTTTTCTCTGGCTGTTTGGCGGAAATGTAAGGCTAAATTTACACTGGCCTCTGATTGCTCCCCACTGACAAATATTCTCCATAACCCTAATCTTCCAGATAATATGGCCATGTCCCGGATGTCTCTTTGGGTAGCAGCTAACCTTTTTCAATTGCGTCACTTGGTACACCCGGTGACTCGTAAGTTACACTCATTCCCAGATCTCCAGAAAAAATCTCTTCTACCTTCTCAACACCTATATATTTACCTTCAAATACGCCACTTCTTTTCTACCTTATCACCCTCATTAACCCTGGGGAAGCCTACTTCCTTTGAACGTTTATGTATGCAGGTCCCCCACCAAAGGGGTATTATTTCTAACACATATAAACTACTTCTAGATGCCCCCTCCTTGTCCAATGCCACTCACCTTTACATGCGTAGGTGGTCTCAATTTGTACAATGTGATATTGATCTATTAACGTGGAAGAAAATTTGGGAAAATGCATCTAGATCTTCTGTTTGTGTGGTTTTTAAGGAAAATATTTACAAGCTCATGATGTTATGGTACAAAACACCTGAAGTTCTTCATGCTTATAATCCGAATGCTTCTCCTGCCTGCTGGCGCTGTGGTGGAGACCAGGGTTCTCTCTACCATATCTTTTGGACATGCAGCTCCATTACTCCTTTCTGGAAAGATGTTCTCTCCCTGTTACAATCACTAATGCGTACCTCTCTCCCACTTGATCCACTACATTTTTTGCTAGGTCTACCATTTCCGGGTTTACCTAAACCATCCGGAAAACTTGCTGTACATGTTCTGACCGCGGCTAGGAGAAGCATTCCTATGTGTTGGTTGTCTTCTACCCCTCCTTCAATGGCGATTCTGTACAAACTTATTGCTGATGTTAGACAGATGGAATACTTGACTGCACTACATAATTGTTCGTTTGCTGTGTTTAAGATGATTTGGCTCCCATGGGATACCTTCATTTCCTCTATGCCGGCCCAAAATGTAAGGTCCTGATAACCTTCACACTGTTATTTTATGTTTTTGTTGGTCCTGTCCTTACGCAGTTTTGCCATCGATGTAACTTTCTATTTTGCTTGTTTTCTTTTCTTATCCTTTTTTTTTTTTTTTCTTAAACATACTGTTTGTATATTTTTGAAAATCAATAAAAATTGTTATTACAAAAAAAAAACAATTCAATTGAATGGGGAGGATATCAGAAGGCATTTTTGGGTTTAATTTGATATGTTTAAAAATGTGCTCAACTTACTTCAATTTCTTAGGTTTGTGTTTTTGTTGGTGACATCATTTTATGAGAAAGAAGCAATTTCTGCCACTGACACCAATGATCTTTTCAAGCTATCTGTAGGGGGCATTTTCTTCCATTGACCACAAATGTAAGGAACATTCTTCCCACTGACCATCACACTGATGTACACGGAGATGAAGCTCTATCTATTATTAGCAGAGGTTCTCTGAGACTTGGAGGTTATGTCAAAGGTTCCTCCTTGTTGAAAAAGTTGAGAATGGATGGCATAGACACTCTTTCTACAAAATGTAAATCATTTAGATTTGTATATGACAATGTTCAGCTTAAAGTGGAATTACACATAATGGTCCCCATGAGTTACAATCTACGTTTATGTGACATCTCCATTGACAGATGTAAATAATCTGATAACAAGAAATATATTTTATTTAGAGTTTGATGGATGTGGTTGTGTAATATGTTGTCTTATCTGTCCAAGTTCTGAAGAAAGATGGGAATTGTTTGATATTCTATTATTAATTACAGGTGATACTGTATGCCTGAAAGTGTGACAATAGGTGGAGACTATCCAGTGCCTGGGTAGTTATCTAGACAATGGGATCCAAATCTTTGTTTTCCAGATATCCATTTCAAAGGATCCTCTTGGTTAGATATGCAATAAGGGTGTCCAGCCTTCCAGGAATGCATAACTTGACCATTGGAGACCCTGTAATTCTTGCTCCAAAAAAATGTGCTGAAAGGTTGCTGAGACAATGAACTCTCTGGGATCTATTATCTCTAGTGGTATAATTTAGTAAAGTATATCGATTGGGTAACTTAATTTGTGACCACTTGTCAGAACACTCAACTGAGGGTTTCAGTGCAACATAGTGGGTATTAGAAGACCTCCAAAACAAACAGGGAGGATACACCACAGAATTGTTTTTCAATATTTAGATCTCCCATAAATATATTGGAAGAACCATTAAACACAGTTCAATTTAATGGGGAGGATATCAGTAGTGGGAATTTTTGGTTTAATTGATTTGTTTAAAATGTGCTCAACTTACTTCAGTTTCTTGGGTTTGTGTTTTTGTTGGTGACATATTTTTATTAAGAAGGAATTGAAAGATTGTTTTTTTTCCTAAAGTTTTTACTTATTTTTTCTCACTATGATATTTTTTTTTTATAAGGTAAAAAAGCTTGACTTTTTTTAATAAAAGCCTTAACAGTTTTTTCATTATTTAAATTTTGTGTCACTGAAATGCATTGGGGTTGATTTATAAAAACTGGAGAGTGAAAAATCTGGTGCAACTTTGCATGGTAGCCAATCAGCTTCTAACTTCAGCTCATTCAATTAAGCTTTGACACAAACAAAACTGGAAGCTGATTGGTTTCTATGCAGGGATGCACCAGATTTTGCACTCTCCAGTTTTACTAAATCAACCCCATTTTATTTTGCAGGAAAGTGAAACTAGGAGAAACTTATGGAGATGATTTTAATGTTTTAAGCATTCTCATTGCTGGGAAAGTGGAAATGAATTCATTACTTCCAATTATTTTAAATAGATGAGTTTTGGTCTTTCTGTGCAAGGCTAAAAAACGTTCTAGGGTATGGAGCTGTGTATGTGTGGTCAGTTTAGCAGATACGTATTTGTTGGATTGTGTTTTTAATATCTGTTACATCTAGAATACATTATTATAAGTTGAGGTTGACTTTTGAGGTGTACTGCCCCCCTAACATTGGCTGGTGAATTGCTTGTGGTAGTTATTAGCATAACACTGCCAATGTTTACTGTTCCTATTGTCCTCCTGGGGGGGTCCACCTGTACTATTGTTCATTCTAAGCATTCTGTACATACAGGATCCCATCACCATTGTTCATCATGTCCCCTCTGTCTATTGACTATCAGGTGTTGGCTATTCAAAGTAGACACCATTGCTATTCTAAATTTTGTGCCTCAATCCTTTCTATGGAATATTCCAGTCTTAGAACATTGTGGGATACATTTTTTTTTATTTGGTGGTGGTGTACTGTTGAATAGCTACTAAAAATTTAGAGCTTTATGGGGAAGTTGATGGACAAGATTGGTAAAGTTGAAGAAAGGACTGAAATGATAAAAGTAATGAAGGAAGCCCATGGCACCAGACACAGGAGGATGTGAAATTAAGGCTTATCGATAAAATTCAGTAAATGTGATGGAAAGACAAGGCTAACATTTGCTGCTGTTGGATGGTTGAGCAATGTGAACATTTAAAGGTTCAAAAAGAAGAACTTTGAATGAGTATCTTTGGATACCCGGGCCTCCTATCCCTCTTGCATTGAACTGTATTGTTGCTGTATTGTCTCCCGTTATATTGTAAAGCGCTGAGCAAACTGCTGGCGCTATATAAATCCTGTATAATAATAATAATTTGTGCTCACACTAATAAAGTATAATTTCAGGAAGTCAAGAAAGCTGATCCAAAGGACTTAACTAAGTCAGCTATACCAAATTAAAATCTTTATGGAAGGATGTTCAAGAAAAAAGTGCAACATGATCAGATCGCATTTCAGACTTATTTATTATTGGACTACTGAGAACTGTGATTTGTGATTTTTTTTTTCTTTTGTGATTATGAACTTAGTACATCCAGAGCAAATGATGGACTACAGATATTGAGATCCAGATCTATGGAAGAGAGATCACAGAGCTGTACTGGAGTCTATCTCCATGCTGCCTGCCAATGGGGTCCAATCTGCCTCCATTCTGCCTGGCTATGGGGTCTAGTCCCCCTCCCTGCTGTCTGCCTATGGGGTCTAGTCCCCCTCCCTGCTGCCTGCCTATGGGGTCTAGTCCCCCTCCCTGCTGCCTTCCAAAGGGGTCCAATGTGTCAGTAGACATCATTTTGTGCTTAAAGAGTCTTCAGAATACAAAGGCAAAACTATAAATCGTAAAGGAGATTGCATATAAACCATTATTACATGTGTGGTCTGGTTTTACTGGCTACAAGGGGGTGACTGTTACAATATGAGTTTATGTGAAATCTCCATTGGTAGATATCAATAGTTCTTGTACTGAGAAATATATATTAGCTAGAGTTTGATCAATGTGGTTGTGTAATACGTCTTATATTGTATGTCCGGGTTATGAAGATAGATGGGAATTGTTTGATTTAAATGTAAGCTGCCAAGGGGCGATATTCTATTAATTACAGGTGATACTGTATGACATAACAATAGACCGGGGTGCAGGAAGGTAGTCATATTGGCTCATTATAAGGAGAATCTGATTCCATCTTATCATATTTGTTGTAATTCACCTCTTCTCATTATTGTTCAACCTGTCTGAACAGACTGAATACAATCAATACACTTGCTGTGTAGCTTCCCCCTCATGTCAGCTGTTGTTCATCAAGGAGGCCTACTGCATGGAGATGGTCACTAAAAGAAGCACCTAAAATCTGAAATGTAGTGAAAAATATAAAACACATAATGTAACAATTTAGGTAAATGTAACAATACAATAGAGATTGTGATATTCACTAAAATACACTTTGGTTTTGCTTCATAGCAAAATGTAGTTGCTAAATATAGAGAGAACTTTTACCCCCAGGACTGAACTGACCATAATAATGGTGATGGACTTGTGAACTGATATGGTAAAGAGGAGGTAGAACACCTGGCTGAGGTGTGACTGATGATACTGTTCCCATCACAATGGACATGTTTATGGAAGCCACCCTCCATTGTTGGGACTAGGGGTGTCCAACTGTGGCCCTCAGGACTGCCAATTTTGCATGATAATCTTAGTATTGGAAGGGAGACAACTGCTTACATTAGCAACCATTGCAAGAGTTGCCATAAACATCAACAACGCAACTATTACACAGTCTGCAAAAAATACATATCAGACCAGTTGGACAACTAAAATACCTTAAGATACATGCATCTGCACAAAGGCCATGGGAGGGAGCATCCGGGCATACCATGAGAGGCCAGTCAATGAGGGGACCCCTCAAAGTTGGGGGGGGCAAGCCGCCTGCCCTGTGTAAATACCTGATGTATAGAAAGTATGTAATATTTGAAAACAGTATAATTGGACCCTCTTAATGGTTAATACCACTATGATTATAAAAATCCGAGGAAAGGAGAGGAGAGGAGAGATTGGGAAAGAGAGAGAGAACAGGGGAGGAGGATGAGAGAGAGAAGGAGTAGAAATGAGGAAGAAAGAATGGAAAAGAGAGGAAGCGAGAATGGTGGGTAGGGAAGGCAAAGAGAGAAAGGAAAGGGGACAGGATGGGTGAAAGAAAGGAGGGGAAGAGAGAAAAGAGAGGAGAAAGATTGGAAGGGATGGAAAGAGAGAGAGGGGGTGGAGGAAAGTGAGAGAGTGAAGGGGGGGGGTAAAGAAAAGGGAAGAGAAAATGGAAAGAGAGAGAGAGCAGGAAATTGGAGTGGAAGGAGGATGGAGAGGAGAATAGAAAGTTGAGAGGAAAATGGATAAAAAGAGAGAAGGAAAAACAAGGGAGTGAGAGAGAGAACCTCTAATGAGATCATTACAGAGTCACTGCTATGCTCCGGTCGTGATGAAGTTGAGATGGGGAAGAAGGTGGACGGGAGGATTAGGGTGGAGGTTAAATGAGGCCCTTCTTCTGGATGAGGATGTAGTTCAGAAAATCGAGAAAGAGATTAAGGAATACTTTAAGGAGAACGAAACAGAGGAAGTATCGATAGCTACAGTCTGGGAAAGTCATAAGGTATTCATAAGAGGAATCTTGATTGCGGCTGGAGCAAGGAAGAAAAAGGAAAGAAGAGAGAAGGTCAGTGGGCTCTTAAAAGAAATATTAGACTTGGAGCAGATCCATAAGAAGAAAATAACAAAAGATACGAGACAGAACTTACTGGATAAAAAAGAGGAGTTAGAGAGGTTGATGGATGAGGAGAAGAGAAGAGTATACAACAGGGTTTTGAACGAGAGGTATAGATGGGGAGACAGACCAGGAAGATATTTAATGAGAGCTTTGAATAAAAAGAAAAATAGGAATTATATAGAAAAGATAAAAAGTTCAAAGGGGGAGCTGGCCCACTCAAATAAAGAGATTATTAAAGTGTTTACGGAGTATTATAAAAAGTTATATAATATTAGCCCCCAAGACCCTCTAAAGGAATTCCAAGAGGGAATTAAGGAAAAAAAGATGACATACCGTATTTTTCGCTCCATAAGACGCACCTGACCATAAGACGCACCTAGGTTTTAGAGGTGAAAAACAAGGAAAAAAAATATTCTGAACCAGTGGACTGCAGACACAGTACAGGGGATGACCAGAGACTGCGGACAGTACAGGAGATGACCAGAGACTGCGGACACAGTACAGGAGATGACCAGAGACTGCGGACACAGTACAGGAGATGACCAGAGACTGCGGACACAGTACAGGAGATGACCAGAGACTGCGGACACAGTACAGTAGATGACCAGAGACTGCAGAAATAGTGCAGGAGATGACCAGAGACTGCAGACACAGTACAGGAGATGACCAGAGACTGCGGACACAGTACAGGAGATGACCAGAGACTGCAGAAACAGTACAGGAGATGACCAGAGACTGCGGACACAGTACAGGAGATGACCAGAGACTGCGGACACAGTACAGGAGATGACCAGAGACTGCAGAAACAGTGCAGGAGATGACCAGAGACTGCGGACACAGTGCAGGAGATGACCAGAGACTGCGGACATAGTACAGGAGATGACCAGAGACTGCGGACATAGTGCAGATGACCAGAGACTGCGGACACAGTACAGGGAATGACCAGAGACTGCGGACACAGTACAGGGGATGACCAGAGACTGCGGACACAGTGCAGGAGATGACCAGAGACTGCGGACACAGTACAGGGAATGACCAGAGACTGCGGACAGTGCAGGGAATGACCAGAGACTGCAGACAGTGCAGGGGATGACCAGAGACTGCAGACACAGTGCATTGAATGACCAGAGACTGCGGACAGTGCAGGGAATGACCAGAGACTGCAGACAGTGCAGGGGATGACCAGAGACTGCTGACCTTTGGGAAGGGAGGGGGAGCGGTTACCTGAATTTGACAGGTACCCGCTCCCACTTCCGCGGAGTTGCCTTTCCTCTTCTTCCCGGGCCGGCTTCTGTGACAGCCGGGTGCCCACTGCGCAGGTGCGAGAAGCACTTCGCTTTGTGAATGGCCCGGCGCCTTCTGGGACCCTTCATGTGTCCCAGAAGACACCGGATCATTCACAAAGCGCAGCACATGCGCAGTGGGCACCCGGCTGTCACAGAAGCCAGCGCGGGAAGACTGTGCAGCGCTGGAGCGAGGAACAGGTAAGGCCCTGCAGGAGACAACAGCTGAGCGGCCGGCCCGGTATTCTGACATGGTGGTGCAAAAATACCGGACCGGCCGCTTTATATTCGCTCCATAAGACGCACTGACATTTTCCCCCCTTTTTGGGGGGGAAAAAAGTGCGTCTTATGGTGCGAAAAATACGGTACTTAAAAAATGCGGGATTACCAAAACTAAGTGAAGCACAGTTGAACTCCCTAGACGTAGAAATCTCCCAGGAAGAAATTAAAATAGCATTAAGAAGTACAGGAGGGGGAAAAAGTCCAGGTCCGGATGGCTATACAGTTAGGTACTATAAGAAATTTAGTGAAGTATTGTTACCCAAACTGGAGAAATATATGAATGCACTGGGAGGTGGGATGGAAATGAGGAGAGAATCCCTACAGGCACATGTAGTACTTATTCACAAGGAGGGAAAGGACCCATCGCAGTGCTCCAGCTATAGACCGATCTCATTATTGAACACAGACACTAAACTGTATGCAAAGGTGTTAGCAAACAGGTTGAGAGATCTGATGCCTGAATGGATCCACGGAGATCAGGTGGGCTTTGTACCGGGGAGAGAAGGTAGAGATAATGGCTTGAGAACCCTGATGCTTATTCAGAAGAGTAGAAGAGGGAAAGCCCCGGTGGTGCTCTTGTCAATTGATGCGGAGAAGGCATTTGATAGAGTGGACTGGGGCTTTATGATGGACAACTTAAAAGTGCTGGGGTTAGGAGATAGAATGCGAGAGTGGATAAGTAAACTATATAGGGAGCCTACTGCAATCATCACGGTAAATGGGGAGAGATCAGAACCCATTGGAATGTCAAATGGTACAAGACAGGGCTGTCCTCTGTCTCCCCTGCTATATGTATTGTCACTCGAACCTCTGCTGTCAATAATAAGAAATAGTGGATCGGTAAAGGGAATTCAGATAGAATCCATAGAACATAGAGTAGCGGCCTTTGCGGACGATTTATTGTTCTATGTGGGGAATCCCAGAATAACTCTCCCAAATATAATGAAGATTCTGAAGGAGTACGGTGAACTATCAAATTTAAAAATTAACCCAACGAAAACAGAGATCCTGAATATTAATATATCAAAGAATGAAAAAGAAAAATTACAAAAAGAATTCCCCTTTATTTGGAGAGAAAAAGAGATAAAATACCTAGGAATAAAAATCACTGCCTCATCCAAGCATTTGTATAGAGTAAATTATATCTCTTTGATTAATGAGATCAGGGAAGATTTAAAAAGACTAGAAGGAGGAAATCCATCCTGGATAGGACGTATAAACTTAGTCAAAATGGTAATTATGCCTAAAATACTGTATAGATTTCAAATGGTACCAATTAAAATTCCAGAAGCCTTCTTTAAGATAATGAAAAAAATGTTAACAAGATACATATGGAAGAATAAAAAACCTAGAATAGCATATGAAACATTGAGTAGGACTAAAGAGAAAGGGGGATTGGGTTTACCAGATGTCAAGAGATATTATAAAGCAGTGGTTTTGGCAAGAATATATGACTGGACATTTAACCATAAGGGGAAAAGTTGGGTAACAATAGAGAATGAGCTTAGTGGAATTGGATTGAGTCAGATGATATGGGTCCCACCACAGTTTAGGGGAACCAAAGAAAGCACAAGTATTTACACTTTAAATGTCTTTAGGGTATGGGACAATTTACATAAAAATATGAAATGGGAATTTAATTCAACATTAATGCCTCTCACGAATTCTGAGTACTTTCCTCCGGGAAAGAACAAGATTTCGGGGAGATGGTTCAGAAAGGAAGATACCCAATTGAGAGATGTATTGGTGGAGGGGGAATTGAGATCACTTAAAGAGTTAATAGAGAAGAAGGGAGACATTTTTTTTAGAATGGATGAGTGGAAATACCATCAATTGAAAAGTTTTATTGGAAAACTACCGAAACCTTTGAGAATAAAACAGGAGTGGAATATGTTTGAAAGGTTGTTGGAGACACGAAGGGATGGGAAGCACGGTGTTTCAAAAGTGTATAGAATTCTCACAGAATTAGACACAAACACAAAGTTAAATTTTATGACAAAATGGGAAAGAGATATGGGAGTTGAGTTTGATGAGGATAGACAGAGAAAGATGTTTAGATTGATACACGATAATGTTAGTATGAGAGAGGTGGAGGTTAATTATAAGTTTGTGACACGATGGCACATCACACCAAGTGTTGAACACAAGATGAATGGGGAAAGTTCAAATATGTGTTGGAGAGGATGTGGAGATATAGGCACGGTGTTTCACATATGGTGGGAATGTCCGAAAATCCAGGCTTTTTGGAAGACAATAGTCAAGTTGATTAAAGAAATAACGGAAATTGACATAGGATTAGATCCAACGACGTGTCTCCTACACGTTGTGGAGACATCTGTAAATAAATATAAAGATTCAGGTATTTGGTACTTCTTGAATGCAGCGAAAGGGTTGATACCCAAGTTTTGGCGGAAAGTCGAGGTACCGAAGGAGGTGGACTGGATTAACAGAGTAAACCAGATAGGTAGAATGGAAAGATCATATCATATGCAGGAAGACAGAATGGGAGTGTATCTAAGGAGATGGGAAAAGTGGGAAAGAGCAGGATTGAAAGAGAAATATAAGAAAACATAAACTAGGATGTTAACATAACATTAAAAAGCCTCAAGAGAATAGAATGGGATAGAGTCTGCAGAGGGGGAAGAGGGGTGGGAGGGAGGGGTAGTGGGATGGGAAAGAAAAGAGTTTTAAGTAAGGGAAAGACAGAAATGTTATAAATGTATACTTGTATGAGAATTACTTCCCTGTTTGAGTTTTTGTATTAACATGAAAAATTTAATAAATATTTAAATTAAAAAAAAAAAAAAAAATTACAGAGTCACTGCTGACCTTTCATTCTAAAGATTCTATGTACCTGACTGTCCTAAACAAGTCTGGTTGGTTTGCTGAGGATTAAAGATGAAGAGATGATGAACCCAATTCATGCAAGAAATATGGCTAAGTGGTTGACTTACTAATGTATGCATATAGGCATGTATTTCTAAACATGGCTGAAAGATTTGCTTGAAATTTCAGTGCAACAGAAAAAGTGTTGTTAGCTCAAACAGGAATTTAGGAGCTCACTGGACTTCTGGCAGGATCAAACTGTATTTTTCTGTACAGAGACACATCAAGAGCACCACCCGGTGCAAAGGAGGAGTAACTACTTATATATGTACAAGTTACATCTCCCATGTACCAGGCAGGGGTCTTGTTCATCCATTGGGGATAGTCCAGACTTGTCATCTAAAAAAATTAAAGAAATATTGTTAGAAGAAAATAAAGAAATGATCTGTGAAATGCAAACAAGAAAATTAAATTTATAATGACAAACTGCATGTGGTCAGTTCAACAGTGGTAATATGGTGGGACAAAGAGTAATGACTACACACTTAGATCAGAAATGCTAGTGTGGCTTGCCCCTAAAAGTTTGAATTGTGGAGCTGACTACTACAAAATACATATAGGATCTTTTGATGCTTTAATTTTCTCAAGAAAGCCACATACCTGAGAAAGTTGACCATATGTGATGTTCTTTCAGATGTGCCATCACTCACCAATTCTTCTTTACTCAATGTGTATTTCTGCTCCAATGTGTAAAGAGAATTCATCGTCAAAAATCACTAGTGCCTCTTCCATGTCATCTTTGGGTGGATCTGGAGTCATCTCCGACTGGGATTCAGAAGTGTCTATGATCAACTGGCCAGATGTGGAGCTGAAACTTGACACAATGGATTTGCTGCTCTGGTGGGAGGCCTCACACAAGGGTTCATCAGATTCCAAAGACGAATAGATTTCTATGGCATCTTCATCCTTTTGCCTTGTGGCTAAACCTGGGCTTTCTGCTTTCCAGCTTTCCTTTGTGTATTTCAGCACTTCCGTAGTCCGACTTCTTTTAGTATGGTCAATGGCCAGAAGATCACTAATCATCCTTTGTATCCCAGAGGCGACCTTGGTCAATGCTTCCGGAGGATTCTCACTCTTGACATTGTTTTGCCAGTCAACAAAACCTTGATATTTTTCATCGTCCGGAATGGCATCCTCCCATGGAAGCTCTCCTGTAAGTAGACAACAGATGACTACTCCAAACGCCCACACATCAAGGCTGCCACCTACAACCAGGCCAACTGAAGTGTCAATTTGGAACATTTCTGGAGCCATGAAGGACATGGTGCCACACTTGCCTCGAATCACTGTGCCTTTGACCTTAGCAAGGCCAAAGTCTGTGAGCTTGATGGAATAGCAGTCCCGGTCAAAGACTAAAACATTCTCTGGCTTCACATCCATGTGCACCAGTCCTTTTTCTGACATGAATTCAAGGGCACTTGAAATTTGCACAGAACACCTCTTTACTGCATCTTCTGGAATTCCCACCTAAAAAAATAAAGGGGAACTTCAGATTAATTATCCAGAGATTGGAAATATAGAGTATTTATCCAGAAACAATTAAATGATATGTATAGCTGCAACATTTTTAGTTTTAGACTAGGGATGGATTATTTTGTCAAAGTATATATGTATGTGCTCAGAACAAGTACAAGTAGTCAGAACAAAAGGCAAGTGAAAATCTTTCAACATGGACACCTCTACTAATGTCAAATAAGAGAGTTTCCCTCACTTCCTATTGCATCTCTAGGCGAGGAAGTGAAAGGAAATCTTTCCAAAAGGATACAGACAACATAAAATAACTTGACAGGAGTTGTAACTCTTCTTAACTCTATGCAAACCAAAGAAAAAATAATTCTCTATACTTCAATCTTAATGTACTTACATTTGGTATAATCATGGAGAGCAGATCACCAAAAGGTGCCAATTCTTGGATAAATCCAAAGTGGTCGGTGGTGGTGAAGGCATTGCCATAGCATCTGATGATGTTAGGATGAATGGAAAGTAAGCACGAAATACTGAATTCCCAGAGGAAAGACCGCTGAGTGGTTCGGTTTTTTTCTGTGACCTTCAATGCCATTCTTCCACCTGTGCAAAAAAAATAAATTTACCTTAGATCAATAACTGGACATTTTAAGCCGGTAATTTCTGGATATTTTACTTGAAAATCATTCTAAAAAGATCTCTTGCACCCAGATGTATTCCTTTCATAAAGATGTCATAAATTCTATCATTGGGCCATATAGGTTCACTCCATATTCCTGCTATTCTTCATTTAAAGTGTTACATGGGAATTCTACTTTACTTCTGCTTATATTTTAGAGTACATCTACAAATCAGTGAGCTTTTGAAAAAAAAGTCTATGTGTTGCAGATCGTATTTACATGCATATACATAAATATTTATAGAGGATATTGAAATGGTGGATAGAATTATTCACTGACCTGTTTTCCTGTCGTTTGCCAAGAATACTTTCCCAAATCCACCTTCTCCAAGTTTCTTCACAATGTGGACGTGCTTCTCTAAGTCTATCTTCTTTAATCCTCGGGAATAGAAGGAGACCTTTCTATCCAGAAGACGTTCCACATAATAAGCACTGGAGGCCATAGTGTCCTGGAGAGAAAAAAAAGAAAAGGATGAAAGTGACCTTACCTTAATGTGGTGAAGATTCCGCTGTGATGAAGTCAAATCAGTTTTCTTTGAGTATTGGGTTCCTCTGCAGATCAGCTCCGGACAACGTCACCAAATCTCCAGCTGGGCTGTAGTAGATGAGTATACCGGAATCTCTGGAAGTAGAGTCACTGATTAGAGGAGGGAGAGGCCCGCTTTATACAAGGGAGATGGGCGGGAAAGGCAGAGAAGGGAGGTTTTTGATTGGTTGACTTCTAATAGAAATGTTGTGTAAATAAACCCGGACTGTTGTTGCTGATTTGCATATTAAAAGGTTTTCTAGAGAATAGGTGATACAATTAAACATGATGAAACCCAAGAATGTTGAAACTTTACTGAATTTTAAAATGAAACTTTCCACCATATTAACAATGAAATGGAAAATTAGTTTTATTTTATAAGATTTATATTTTTAGAAGAACTTAGAATTTTAAAATAACTAATGCAAGAGTGAGTACTAACCAGATAATGAAATATGAAAAAAACGAAAAAAATCTCATTGTCACAATGGCTGTAGGTTCTTACTGTTCTTTTATACCATTAGGTCTTATTTCTGGCAGCATTGTACACCAATGGGGTTAGTTTAAAAATGACTTGATTGAAAATAAAAAATAAATGACTATAAACTGTAATCAATAGAAAATGAGTTTGCAGGATTAAAAGGACCTGTCAGGATAGAAATATTGGAGCTTCCATGTCTGAGCTTATTTCTGGAGATTCATCTCCAAACATCCTCATCATTTCTTCACTACTTGGTGGGTCAGTGACCTAGAACAAGCCATGTGTAGATCAAGTAATGGAAAATATCATACTGACATGATGTTCTGGGTGAATGACAAACCAAGTGTTGAGGCAAGGAACCCAGATCTGTAGATATTTAGATATCCCATAAATATGTTGGAAGAACCATTAAAAACAATTCAATTGGGGCGCATGCGCGACCAGGGACGATGGCGGATGTGTAATCCCTGAACTCCGCTCATCCCCGGCCAGCACGGACTCACCCGTCACGCGCCACTGCCTTACTTCAGCTCCGGGTGAGTCATACACCCTCTGCACCTGGCACGGCACCAGAACGAGCCCTTTATGGGGAAGATAGGGCGCTGGAAGCCCCCCTCCCCGCAGCCACAGGATCCGCGGCCGTCACCGCTTCGGCGGTTCCTATCCAGGCCGCAATCCCCGGCCTCTGGCATGTCCAGGAACCCAGGGAACGATCCCGGACTCCCGGTGGTCACAGAGGGTACTGCACCCTCAAGCATTACAGCTCCTCTGACTGCCTCTGCCCTGCTCCAGCCCCAGATGGAGGATCCTGATCCCCAGAATATAACTGGGGGGGCAATAGTTCATCCTGCCTCAGGCAATCAACACCCCTCCACCCAGATTTCCCAGCAGGCTGTCACATCATCTTCTCTCACAATTTCAGCGCTAGATGATAAATTGCAAATATTCTTACGCAATATCACCGCATCCATTTCCACTGAAATTGGAAAACTGGCGTTGGATCTCAGAGGGGAAATAGCGCAGATTGGTGACCGCATGGATAAATTGGAAACTGAGTTTGATGATTTGGTGCAATACGTTCATGTTCTGGAAGAGGACAACGCGTATTTGAAACATTCCATGTCCCAAATGCAGCTCCAACAAGAGGATTTGGAAAACAGGGAACGGCGCCAAAATATCCGTATACGCGGTATGTCCGAATCTATTGATGATGCACAACTACACCGTCACCTATTATCCTTTTTCACCGCAACTGCTCCCTTGGTTCCAGAAGCTGATTGGCGTATGGACAGGGCTCATCGCTCCTTGGGCCCAAAACCTGTTGAAGGCACCAGACCTCGCGACGTCATTGTTCCCTTCCATTTTTTTCAAAGCAAGGAAGCCTTATTATCAGCAGTTCGCCACAAGCCATCTCTGGAATTTAAAGGTGACAGACTCCAACTCTTCTGCGATCTGTCCCCGATTACCCTGGCCAAGCGGCGAGCTCTGAAGCCGATCACCTCACACCTCCAGCAACACCGTGTCCTTTATCGGTGGGGGTTCCCCTTCAGGCTGATCGTAACTAGGGACAATACTCAAGTTGTGCTCCGTGATCTTCATGAGGCGGATTCTTTTTTTAAGCGCCTGGGACTTCCACCTTTGTCAGATGACATGACCCCTCTGCCACCCACTCCAGTCCGTCCTTCTGCCACCCCCAACAAGATCTGGACTCCAGTCCACAGAGGCCGGAAGAGGCTCTCACGTACCCCACAACGTCCACGACATCCTCGGACAACTGATCCACCTGTCTGTTGATTCCCTGGGGTGCTTCTCCGAAGTGACTTCGATGCCGATCCTTCCCTCCTGGTTTATACATGTTTTTTTCCACAGGTTTTTCATTTCTGGCCGGCCGAACCATTGTTGGGTGTTTTGGTTTTTTTTTTGTTTTTTTTTCACTTTTGTTTTTTCTGGCCGGGTTTGGCGATCTCCCTGATGTCTTGGTTGTCGTGTTGCTCCCGATTTTGTCTAGCCATAGGCCTAGACGACTTGGGCCAAATTGTTGCTCTCAAGTTTATATCCTTGCGGATACTTATGTCAACTACTGTGTTTGTTCTTTCTTGTGTTAGTTTAATGTTTTTTGTTCTCCATTTTTTTACATTGATGGTATATTATGCATTTCTCATGCTAATACATGTGCTTAATTTATTATTATTTTATAATGGCTTTGAGGTTTTTGTCATCTAATGTCAAGGGTCTCAATTCCATTCAAAAACGTTGGATGGCTTTGCGGGAATTTCGATCCTCAGGAGCAGACATTATTTTTGTCCAGGAGACCCATTTCAAATCAACTGGCTCCTTCCGTTTTGCCTCGAGATTTTTTTCTCAAGCCTATTCGGCCTTTGATCCTTCCGGAAAGGCTGGGGTGGCAATTTTGATTAGGTCTCACTGCTCCCTTCGGGTTGTTTCCTCCAGGGTTGACCAACAGGGTCGCTTTATTATTTTGGAATGTATGCTTGGTGACACTCCCCTTGTTTTGTTGAATCTATACGCCCCAAATTCGGGTCAATTGCAATTTCTTTCACAAACACTCGCCAACTTAGATTCCTTTCCCATTTCGCATGTGATTGTTGGGGGCGATTTCAACTTGGTTTTTTCCCCCCATAAAGACAGGAAAGTTCTTTTCGAGTCCACACCCCCGAAGCGGCAATGCTCCTCTTCAAAATCTTTCCGTAGACTGATAAGGGAGCATCGTCTCTTTGATGCCTGGCGGATTAAACACCCCCTCCATAAACAATTTACTTTCTACTCCACCCCTCACCGTAGTTTTTCCCGCCTAGATCATTTTTTTATCTCTGCCCCACTTCTTCCACTCCTGGTCGCCTCTGAAATCAACCCCATTACCTGGTCTGACCATGCCTCTCTGACTTTAAACCTTTTTTTCCCTCCTATTATACCCAAACCATGTCATTGGCGCCTTAATGAGACCTTTCTTTCTACAGAACATCTTAGGGATGAACTGTCACGGGGACTTGATACCTATTTCACCCTCAATGTTGGCTCCGTAGCTTCTTCCTCAACCCTATGGGAGGCTCATAAGGCGGTATTTCGAGGACTCTGTATTTCTATGGGTTCTCATTTAAAAAAATCTTCAGCGAGTGCTAGGGCTTCTCTCATCCATCAACTGTCTTTGGCAGAACGACAGTTGTTGGCCAAGCCGTCCATTTCTGGGCTCCGGAAGGTAACATCTCTACGTGACCGCATTAAAACTCTTGACTCTAGTAGGTCTGCGCAATCCCGCTTATGGGTTAAGCAAAAATTTTACGAATTTTCCAACAAACCTCATCGTATGTTAGTCAATCGACTCAAAGCTCAGTCTCCTTCCACGATGCCTGATCTTTTAATCCAACCAAATGGAAGCCCTACCTATGATCCTCAGGTCATGGCATCCCTTTTTGGCTCATACTATAAGAATCTTTATAACTGTTTGACCCCAGACCTTCACCCGCCCCTCACACAGTTATCTTTTGATAATTTTTTTGACCCCCTGTCACTTCCGAGTCTTTCACCCTCAGACATTGCCACCCTTAACGCTGATATTACGCCAGAGGAATTGTTTGACACAATTAAACATCTTCCCTCTCGTAAAGCCCCAGGACCGGACGGATTGCCCTACTCCTACTATAAATCTTTTATTGGTATCCTGGCTCCTCATCTCCTCTCCTTTTATCGAGATCTTTTCAAGGGGGTCACACCCCAGACTGAATTCTCCCGAGCATATATCTCGGTTATCCCCAAACCCGATAAAGATCACTCTATAGTAGACAACTACCGCCCCATTGCCCTACTTAACTCCGATTACAAGATTTTCACTAAAATCTTGGCCAACCGACTGTCTGGAATTATTTCCAAACTCATACACAGGGACCAAGTGGGCTTTGTACCTGCCAGACACGCTGCAGATAACACCAGGCGATCCAT
Organism: Staurois parvus; assembly: GCF_062004578.1. NCBI lineage: Eukaryota > Metazoa > Chordata > Amphibia > Anura > Ranidae > Staurois > Staurois parvus. The sequence goes on along the minus strand of NW_028318027.1, from coordinate 2,121,278 downwards.
TGATCTGGTTGACTTGATTAACCGATCCTCCACCCCCGCTATATTATTAAGTTTAGATGCTCAAAAAGCTTTTGACCGTTTAAGTTGGCCTTACATGTTCATGGTCTTGGAAAGATATGGTTTCAGGGGTCCATTTGTAGCAGCCTTGAAGGCCCTTTATTCTTCCCCCTTTTCGCAGGTCAGATTAGCCTCTTTTTTTTCACTCCCCTTTCAGATGTCAAATGGTACACGTCAGGGTTGCCCACTCTCTCCTTTACTGTTCATTCTTTGTCTGGAACCATTAGCCATCGCCATAAGGTCGAATCCGGATATTCGCGGGATACGATCCCATAACCATGAATACAAATTATCGCTGTTTGCTGATGACATCCTCCTCACGCTTGCGAGTCCTCATACCTCCCTACCGATTTTGCATAAGACCTTGAAACAATTTGGGGCCATATCTGGCTACAAAGTTAACACGTCTAAAACTGAGGCACTTCCGATACATGTCCCTTCTGGCGTTTTATCCTCGCTTCAGGAAGCCTTTCCCTACCGGTGGTGCACCCACTCTTTAAAATATTTAGGTACTAATCTGACTTCCTCTTACCAATCCATATACGAGGCCAATTTCCCCCCATTATTTATAGCAATTTCTCGTTCTCTGAAACACTGGGATGCCCTACCCATTTCTTTTCTCGGACGCATTAATGTACTAAAAATGACCGTGTTACCCAAACTGTTATACCTGTTTGCGACTCTCCCCGTTCCCGTTCCTATGTCCAAACTTCACTCCCTCCAGAAATCTTTCCTGCATTTTATTTGGCACAACAAGCGGCACAGGATTGCACGTTCTGTTTTGCTTTCTCCGCGTTCTAGGGGGGGCTTGGGGGTACCGGATATAATAACATACTACTATGCAACTCATCTTCGTTTTCTCATGTCATGGTCTACTCACTATCCTCCCAACACGTGGGCTGAGATTGAATCTTTACAATTGTCTCCGGCTCATCCATGCTCCCTCCTTTGGTCGACCTCAACAGTGGATGTCTCTTCTTTTCGCCACCTATTCCTTGGTCCCATGCACTTTTCTCTGACTGTTTGGCGGAAATGTAAGGCTAAATTTACACTGGCCTCTGATTGCTCCCCACTGACAAATATTCTCCATAACCCTAATCTTCCAGATAATATGGCCATGTCCCGGATGTCTCTTTGGGTAGCAGCTAACCTTTTTCAATTGCGTCACTTGGTACACCCGGTGACTCGTAAGTTATACTCATTCCCAGATCTCCAGAAAAAATCTCTTCTACCTTCTCAACACCTATATATTTACCTTCAAATACGCCACTTCTTTTCTACCTTATCACCCTCATTAACCCTGGGGAAGCCTACTTCCTTTGAACGTTTATGTATGCAGGGCCCCCACCAAAGGGGTATTATTTCTAACACATATAAACTACTTCTAGATGCCCCCTCCTTGTCCAATGCCACTCACCTTTACATGCGTAGGTGGTCTCAATTCGTACAATGTGATATTGATCTATTAACGTGGAAGAAAATTTGGGAAAATGCATCTAGATCTTCTGTTTGTGTGGTTTTTAAGGAAAATATTTACAAGCTCATGATGTTATGGTACAAAACACCTGAAGTTCTTCATGCTTATAATCCGAATGCTTCTCCTGCCTGCTGGCGCTGTGGTGGAGACCAGGGTTCTCTCTACCATATCTTTTGGACATGCAGCTCCATTACTCCTTTCTGGAAAGATGTTCTCTCCCTGTTACAATCACTAATGCGTACCTCTCTCCCACTTGATCCACTACATTTTTTGCTAGGTCTACCATTTCCGGGTTTACCTAAACCATCCGGAAAACTTGCTGTACATGTTCTGACCGCGGCTAGGAGAAGCATTCCTATGTGTTGGTTGTCTTCTACCCCTCCTTCAATGGCGATTCTGTACAAACTTATTGCTGATGTTAGACAGATGGAATACTTGACTGCACTACATAATTGTTCGTTTGCTGTGTTTAAGATGATTTGGCTCCCATGGGATACCTTCATTTCCTCTATGCCGGCCCAAAATGTAAGGTCCTGATAACCTTCACACTGTTATTTTATGTTTTTGTTGGTCCTGTCCTTACGCAGTTTTGCCATCGATGTAACTTTCTATTTTGCTTGTTTTCTTTTCTTATCCTTTTTTTTTTTTTTTCTTAAACATACTGTTTGTATATTTTTGAAAATCAATAAAAATTGTTATTTGACATATTTTTATTAAGAAGGAATTGAAAGATTGTTTTTTTTCCTAAAGTTTTTACTTATTTTTTCTCACTATGATATTTTTTTTTTATAAGGTAAAAAAGCTTGACTTTTTTTAATAAAAGCCTTAACAGTTTTTTCATTATTTAAATTTTGTGTCACTGAAATGCATTGGGGTTGATTTATAAAAACTGGAGAGTGAAAAATCTGGTGCAACTTTGCATGGCAGCCAATCAGCTTCTAACTTCAGCTCATTCAATTAAGCTTTGACACAAACAAAACTGGAAGCTGATTGGTTTCTATGCAGGGATGCACCAGATTTTGCACTCTCCAGTTTTACTAAATCAACCCCATTTTATTTTGCAGGAAAGTGAAACTAGGAGAAACTTATGGAGATGATTTTAATGTTTTAAGCATTCTCATTGCTGGGAAAGTGGAAATGAATTCATTACTTCCAATTATTTTAAATAGATGAGTTTTGGTCTTTCTGTGCAAGGCTAAAAAACGTTCTAGGGTATGGAGCTGTGTATGTGTGGTCAGTTTAGCAGATACGTATTTGTTGGATTGTGTTTTTAATATCTGTTACATCTAGAATACATTATTATAAGTTGAGGTTGACTTTTGAGGTGTACTGCCCCCCTAACATTGGCTGGTGAATTGCTTGTGGTAGTTATTAGCATAACACTGCCAATGTTTACTGTTCCTATTGTCCTCCTGGGGGGTCCACCTGTACTATTGTTCATTCTAAGCATACTGTACATACAGGATCCCATCACCATTGTTCATCATGTCCCCTCTGTCTATTGACTATCAGGTGTTGGCTATTCAAAGTAGACACCATTGCTATTCTAAATTTTGTGCCTCAATCCTTTCTATGGAATATTCCAGTCTTAGAACATTGTGGGATACGTTTTTTTTTATTTGGTGGTGGTGTACTGTTGAATAGCTACTAAAAATGTTGAGCTTTATGGGGAAGTTGATGGACAAGATTGGTAAAGTTGAAGAAAGGACTGAAATAATAAAAGTAATGAAGGAAGCCCATGGCACCAGACACAGGAGGATGTGAAATTAAGGCTTATCGATAAAATTCAGTAAATGTGATGGAAAGACTAGACTAACATTTGCTGCTGTTGGATGGTTGAGCAATGTGAACATTTAAAGGTTCAAAAAGAAGAACTTTGAATGAGTATCTTTGGATACCCGGGCCTCCTATCCCTCTTGTATTGAACTGTATTGTTGCTGTATTGTCTCCCGTTATATTGTAAAGCGCTGATCAAACTGCTGGCGCTATATAAATCCTGTATAATAATAATAATTTGTGCTCACACTAATAAAGTATAATTTCAGGAAGTCAAGAAAGCTGATCCAAAGGACTTAACTAAGTCAGCTATACCAAATTAAAATCTTTATGGAAGGATGTTCAAGAAAAAAGTGCAACATGATCAGATCGCATTTCAGACTTATTTATTATTGGACTACTGAGAACTGTGATTTGTGATTTTTTTTTTTCTTTTGTGATTATGAACTTAGTTCATCCAGAGCAAATGATGGACTACAGATATTGAGATCCAGATCTATGGAAGAGAGATCACAGAGCTTTACTGGAGTCTATCTCCATGCTGCCTGCCAATGGGGTCCAATCTGCCTCCATTCTGCCTGGCTATGGGGTCTAGTCCCCCTCCCTGCTGCCTGCCTATGGGGTCTAGTCCCCCTCCCTGCTGCCTGCCTATGGGGTCTAGTCCCCCTCCCTGCTGCCTTCCAAAGGGGTCCAATGTGTCAGTAGACATCATTTTGTGCTTAAAGAGTCTTCAGAATACAAAGGCAAAACTATAAATCGTAAAGGAGATTGCATATAAACCAATATTACATGTGTGGTCTGGTTTTACTGGCTACAAGGGGGTGACTGTTACAATATGAGTTTATGTGAAATCTCCATTGGTAGATATCAATAGTTCTTGTACTGAGAAATATATATTAGCTAGAGTTTGATCAATGTGGTTGTGTAATACGTCTTATATTGTATGTCCGGGTTCTGAAGATAGATGGGAATTGTTTGATTTAAATGTAAGCTGCCAAGGGGCGATATTCTATTAATTACAGGTGATACTGTATGACATAACAATAGACCGGGGTGCAGGAAGGTAGTCATATTGGCTCATTATAAGGAGAATCTGATTCCATCTTATCATATTTGTTGTAATTCACCTCTTCTCATTATTGTTCTACCTGTCTGAACAGACTGAATAAAATCAATACACTTGCTGTGTAGCTTCCCCCTCATGTCAGCTGTTGTTCATCAAGGAGGCCTACTGCATGGAGATGGTCACTAAAAGAAGCACCTAAAATCTGAAATGTAGTGAAAAATATAAAACAAATAATGTAACAATTTAGGTAAATGTAACAATACAATAGAGATTGTGATATTCACTAAAATACACTTTGGTTTTGCTTCATAGCAAAATGTAGTTGCTAAATATAGAGAGAACTTTTAACCCCAGGACTGAACTGACCATAATAATGGTGATGGACTTGTGAACTGATATGGTAAAGAGGAGGTAGAACACCTGGCTGAGGTGTGACTGATGATACTGTTCCCATCACAATGGACATATTTATGGAAGCCACCCTCCATTGTTGGGACTAGGGGTGTCCAACTGTTGCCCTCAGGACTGCCAATTTTGCATGATAATCTTAGTATTGGAAGGGACACAACTGCTTACATTAGCAACCATTGCAAGAGTTGCCATAAACATCAACAACGCAACTATTACACAGGTCTGCAAAAAATACATATCAGACCAGTTGGACAACTAAAATACCTTAAGATACATGCATCTGCACAAAGGCAATGGGAGGGAGCATCCGGGCATACCATGAGAGGCCAGTCAATGAGGGGACCCCACAAAGTTGGGGGGGGGGGGCAAGCCGCCTGCCCTGTGTAAATACCTGATGTATAGAAAGTATGTAATATTTGAAAACAGTATAATTGGACCCTCTTAATGGTTAATACCACTGTGATTATAAAAATCCGAGGAAAGGAGAGGAGAGGAGAGGAGAGGAGAGATTGGGAAAGAGAGAGAGAACAGGGGAGGAGGATGAGAGAGAGAAGGAGTAGAAATGAGGAAGAAAGAATGGAAAAGAGAGGAAGCGAGAATGGTGGGTAGGGAAGGCAAAGAGAGAAAGGAAAGGGGACAGGATGGGTGAAAGAAAGGAGGGGAAGAGAGAAAAGAGAGGAGAAAGATTGGAAGGGATGGAAAGAGAGAGAGAGAGAGGGTGGAGGAAAGTGAGAGAGTGAAGGGGGGGGTAAAGAAAAGGGAAGAGAAAATGGAAAGAGAGAGAGAGCAGGAAATTGGAGTGGAAGGAGGATGGAGAGGAGAATAGAAAGTTGAGAGGAAAATGGATAAAAAGAGAGAAGGAAAAACAAGGGAGTGAGAGAGAGAACCTCTAATGAGATCATTACAGAGTCACTGCTGACCTTTCATTCTAAAGATTCTATGTACCTGACTGTCCTAAACAAGTCTGGTTGGTTTGCTGAGGATTAAAGATGAAGAGATGATGAACCCAATTCATGCAAGAAATATGGCTAAGTGGTTGACTTACTAATGTATGCATATAGGCATGTATTTCTAAACCTGGCGGCTGAAAGATTTGCTTGAAATTTCAGTGCAACAGAAAAAGTGTTGTTAGCTCAAACAGGAATTTAGGAGCTCACTGGACTTCTGGCAGGATCAAACTGTATTTTTCTGTACAGAGACACATCAAGAGCACCACCCGGTGCAAAGGAGGAGTAACTACTTATATATGTACAAGTTACATCTCCCATGTACCAGGCAGGGGTCTTGTTCATCCATTGGGGATAGTCCAGACTTGTCATCTAAAAAAATTAAAGAAATATTGTTAGAAGAAAATAAAGAAATGATCTGTGAAATGCAAACAAGAAAATTAAATTTATAATGACAAACTGCATGTGGTCAGTTCAACAGTGGTAATATGGTGGGACAAAGAGTAATGACTACACACTTAGATCAGAAATGCTAGTGTGGCTTGCCCCTAAAAGTTTGAATTGTGGAGCTGACTACTACAAAATACATATAGGATCTTTTGATGCTTTAATTTTCTCAAGAAAGCCACATACCTGAGAAAGTTGACCATATGTGATGTTCTTTCAGATGTGCCATCACTCACCAATTCTTCTTTACTCAATGTGTATTTCTGCTCCAATGTGTAAAGAGAATTCATCGTCAAAAATCACTAGTGCCTCTTCCATGTCATCTTTGGGTGGATCTGGAGTCATCTCCGACTGGGATTCAGAAGTGTCTATGATCAACTGGCCAGATGTGGAGCTGAAACTTGACACAATGGATTTGCTGCTCTGGTGGGAGGCCTCACACAAGGGTTCATCAGATTCCAAAGACGAATCGATTTCTATGGCATCTTCATCCTTTTGCCTTGTGGCTAAACCTGGGCTTTCTGCTTTCCAGCTTTCCTTTGTGTATTTCAGCACTTCCGTAGTCCGACTTCTTTTAGTATGGTCAATGGCCAGAAGATCACTAATCATCCTTTGTATCCCAGAGGCGACCTTGGTCAATGCTTCCGGAGGATTATCACTCTTGACATTGTTTTGCCAGTCAACAAAACCTTGATATTTTTCATCGTCCGGAATGGCATCCTCCCATGGAAGCTCTCCTGTAAGTAGACAACAGATGACTACTCCAAAGGCCCACACATCAAGGCTGCCACCTACAACCAGGCCAACTGAAGTGTCAATTTGGAACATTTCTGGAGCCATGAAGGACATGGTGCCACACTTGCCTCGAATCACTGTGCCTTTGACCTTAGCAAGGCCAAAGTCTGTGAGCTTGATGGAATAGCAGTCCCGGTCAAAGACTAAAACATTCTCTGGCTTCACATCCATGTGCACCAGTCCTTTTTCTGACATGAATTCAAGGGCACTTGAAATTTGCACAGAACACCTCTTTACTGCATCTTCTGGAATTCCCACCTAAAAAAATAAAGGGGAACTTCAGATTAATTATCCAGAGATTGGAAATATAGAGTATTTATCCAGAAACAATTAAATGATATGTATAGCTGCAACATTTTTAGTTTTAGACTAGGGATGGATTATTTTGTCATAAGTATATCTGTATGTGCTCAGAACAAGTACGAGTAGTCAGAACAAAAGGCAAGTGAAAATCTTTCAACATGGACACCTCTACTAATGTCAAATAAGAGAGTTTCCCTCACTTCCTGTTGCATCTCTAGGCGAGGAAGTGAAAGGAAATCTTTCCAAAAGGATACAGACAACATAAAATAACTTGACAGGAGTTGTAACTCTTCTTAACTCTATGCAAACCAAAGAAAAAATAATTCTCTATACTTCAATCTTAATGTACTTACATTTGGTATAATCATGGAGAGCAGATCACCAAAAGGTGCCAATTCTTGAATAAATCCAAAGTGGTCGGTGGTGGTGAAGGCGTTGCCATAGCATCTGATGATGTTAGGATGAATGGAAAGTAAGCACGAAATACTGAATTCCCAGAAGAAAGACCGCTGAGTGGTTCGTTTTTTTTCTGTGACCTTCAATGCCATTCTTCCACCTGTGCAAAAAAAATAAATTTACCTTAGATCAATAACTGGACATTTTAAGCCGGTAATTTCTGGATATTTTACTTGAAAATCATTCTAAAAAGATCTCTTGCACCCAGATGTATTCCTTTCATAAAGATGTCATAAATTCTATCATTGGGCCATATAGGTTCACTCCATATTCCTGCTATTCTTCATTTAAAGTGTTACATGGGAATTCTACTTTACTTCTGCTTATATTTTAGAGTACATCTACAAATCAGTGAGCTTTTGAAAAAAAAGTCTATGTGTTGCAGATCGTATTTACATGCATATACATAAATATTTATAGAGGATATTGAAATGGTGGATAGAATTATTCACTGACCTGTTTTCCTGTCGTTTGCCAAGAATACTTTCCCAAATCCACCTTCTCCAAGTTTCTTCACAATGTGGACGTGCTTCTCTAAGTCTATCTTCTTTAATCCTCGGGAATAGAAGGAGACCTTTCTATCCAGAAGACGTTCCACATAATAAGCACTGGAGGCCATAGTGTCCTGGAGAGAAAAAAAAGAAAAGGATGAAAGTGACCTTACCTTAATGTGGTGAAGATTCCGCTGTGATGAAGTCAAATCAGTTTTCTTTGAGTATTGGGTTCCTCTGCAGATCAGCTCCGGACAACGTCACCAAATCTCCAGCTGGGCTGTAGTAGATGAGTATACCGGAATCTCTGGAAGTAGAGTCACTGATTAGAAGAGGGAGAGGCCCGCTTTATACAAGGGAGATGGGCGGGAAAGGCAGAGAAGGGAGGTTTTTGATTGGTTGACTTCTAATAGAAATGTTGTGTAAATAAACCCGGACTGTTGTTGCTGATTTGCATATTAAAAGGTTTTCTAGAGAATAGGTGATACAATTAAACATGATGAAACCCAAGAATGTTGAAACTTTGCTGAATTTTAAAATGAAACTTTCCACCATATTAACAATGAAATGGAAAATTAGTTTTATTTTATAAAATTTATATTTTTAGAAGAACTTAGAATTTTAAAATAACTAATGCAAGAGTGAGTACTAACCAGATAATGAAATATGAAAAAAACGAAAAAAATCTCATTGTCACAATGGCTGTAGGTTCTTACTGTTCTTTTATACCATTAGGTCTTATTTCTGGCAGCATTGTACACCAATGGGGTTAGTTTAAAAATGACTTGATTGAAAATAAAAAATAAATGACTATAAACTGTAATCAATAGAAAATGAGTTTGCAGGATTAAAAGGACCTGTCAGGATAGAAATATTGGAGCTTCCATGTCTGAGCTTATTTCTGGAGATTCATCTCCAAACATACTCATCATTTCTTCACTACTTGGTGGGTCAGTGACCTAGAACAAGCCATGTGTAGATCAAGTAATGGAAAATATCATACTGACATGATGTTCTGGGTGAATGACAAACCAAGTGTTGAGGCAAGGAACCCAGATCTGTAGATATTTAGATATCCCATAAATATGTTGGAAGAACCATTAAAAACAATTCAATTGGGGCGCATGCGCGACCAGGGACGATGGCGGATGTGTAATCCCTGAGCTCCGCTCATCCCCGGCCAGCACGGACTCACCCGTCACGCGCCACTGCCTTACTTCAGCTCCGGGTGAGTCATACACCCTCTGCACCTGGCACGGCACCAGAACGAGCCCTTTACGGGGAAGATAGGGCGCTGGAAGCCCCCCTCCCCGCAGCCACAGGATCCGCGGCCGTCACCGCTTCGGCGGTTCCTATCCAGGCCGCAATCCCCGGCCTCTGGCATGTCCAGGAACCCAGGGAACGATCCCGGACTCCTGGTGGTCACAGAGGGTACTGCACCCTCAAGCATTACAGCTCCTCTGACTGCCTCTGCCCTGCTCCAGCCCCAGATGGAGGATCCTGATCCCCAGAATATAACTGGGGGGGCAATAGTTCATCCTGCCTCAGGCAATCAACACCCCTCCACCCAGATTTCCCAGCAGGCTGTCACATCATCTTCTCTCACAATTTCAGCGCTAGATGATAAATTGCAAATATTCTTACGCAATATCACCGCATCCATTTCCACTGAAATTGGAAAACTGGCGTTGGATCTCAGAGGGGAAATAGCGCAGATTGGTGACCGCATGGATAAATTGGAAACTGAGTTTGATGATTTGGTGCAATACGTTCATGTTCTGGAAGAGGACAACGCGTATTTGAAACATTCCATGTCCCAAATGCAGCTCCAACAAGAGGATTTGGAAAACAGGGAACGGCGCCAAAATATCCGTATACGCGGTATGTCCGAATCTATTGATGATGCACAACTACACCGTCACCTATTATCCTTTTTCACCGCAACTGCTCCCTTGGTTCCAGAAGCTGATTGGCGTATGGACAGGGCTCATCGCTCCTTGGGCCCAAAACCTGTTGAAGGCACCAGACCTCGCGACGTCATTGTTCCCTTCCATTTTTTTCAAAGCAAGGAAGCCTTATTATCAGCAGTTCGCCACAAGCCATCTCTGGAATTTAAAGGTGACAGACTCCAACTCTTCTGCGATCTGTCCCCGATTACCCTGGCCAAGCGGCGAGCTCTGAAGCCGATCACCTCACACCTCCAGCAACACCGTGTCCTTTATCGGTGGGGGTTCCCCTTCAGGCTGATCGTAACTAGGGACAATACTCAAGTTGTGCTCCGTGATCTTCATGAGGCGGATTCTTTTTTTAAGCGCCTGGGACTTCCACCTTTGTCAGATGACATGACCCCTCTGCCACCCACTCCAGTCCGTCCTTCTGCCACCCCCAACAAGATCTGGACTCCAGTCCACAGAGGCCGGAAGAGGCTCTCACGTACCCCACAACGTCCACGACATCCTCGGACAACTGATCCACCTGTCTGTTGATTCCCTGGGGTGCTTCTCCGAAGTGACTTCGATGCCGATCCTTCCCTCCTGGTTTATACATGTTTTTTTCCACAGGTTTTTCATTTCTGGCCGGCCGAACCATTGTTGGGTGTTTTGGTTTTTTTTTTGTTTTTTTTTCACTTTTGTTTTTTCTGGCCGGGTTTGGCGATCTCCCTGATGTCTTGGTTGTCGTGTTGCTCCCGATTTTGTCTAGCCATAGGCCTAGACGACTTGGGCCAAATTGTTGCTCCCAAGTTTATATCCTTGCGGATACTTATGTCAACTACTGTGTTTGTTCTTTCTTGTGTTAGTTTAATGTTTTTTGTTCTCCATTTTTTTACATTGATGGTATATTATGCATTTCTCATGCTAATACATGTGCTTAATTTATTATTATTTTATAATGGCTTTGAGGTTTTTGTCATATAATGTCAAGGGTCTCAATTCCATTCAAAAACGTTGGATGGCTTTGCGGGAATTTCGATCCTCAGGAGCAGACATTATTTTTGTCCAGGAGACCCATTTCAAATCAACTGGCTCCTTCCGTTTTGCCTCGAGATTTTTTTCTCAAGCCTATTCGGCCTTTGATCCTTCCGGAAAGGCTGGGGTGGCAATTTTGATTAGGTCTCACTGCTCCCTTCGGGTTGTTTCCTCCAGGGTTGACCAACAGGGTCGCTTTATTATTTTGGAATGTATGCTTGGTGACACTCCCCTTGTTTTGTTGAATCTATACGCCCCAAATTCGGGTCAATTGCAATTTCTTTCACAAACACTCGCCAACTTAGATTCCTTTCCCATTTCGCATGTGATTGTTGGGGGCGATTTCAACTTGGTTTTTTCCCCCCATAAAGACAGGAAAGTTCTTTTCGAGTCCACACCCCCGAAGCGGCAATGCTCCTCTTCAAAATCTTTCCGTAGACTGATAAGGGAGCATCGTCTCTTTGATGCCTGGCAGATTAAACACCCCCTCCATAAACAATTTACTTTCTACTCCACCCCTCACCGTAGTTTTTCCCGCCTAGATCATTTTTTTATCTCTGCCCCACTTCTTCCACTCCTGGTCGCCTCTGAAATCAACCCCATTATCTGGTCTGACCATGCCTCTCTGACTTTAAACCTTTTTTTCCCTCCTATTATACCCAAACCATGTCGTTGGCGCCTTAATGAGACCTTTCTTTCTACAGAACATCTTAGGGATGAACTGTCACGGGGACTTGATACCTATTTCACCCTCAATGTTGGCTCCGTAGCTTCTTCCTCAACCCTATGGGAGGCTCATAAGGCGGTATTTCGAGGACTCTGTATTTCTATGGGTTCTCATTTAAAAAAATCTTCAGCGAGTGCTAGGGCTTCTCTCATCCATCAACTGTCTTTGGCAGAACGACAGTTGTTGGCCAAGCCGTCCATTTCTGGGCTCCGGAAGGTAACATCTCTACGTGACCGCATTAAAACTCTTGACTCTAGTAGGTCTGCGCAATCCCGCTTATGGGTTAAGCAAAAATTTTACGAATTTTCCAACAAACCTCATCGTATGTTAGTCAATCGACTCAAAGCTCAGTCTCCTTCCACGATGCCTGATCTTTTAATCCAACCAAATGGAAGCCCTACCTATGATCCTCAGGTCATGGCATCCCTTTTTGGCTCATACTATAAGAATCTTTATAACTGTTTGACCCCAGACCTTCACCCGCCCCTCACACAGTTATCTTTTGATAATTTTTTTGACCCCCTGTCACTTCCGAGTCTTTCACCCTCAGACATTGCCACCCTTAACGCTGATATTACGCCAGAGGAATTGTTTGACACAATTAAACATCTTCCCTCTCGTAAAGCCCCAGGACCGGACGGATTGCCCTACTCCTACTATAAATCTTTTATTGGTATCCTGGCTCCTCATCTCCTCTCCTTTTATCGAGATCTTTTCAAGGGGGTCACACCCCAGACTGAATTCTCCCGAGCATATATCTCGGTTATCCCCAAACCCGATAAAGATCACTCTATAGTAGACAACTACCGCCCCATTGCCCTACTTAACTCCGATTACAAGATTTTCACTAAAATCTTGGCCAACCGACTGTCTGGAATTATTTCCAAACTCATACACAGGGACCAAGTGGGCTTTGTACCTGCCAGACACGCTGCAGATAACACCAGGCGATCCATTGATCTGGTTGACTTGATTAACCGATCCTCCACCCCCGCTATATTATTAAGTTTAGATGCTCAAAAAGCTTTTGACCGTTTAAGTTGGCCTTACATGTTCATGGTCTTGGAAAGATATGGTTTCAGGGGTCCATTTGTAGCAGCCTTGAAGGCCCTTTATTCTTCCCCCTTTTCGCAGGTCAGATTAGCCTCTTTTTTTTCACTCCCCTTTCAGATGTCAAATGGTACACGTCAGGGTTGCCCACTCTCTCCTTTACTGTTCATTCTTTGTCTGGAACCATTAGCCATCGCCATAAGGTCGAATCCGGATATTCGCGGGATACGATCCCATAACCATGAATACAAATTATCGCTGTTTGCTGATGACATCCTCCTCACGCTTGCGAGTCCTCATACCTCCCTACCGATTTTGCATAAGACCTTGAAACAATTTGGGGCCATATCTGGCTACAAAGTTAACACGTCTAAAACTGAGGCACTTCCGATACATGTCCCTTCTGGCGTTTTATCCTCGCTTCAGGAAGCCTTTCCCTACCGGTGGTGCACCCACTCTTTAAAATATTTAGGTACTAATCTGACTTCCTCTTACCAATCCATATACGAGGCCAATTTCCCCCCATTATTTATAGCAATTTCTCGTTCTCTGAAACACTGGGATGCCCTACCCATTTCTTTTCTGGGACGCATTAATGTACTAAAAATGACCGTGTTACCCAAACTGTTATACCTGTTTGCGACTCTCCCCGTTCCCGTTCCTATGTCCAAACTTCACTCCCTCCAGAAATCTTTCCTGCATTTTATTTGGCACAACAAGCGGCACAGGATTGCACGTTCTGTTTTGCTTTCTCCGCGTTCTAGGGGGGGCTTGGGGGTACCGGATATAATAACATACTACTATGCAACTCATCTTCGTTTTCTCATGTCATGGTCTACTCACTATCCTCCCAACACGTGGGCTGAGATTGAATCTTTACAATTGTCTCCGGCTCATCCATGCTCCCTCCTTTGGTCGACCTCAACAGTGGATGTCTCTTCTTTTCGCCACCTATTCCTTGGTCCCATGCACTTTTCTCTGGCTGTTTGGCGGAAATGTAAGGCTAAATTTACACTGGCCTCTGATTGCTCCCCACTGACAAATATTCTCCATAACCCTAATCTTCCAGATAATATGGCCATGTCCCGGATGTCTCTTTGGGTAGCAGCTAACCTTTTTCAATTGCGTCACTTGGTACACCCGGTGACTCGTAAGTTACACTCATTCCCAGATCTCCAGAAAAAATCTCTTCTACCTTCTCAACACCTATATATTTACCTTCAAATACGCCACTTCTTTTCTACCTTATCACCCTCATTAACCCTGGGGAAGCCTACTTCCTTTGAACGTTTATGTATGCAGGTCCCCCACCAAAGGGGTATTATTTCTAACACATATAAACTACTTCTAGATGCCCCCTCCTTGTCCAATGCCACTCACCTTTACATGCGTAGGTGGTCTCAATTCGTACAATGTGATATTGATCTATTAACGTGGAAGAAAATTTGGGAAAATGCATCTAGATCTTCTGTTTGTGTGGTTTTTAAGGAAAATATTTACAAGCTCATGATGTTATGGTACAAAACACCTGAAGTTCTTCATGCTTATAATCCGAATGCTTCTCCTGCCTGCTGGCGCTGTGGTGGAGACCAGGGTTCTCTCTACCATATCTTTTGGACATGCAGCTCCATTACTCCTTTCTGGAAAGATGTTCTCTCCCTGTTACAATCACTAATGCGTACCTCTCTCCCACTTGATCCACTACATTTTTTGCTAGGTCTACCATTTCCGGGTTTACCTAAACCATCCGGAAAACTTGCTGTACATGTTCTGACCGCGGCTAGGAGAAGCATTCCTATGTGTTGGTTGTCTTCTACCCCTCCTTCAATGGCGATTCTGTACAAACTTATTGCTGATGTTAGACAGATGGAATACTTGACTGCACTACATAATTGTTCGTTTGCTGTGTTTAAGATGATTTGGCTCCCATGGGATACCTTCATTTCCTCTATGCCGGCCCAAAATGTAAGGTCCTGATAACCTTCACACTGTTATTTTATGTTTTTGTTGGTCCTGTCCTTACGCAGTTTTGCCATCGATGTAACTTTCTATTTTGCTTGTTTTCTTTTCTTATCCTTTTTTTTTTTTTTTCTTAAACATACTGTTTGTATATTTTTGAAAATCAATAAAAATTGTTATTACAAAAAAAAAACAATTCAATTGAATGGGGAGGATATCAGAAGGCATTTTTGGGTTTAATTTGATATGTTTAAAAATGTGCTCAACTTACTTCAGTTTCTTAGGTTTGTGTTTTTGTTGGTGACATCATTTTATGAGAAAGAAGCAATTTCTGCCACTGACACCAATGATCTTTTCAAGCTATCTGTAGGGGTAATTTTCTTCCATTGACCACAAATGTAAGGAACATTCTTCCCACTGACCATCACACTGATGTACACGGAGCTGAAGCTCTATCTATTATTAGCAGAGGTTCTCTGAGACTTGGAAGTTATGTCAAAGGTTCCTCCTTGTTGAAAAAGTTGAGAATGGATGGGATAGACACTCTTTCTACAAAATGTAAATCATTTAGATTTGTATATGACAATGTTCAGCTTAAAGTGGAATTACACATAATGGTCCCCATGAGTTACAATCTACGTTTATGTGACATCTCCATTGACAGATGTAAATAATCTGATAACAAGAAATATATTTTATTTAGAGTTTGATGGATGTGGTTGTGTAATATGTTGTCTTATCTGTCCAAGTTCTGAAGAAAGATGGGAATTGTTTGATATTCTATTATTAATTACAGGTGATACTGTATGCCTGAAAGTGTGACAATAGGTGGAGACTATCCAGTGCCTGGGTAGTTATCTAGACAATGGGATCCAAATCTTTGTTTTCCAGATATCCATTTCAAAGGATCCTCTTGGTTAGATATGCAATAAGGGTGTCCAGCCTTCCAGGAATGCATAACTTGACCATTGGAGACCCTGTAATTCTTGCTCCAAAAAAATGTGCTGAAAGGTTGCTGAGACAATGAACTCTCTGGGATCTATTATCTCTAGTGGTATAATTTAGTAAAGTATATCGATTGGGTAACTTAATTTGTGACCACTTGTCAGAACACTCAACTGAGGGTTTCAGTGCAACATAGTGGGTATTAGAAGCCCTCCAAAACAAACAGGGAGGATACACCACAGAATTGTTTTTCAATATTTAGATCTCCCATAAATATATTGGAAGAACCATTAAACACAGTTCAATTTAATGGGGAGGATATCAGTAGTGGGAATTTTTGGTTTAATTGATTTGTTTAAAATGTGCTCAACTTACTTCAGTTTCTTGGGTTTGTGTTTTTGTTGGTGACATATTTTTATTAAGAAGGAATTGAAAGATTGTTTTTTTTCCTAAAGTTTTTACTTATTTTTTCTCACTATGATATTTTTTTTTTATAAGGTAAAAAAGCTTGACTTTTTTTAATAAAAGCCTTAACAGTTTTTTCATTATTTAAATTTTGTGTCACTGAAATGCATTGGGGTTGATTTATAAAAACTGGAGAGTGAAAAATCTGGTGCAACTTTGCATGGTAGCCAATCAGCTTCTAACTTCAGCTCATTCAATTAAGCTTTGACACAAACAAAACTGGAAGCTGATTGGTTTCTATGCAGGGATGCACCAGATTTTGCACTCTCCAGTTTTACTAAATCAACCCCATTTTATTTTGCAGGAAAGTGAAACTAGGAGAAACTTATGGAGATTATTTTAATGTTTTAAGCATTCTCATTGCTGGGAAAGTGGAAATGAATTCATTACTTCCAATTATTTTAAATAGATGAGTTTTGGTCTTTCTGTGCAAGGCTAAAAAACGTTCTAGGGTATGGAGCTGTGTATGTGTGGTCAGTTCAGCAGATACGTATTTGTTGGATTGTGTTTTTAATATCTGTTACATCTAGAATACATTATTATAAGTTGAGGATGACTTTTGAGGTGTACTGCCCCCCTAACATTGGCTGGTGAATTGCTTGTGGTAGTTATTAGCATAACACTGCCAATGTTTACTGTTCCTATTGTCCTCCTGGGGGGGTCCACCTGTACTATTGTTCATTCTAAGCATACTGTACATACAGGATCCCATCACCATTGTTCATCATGTCCCCTCTGTCTATTGACTATCAGGTTTTGGCTATTCAAAGTAGACACCATTGTTATTCTAAATTTTGTGCCTCAATCCTTTCTATGGAATATTCCAGTCTTAGAACATTGTGGGATACATTTTTTTTTATTTGGTGGTGGTGTACTGTTGAATAGCTACTAAAAATTTTGAGCTTTATGGGGAAGTTGATGGACAAGATTGGTAAAGTTGAAGAAAGGACTGAAATGATAAAAGTAATGAAGGAAGCCCATGGCACCAGACACAGGAGGATGTGAAATTAAGGCTTATCGATAAAATTCAGTAAATGTGATGGAAAGACAAGGCTAACATTTGCTGCTGTTGGATGGTTGAGCAATGTGAACATTTAAAGGTTCAAAAAGAAGAACTTTGAATGAGTATCTTTGGATACCCGGGCCTCCTATCCCTCTTGCATTGAACTGTATTGTTGCTGTATTGTCTCCCGTTATATTGTAAAGCGCTGAGCAAACTGCTGGCGCTATATAAATCCTGTATAATAATAATAATTTGTGCTCACACTAATAAAGTATAATTTCAGGAAGTCAAGAAAGCTGATCCAAAGGACTTAACTAAGTCAGCTATACCAAATTAAAATCTTTATGGAAGGATGTTCAAGAAAAAAGTGCAACATGATCAGATCGCATTTCAGACTTATTTATTATTGGACTACTGAGAACTGTGATTTGTGATTTTTTTTTTCTTTTGTGATTATGAACTTAGTACATCCAGAGCAAATGATGGACTACAGATATTGAGATCCAGATCTATGGAAGAGAGATCACAGAGCTGTACTGGAGTCTATCTCCATGCTGCCTGCCAATGGGGTCCAATCTGCCTCCATTCTGCCTGGCTATGGGGTCTAGTCCCCCTCCCTGCTGCCTGCCTATGGGGTCTAGTCCCCCTCCCTGCTGCCTGCCTATGGGGTCTAGTCCCCCTCCCTGCTGCCTTCCAAAGGGGTCCAATGTGTCAGTAGACATCATTTTGTGCTTAAAGAGTCTTCAGAATACAAAGGCAAAACTATAAATCGTAAAGGAGATTGCATATAAACCATTATTACATGTGTGGTCTGGTTTTACTGGCTACAAGGGGGTGACTGTTACAATATGAGTTTATGTGAAATCTCCATTGGTAGATATCAATAGTTCTTGTACTGAGAAATATATATTAGCTAGAGTTTGATCAATGTGGTTGTGTAATACGTCTTATATTGTATGTCCGGGTTATGAAGATAGATGGGAATTGTTTGATTTAAATGTAAGCTGCCAAGGGGCGATATTCTATTAATTACAGGTGATACTGTATGACATAACAATAGACCGGGGTGCAGGAAGGTAGTCATATTGGCTCATTATAAGGAGAATCTGATTCCATCTTATCATATTTGTTGTAATTCACCTCTTCTCATTATTGTTCAACCTGTCTGAACAGACTGAATACAATCAATACACTTGCTGTGTAGCTTCCCCCTCATGTCAGCTGTTGTTCATCAAGGAGGCCTACTGCATGGAGATGGTCACTAAAAGAAGCACCTAAAATCTGAAATGTAGTGAAAAATATAAAACACATAATGTAACAATTTAGGTAAATGTAACAATACAATAGAGATTGTGATATTCACTAAAATACACTTTGGTTTTGCTTCATAGCAAAATGTAGTTGCTAAATATAGAGAGAACTTTTACCCCCAGGACTGAACTGACCATAATAATGGTGATGGACTTGTGAACTGATATGGTAAAGAGGAGGTAGAACACCTGGCTGAGGTGTGACTGATGATACTGTTCCCATCACAATGGACATGTTTATGGAAGCCACCCTCCATTGTTGGGACTAGGGGTGTCCAACTGTGGCCCTCAGGACTGCCAATTTTGCATGATAATCTTAGTATTGGAAGGGACACAACTGCTTACATTAGCAACCATTGCAAGAGTTGCCATAAACATCAACAACGCAACTATTACACAGGTCTGCAAAAAATACATATCAGACCAGTTGGACAACTAAAATACCTTAAGATACATGCATCTGCACAAAGGCAATGGGAGGGAGCATCCGGGCATACCATGAGAGGCCAGTCAATGAGGGGACCCCTCAAAGTTGGGGGGGGGCAAGCCGCCTGCCCTGTGTAAATACCTGATGTATAGAAAGTATGTAATATTTGAAAACAGTATAATTGGACCCTCTTAATGGTTAATACCACTATGATTATAAAAATCCGAGGAAAGGAGAGGAGAGGAGAGATTGGGAAAGAGAGAGAGAACAGGGGAGGAGGATGAGAGAGAGAAGGAGTAGAAATGAGGAAGAAAGAATGGAAAAGAGAGGAAGCGAGAATGG
Organism: Staurois parvus; assembly: GCF_062004578.1. NCBI lineage: Eukaryota > Metazoa > Chordata > Amphibia > Anura > Ranidae > Staurois > Staurois parvus. The sequence goes on along the minus strand of NW_028318027.1, from coordinate 2,101,858 downwards.
TGGGTAGGGAAGGCAAAGAGAGAAAGGAAAGGGGACAGGATGGGTGAAAGAAAGGAGGGGAAGAGAGAAAAGAGAGGAGAAAGATTGGAAGGGATGGAAAGAGAGAGAGAGAGAGAGGGTGGAGGAAAGTGAGAGAGTGAAGGGGCGGGGGGGGGGGGGTAAAGAAAAGGGAAGAGAAAGAGAAAATGGAAAGAGAGAGAGAGCAGGAAATTGGAGTGGAAGGAGGATGGAGAGGAGAATAGAAAGTTGAGAGGAAAATGGATAAAAAGAGAGAAGGAAAAACAAGGGAGTGAGAGAGAGAACCTCTAATGAGATCATTACAGAGTCACTGCTGACCTTTCATTCTAAAGATTCTATGTACCTGACTGTCCTACACAAGTCTGGTTGGTTTGCTGAGGATTAAAGATGAAGAGATGATGAACCCAATTCATGCAAGAAATATGGCTAAGTGGTTGACTTACTAATGTATGCATATAGGCATGTATTTCTAAACCTGGCGGCTGAAAGATTTGCTTGAAATTTCAGTGCAACAGAAAAAGTGTTGTTAGCTCAAACAGGAATTTAGGAGCTCACTGGACTTCTGGCAGGATCAAACTGTATTTTTCTGTACAGAGACACATCAAGAGCACCACCCGGTGCAAAGGAGGAGTAACTACTTATATATGTACAAGTTACATCTCCCATGTACCAGGCAGGGGTCTTGTTCATCCATTGGGGATAGTCCAGACTTGTCATCTAAAAAAATTAAAGAAATATTGTTAGAAGAAAATAAAGAAATGATCTGTGAAATGCAAACAAGAAAATTAAATTTATAATGACAAACTGCATGTGGTCAGTTCAACAGTGGTAATATGGTGGGACAAAGAGTAATGACTACACACTTAGATCAGAAATGCTAGTGTGGCTTGCCCCTAAAAGTTTGAATTGTGGAGCTGACTACTACAAAATACATATAGGATCTTTTGATGCTTTAATTTTCTCAAGAAAGCCACATACCTGAGAAAGTTGACCATATGTGATGTTCTTTCAGATGTGCCATCACTCACCAATTCTTCTTTACTCAATGTGTATTTCTGCTCCAATGTGTAAAGAGAATTCATCGTCAAAAATCACTAGTGCCTCTTCCATGTCATCTTTGGGTGGATCTGGAGTCATCTCCGACTGGGATTCAGAAGTGTCTATGATCAACTGGCCAGATGTGGAGCTGAAACTTGACACAATGGATTTGCTGCTCTGGTGGGAGGACTCACACAAGGGTTCATCAGATTCCAAAGATGAATAGATTTCTATGGCATCTTCATCCTTTTGCCTTGTGGCTAAACCTGGGCTTTCTGCTTTCCAGCTTTCCTTTGTGTATTTCAGCACTTCCGTAGTCCGACTTCTTTTAGTATGGTCAATGGCCAGAAGATCACTAATCATCCTTTGTATCCCAGAGGCGACCTTGGTCAATGCTTCCGGAGGATTCTCACTCTTGACATTGTTTTGCCAGTCAACAAAACCTTGATATTTTTCATCGTCCGGAATGGCATCCTCCCATGGAAGCTCTCCTGTAAGTAGACAACAGATGACTACTCCAAACGCCCACACATCAAGGCTGCCACCTACAACCAGGCCAACTGAAGTGTCAATTTGGAACATTTCTGGAGCCATGAAGGACATGGTGTCACACTTGCCTCGAATCACTGTGCCTTTGACCTTAGCAAGGCCAAAGTCTGTGAGCTTGATGGAATAGCAGTCCCGGTCAAAGACTAAAACATTCTCTGGCTTCACATCCATGTGCACCAGTCCTTTTTCTGACATGAATTCAAGGGCACTTGAAATTTGCACAGAACACCTCTTTACTGCATCTTCTGGAATTCCCACCTAAAAAAATAAAGGGGAACTTCAGATTAATTATCCAGAGATTGGAAATATAGAGTATTTATCCAGAAACAATTAAATGATATGTATAGCTGCAACATTTTTAGTTTTAGACTAGGGATAGATTATTTTGTCATAAGTATATCTGTATGTGCTCAGAACAAGTACGAGTAGTCAGAACAAAAGGCAAGTGAAAATCTTTCAACATGGACACCTCTACTAATGTCAAATAAGAGAGTTTCCCTCACTTCCTGTTGCATCTCTAGGCGAGGAAGTGAAAGGAAATCTTTCCAAAAGGATACAGACAACATAAAATAACTTGACAGGAGTTGTAACTCTTCTTAACTCTATGCAAACCAAAGAAAAAATAATTCTCTATACTTCAATCTTAATGTACTTACATTTGGTATAATCATGGAGAGCAGATCACCAAAAGGTGCCAATTCTTGAATAAATCCAAAGTGGTCAGTGGTGGTGAAGGCGTTGCCATAGCATCTGATGATGTTAGGATGAATGGAAAGTAAGCACGAAATACTGAATTCCCAGAGGAAAGACCGCTGAGTGGTTCGTTTTTTTTCTGTGACCTTCAATGCCATTCTTCCACCTGTGCAAAAAAAATAAATTTACCTTAGATCAATAACTGGACATTTTAAGCCGGTAATTTCTGGATATTTTACTTGAAAATCATTCTAAAAAGATCTCTTGCACCCAGATGTATTCCTTTCATAAAGATGTCATAAATTCTATCATTGGGCCATATAGGTTCACTCCATATTCCTGCTATTCTTCATTTAAAGTGTTACATGGGAATTCTACTTTACTTCTGCTTTTAGAGTACATCTACAAATCAGTGAGCTTTTGAAAAAAAAGTCTATGTGTTGCAGATCGTATTTACATGCATATACATAAATATTTATAGAGGATATTGAAATGGTGGATAGAATTATTCACTGACCTGTTTTCCTGTCGTTTGCCAAGAATACTTTCCCAAATCCACCTTCTCCAAGTTTCTTCACAATGTGGACGTGCTTCTCTAAGTCTATCTTCTTTAATCCTCGGGAATAGAAGGAGACCTTTCTATCCAGAAGACGTTCCACATAATAAGCACTGGAGGCCATAGTGTCCTGGAGAGAAAAAAAAGAAAAGGATGAAAGTGACCTTACCTTAATGTGGTGAAGATTCCGCTGTGATGAAGTCAAATCAGTTTTCTTTGAGTATTGAGTTCCTCTGCAGATCAACAGCGGACAACGTCACCAAATCTCCAGCTGGGCTGTGGTAGATGAGTATACTGGAATCTCTGGAAGTAGAGTCACTGATTAGAGGAGGGAGAGGCCCGCTTTATACAAGGGAGATGGGCGGGAAAGGCAGAGAAGGGAGGTTTTTGATTGGTTGACTTCTAATAGGAATGTTGTGTAAATAAACCCGGACTGTTGTTGCTGATTTGCATATTAAAAGGTTTTCTAGAGAATAGGTGATACAATTAAACATGATGAAACCCAAGAATGTTGAAACTTTACTGAATTTTAAAATGAAACTTTCCACCATATTAACAATGAAATGGAAAATTAGTTTTATTTTATAAGATTTATATTTTTAGAAGAACTTAGAATTTTAAAATAACTAATGCAAGAGTGAGTACTAACCAGATAATGAAATATGAAAAAAACGAAAAAAATCTCATTGTCACAATGGCTGTAGGTTCTTACTGTTCTTTTATACCATTAGGTCTTCTTTCTGGCAGCATTGTACACCAATGGGGTTAGTTTAAAAATGACTTGATTGAAAATAAAAAATAAATGACTATAAACTGTAATCAATAGAAAACGAGTTTGCAGGATTAAAAGGACCTGTCAGGATAGAAATATTGGAGCTTCCATGTCTGAGCTTATTTCTGGAGATTCATCTCCAAACATCCTCATCATTTCTTCACTACTTGGTGGGTCAGTGACCTAGAACAAGCCATGTGTAGATCAAGTAATGGAAAATATCATACTGACATGATGTTCTGGGTGAATGACAAACCAAGTGTTGAGGCAAGGAACCCAGATCTGTAGATATTTAGATATCCCATAAATATGTAGGAAGAACCATTAAAAACAATTCAATTGAATGGGGAGGATATCAGAAGGAATTTTTGGGTTTAATTTGATATGTTTAAAAATGTGCTCAACTTACTTCAGTTTCTTAGGTTTGTGTTTTTGTTGGTGACATAATTTTATGAGAAAGAAGCAATTTCTGCCACTGACACCAATGATCTTTTCAAGCTATCTGTAGGGGGCATTTTCTTCCATTGACCACAAATGTAAGGAACATTCTTCTCACTGACCATCACACTAATGTACACGGAGCTGAAGCTCTATCTATTATTAGCAGAGGTTCTCTGAGACTTGGAAGTTATGTCAAAGGTTCCTCCTTGTTGAAAAAGTTGAGAATGGATGGCATAGACACTCTTTCTACAAAATGTAAATCATTTAGATTTGTATATGACAATGTTCAGCTTAAAGTGGAATTACACATAATGGTCCCCATGAGTTACAATCTACGTTTATGTGACATCTGCATTGACAGATGTAAATAATCTGATAACAAGAAATATATTTTATTTAGAGTTTGATGGATGTGGTTGTGTAATATGTTGTCTTATCTGTCCAAGTTCTGAAGAAAGATGGGAATTGTTTGATATTCTATTATTAATTACAGGTGATACTGTATGCCTGAAAGTGTGACAATAGGTGGAGACTATCCAGTGCCTGGGTAGTTATCTAGACAATGGGATCCAAATCTTTGTTTTCCAGATATCCATTTCAAAGGATCCTCTTGGTTAGATATGCAATAAGGGTGTCCAGCCTTCCAGGAATGCATAACTTGACCATTGGAGACCCTGTAATTCTTGCTCCAAAAAAATGTGCTGAAAGGTTGCTGAGACAATGAACTCTCTGGGATCTATTATCTCTAGTGGTATAATTTAGTAAAGTATATCGATTGGGTCCAATCTGCCTCCATTCTGCCTAGCTATGGGATCTAGTCCCCCTCCCTGCTGCCTTCCAAAGGGGTCCAATGGGTCAGTAGACTTCATTTTGTGCTTAAAGAGTCTTCAGAATACAAAGGCAAAACTATAAATCGTAAAGGAGATTGCATATAAACCACTTTTACATGTGTGGTCTGGTTTTACTGGCTACAAGGGGGTGACTGTTACAATAGGAGTTTATGTGAAATCTCCATTGGTAGATATCAATAGTTCTTGTCCTGGACTAGGTCACTTACAGACCATTTACCGTGATCTACCAGTGAGCCAAATTAATATGAGAATACGTGCACGTGGAAGTAAGACACTGACACTTTGCAGTAATGCCAAGTTCCTAAAATTCTGTTTTATTGAGGAACTAACAGTATCATTTATAGGGCATATGATGCAGGCAAAGCATATACATTGATTGGGTGAAAAGTCCACTGGGTTTCTGCGTGTTCGTCCATCCGTGTTGATACCTTCCAATCATTGTCCCCAAAGAGACTCATTCCCTTTTATGGGGGTTGTTTACATTAAAAGATACTTTTCTCCTAATGAGTCACCAAGGGTGAGACTCCGGATGAAGGCGCCATCTTAATTATCATCATTGTTCTGTCAACCTATATCTGATTGTTTACTTAAGAGAGTAAGGAATTTAAAGAGCAAGATACAGACAGTAGCAAGACTATAAAATTGTCATTTTACTGATCATCTAATAAAACGTGGACTGTCAATCACAATCCACTACAATCCCCCCTTAAAATGGCTATTTTATTCCTGACTGTCCCTATATCTTCTGATGTCCTAACTGCCTGGTGGCCCTCCCTCTGGAACTCTTTTAAGACGCATATAGAGCCCCTGAGTGGCTAATCCATCCCTAGAGTCTCGATACGTCCTGAGAAGGCCACAGTCAGGCACTGTCTTTCCCTGCTTATAGTTGCCTGTTAGGGGGGGGGAAATTTGTAGCATTCCCTTTTTTTTTATAAGTCTGAAATATGATGATCAGGGGCCATAGTCTGTAAGGGAGTATAGGATTCCCTTTCTTCACGGGGATGTTCAACATTGTTATAGTTCAGGAATGTAGGGGAGATCTCGTTCACAGCTTTTCCTATTAGCCTCTTAATGCAAGGGATCACACAGCAGGCGACTATTGCCATTAGAATGATAATACCCAGGATAACCACCCCTGCTTGGGCGAGGGCTTTCTGCCAGCCACTCAGCCATCCAAACCACTGATCCCAGGGATGTGTAATACCAGAGTTTTCCTTAAGCTCATTTGACAGGTCCTCCAACCTCTTGATGGCCAGTGTCACATTCCCATTTGGGCCTGTGTTATCTGGGATATACATACAGCAGGTCATGGTCTTTGGTATCATTTTACAGACCCCCCCTTTTTCAGCTAATAACATATCGAGTGTCATACGATTTTGAAAGACCATGTTAGAAGTAGCCTCCAACTGCTCTGCTATCCCCTTTAGGGCATCTCGTGTGTAGTTTACAAACCGTTGTTGATTATAGTAGATGTAGTTTATCCAATCTACATTCTTGTTCTCAGTGATGAAGAGGAATAGGGATTCAAATCCCGCGGCCACCTGGTCTCTGACCTTGAATTCATCGGGTACCCCCCTTGGGACTCCTATCGCATCTATATAGACATGGGGGTCAAAACTCCCTTGTGGGGCACTTCGTTTGTGCTTGGTTGCATGGGGGGGGTTAGGCGGCCCCTTAAGTAATGGATCTGAGAGGATGTGCAATGGCATTATGGCATTGGCAAGGGTACATTCCCCTCTCCATTTCCCTATCAGTCGGGTCCTAATCTTCTGATCACCACAGATCCAGAATATATCCCCCAATGACATGACCTGGTTCTGGGTGAGATCTGACCGGGCTGTACTATAAGCAGCACAGAATCCCTTTGTGAAGTTCCCCAGAAACCTTCCTCCTCCCTCATAGTTGGCATAGCAGGTATAATTACCGGGATATATAGTTAAACCATTTGGGGCCTTTTCGTCTCCTTGGATTAAGGGGTAACGCTTCTTCCAGTCCTCACATAAAGACTGGTTCGTAGAGACGTTAGTATACAGGCTTAAGACACACTCCTCTATGGAATCTGGTAGGGTTAGTGGCACCGTCCCCAGATGTGGTCTGGCATGCCCACACACATAGCAGTTGGACTTATTATGCGAGTTTGCATTGTATCTCATCCATTCTAACCACAGATTAGTGTCTGAGAGGCCGGTTTCTACTGCTATAGTATCTTCGTATGTAGGGTTTGCTATGGCCACCATCTCTGCCAACGTTTTGATCTTTGGCATAAGTGGGTTATAGGTGGGAGCAGTATCTCTGGAAGATTTCCATCGGTTTGATCTATACATATCCCTTATCCGGAATTGTCCCATCACTCCCCCATGTCCCCAGTATCCCAACCAGTAAAGCCCCTCATCTCCTGGGCTGGGGTTCTCTATGGTGAGGGTGAGTGGCATAGTTCTCCCTGTTGGGTTTTCATATGAACATGTGCCTTTTTTAAATATAGTCAATCTATCAATTAGGCTCTTCCCATTTTTATCTTTGCGGTTTAAGGCACTTAGCGGTTTATACCCCCAGTCAGGCCCCGTATTCCATCCTACTGAGCCCCAGTATCTGCATTTGTCTCCCCAATAGTCATCCGTCACACATATATATATACTACTGGAGTGATCCTGATACGTAGTACACTGCCAAGGTTGTTTCGGACAAGGTGCTATGAAGCAGAAGTCAAAGGCAAAAGTGGCCACACGGGTGTTGGAAGAATTGTATCAAAATGTTATCAGGCCACTCTGTTCGGGTGTCCCACCTTCCCTTGTGATTGCCACTCTTTGTCCCCTACCCATTCCCGAAAGCACATACAAAAGGATATATGTGTATAGTCTCATGTTTCTAGTTGTCTTCTGGGGGTGCAACTTTCTTGCAGTGAGAGGCGTGGATCCAGGTACTCTTTCCTTCTAGCTTCACTGAGGTGGCCGTCACCAGAAGCACCTGGAAAGGACCGTCATATCTGGGTTACAATGTGTGTTTCCGCAGAAACTTCTTGACCAAGACCCAGTCTCCAGGTTGCAAAGTGTGCGTTCCAGTGTCCGCCTCAGGATCTGGAATGGAGGAGAAAACTTGCGCATGGATATTAGTCAACACACGTGCCAAAGATATCACATACTTTGTCAACGAGTCAGACTGCAACTGTAATTGTTGAGGATAGTAGGTACCCAGTCTAGGGGCGGACCCAAACAAAATCTCATAGGGAGACAACCCATGACTTCCCCTTGGTGTGTATCTAACGCTGAAAAGAGCAATAGGCAAGCTGTCCGGCCATCCCATGCCTACCTCTTGGGCCATTTTTAACATTCTTGACTTCAGGACCCCATTTAGGCGCTCTACCTTCCCACTACTCTGGGGATGATAGGGTGTGTGAAACGCAAGTGTGACCCCCAGAGCCCCCCAGATCTCTTTCGTGACATTGGCAGTAAAAGCCGGTCCCTGATCGCTTCCAACCACCTCGGGCACTCCATATCTGCAGACTATCTCCGTGAGCAGCTTCTTGGCAGTGGTTCTTGCCGTCTGGTTGGTTACTGCGAATGCCTCTGGCCATCCTGAGAACATATCCACCACCACTAGGGCATATTCAAATGGTCCACTTTTTGGCATCTGGATATGATCTATCTGGATCCTCTGAAATGGATATAGTGCCCTAGGCAGATGCTTGCTTGGAGGTTTCTCAGGTCTTCCAGGATTGCACTTGGCACATACAACACAAGACTTACAGAATCTGTCTGTGTAAGCCGTAATTCCGGGTGCCACATAGTATTTACTGATCAAAGAGTTCATTAGCATCTTGGACAGGTGTGACGCTCCGTGTGCCCACTGCACTGTTGCCGGATATAAGGATCGGGGGAGCAAAACCTTCTTCCCCACCACCCAAAATCCTTTGTCCTCAACTGCTCCTTTCTGCATCCATTCCTTCCTTTCTTCTTCTGAAGCATTATCCTGGGCTTCCTGGAGTTGGTTGTCCTTGGGCTGATGAATTAACACAGACATCACCTCACTGCACATCTCTTCACCCTCTTCCTGCTCCCTGACCGCAGCTTGCTTAGCAGCCATGTCTGCCAGATGATTTCCTTTTGCTTCCATAGTGGTCAATTTACCGTGGGCCTTCACCTTCAGTATGGCCACTTGGGCTGGTAGTAAAAGTGCTTCCATAAGGTGGTTGATCGCCTTTCCATGCTTTACAGGAGTCCCAGCTGCCATGAGAAAGCCCCTCATTTTCCAGATTAGGCCAAAATCCAGTGCAACCCCCGGTGCATATCTGGAGTCCGTGTAAATGTTAGCTGTCTGTCCTTTTGTTAATTCACAGGCTTTGGTGAGGGCCCTTAGTTCAGCCTCTTGCGCAGACATGAAAGGTGGAAGAGGTCTAGCTTGCAGTACCATTGTGTCGGTAGTCACAGCATATCCAGTGTGGTAGGTGCCAGCATTATCTGCAAAACGGGATCCATCCACAAAAAGTATTAGGTCAGGATTTGAGAGGGGCGTATCATGGACTGTTGGTAGGTGTGTAGTTTCTGCCTGCATAAGTTCCAAACAGTCATGTACCACATCCTCTGGTGCCATGTCTTTGGTGTCTTCTTCTACTTCGTCTACCCCCCCCCCCCTGGAAGAGGGAGAAGAGTTGCAGGGTTTATCTGGGTGCATCTGACCAGGGTGACATGATCAGGTAAAAGAAGGGAGCATTGCAGTCGCAGATGCCTGGCGGCAGATAGATGTTTTGGTTGGGTTTGGTTCAGTATTGCGGTAATGTCATGGGGGGCCAGAAGTGTGAGTGGATGTCCTAAGACCAAATCTGCCATTTTATCCAGAAGAAGATGAGCAGCAAAAACAGCCCTCAGACAGGAGGGACCACCTCGTGCAACCGGGTCTAGCCTGCAGGAGTAATAACCCAGAGGCCGGAGGCGACCCCCATGGCGTTGTGCCAGAACTCCTGTTGCATGACCCTGTCTCTCAGCCACAAAAAGCTTGAAGGGCTCATCATAATCTGGTAGACCTAATGCAGGTGCAGTGGAGATGGCTTTTTTCAGGCGATGGAAATCAAGTACAGCTTCTTCTGTCAGGGAAAAGGGTTCAGATTTCAGGGCATCATAAAGGGACTGCATCAAGACGGAAGCTTCTGGGATCCAGGAACGACAATAGGAAACCAACCCTAGAAAAGCATGCAGGGTTTTTGGTCCCTGAGATATTGGGACATTCTGGATAGCCCGTACTCTATCCAGTGTGAGGTGACGAGTGGCTTGGGAAATGCAATGTCCCAAGAAAATGACAGAAGTTTGGCACCACTGTAACTTGTCCTTAGAAACCTTGCAGCCCTGTTCAGCCAGGTGGTGGAGGAGGCTCAGAGAGGCGATTTTTCCTTCAGAATGGTTGGTGGCACATAGGAGCAAGTCATCCACATATTGGAGCACTATGACTTCCGGGTGTGACTGTTGCCAGGTGCTGAGGATAGTTGTCATGGCCTTTGTAAATTGGCTTGGCGAATTTTGGGCCCCTTGGGGCATAACTCTCCAGGTATACTGTCGGCCAGCATGGGTAAAGGCGAAGAGATACATGCAAGAGGGGTCCAGCGGAACACTGAAGAAGGCATTTGCCAAGTCAATAACTGTGAACACTTGGGCTGTGGGAGGTACCCCTGCAAGCAGGGTGTGGGGGTTTGGTACAATGGGGGTTTCCAAAATAGTTGCCTCATTGACTGCCCTCAGATCTTGAACCATGCGATATTTGGTGGGCTCACCTTTTGGAGTTCTTTTCTTCACTGGGAAAAGGGGTGTATTGCATGGGGACACACAGGGAATTAATGCCCCATTTTCCAGAAGTATATTGACTTGTTTGGAGATGGCGTCCATCTGGGCTTGCTTCAGAGGGTATTGAGGCTTCCGTGGCAATGGTGCTCCAGGCTTAAGCTGGACTAACACTGGAGCAACTTTCAGATGGCCAATATCCTCAGGGCCGGTGGACCAAAGAGTGAGTGGCAGCTCCTGTAAGGCCTGTTCTACATGGTCTGGCAAGGGGTGGCCTGAAACTTCTTGTAGAGACATCATCAGTGGTAATGAACATAGAGCCGAGGTGTCTTCCTCTCCCAAGGGGGTGGAGAGCTGAATGGTGCCATCTGGTTGGTAGGATATAGTTGCTTGCAACCTGGACAAGACATCAGCTCCCAGCAGATTCAACGGGCAAGTATTTGACACCACAAAACGAGACATAAGATTGGGTAAGGTGCCGATATGTAGAGGTTTTGTAAGCCAACTGCGTTGTGGGCAGCCGTCTACTCCAACGCAGGAAACATCAATGTTTGAGAGGTATGTTTCATTGGGTAAATCTTCTCTCCGCAAAACGCTTCTGGCTGCACCTGTGTCCACTAAGAATTGTGTAGGATGTCCCTCGATGGGGACATTGACCTGTGCTAGGGGCCCACTAGCACAATATCCATGAGAAGAAACTGTCATAAGGGGAGTGGACACAGGTTTGCCCCTGTCCTATTGGAGAAGGTTTAGATGTTCTTGGGTAGGACCTGTGCGTGGGGGTCCTGGAAGCGGTGGAGGTGGTGGCATTGCAGACTCTTCCCACCCTGAGTTGTAGTCATTGGGTCGTCGTGAACGTCTGGGAGCTCTGCATTCCCTTCTGAAATGTCCCGGTTTTCCACAGTTGAAGCAGATAAGTGGGTTTCTTCTGGAGACCTGCTCTCCAGCCGACAGCATGAGTGGTGTCGGCTTCCGGGCCACCTGGGCGGTCTCTAGACCTTTTGCCACCAATAGCAGTATATCCAGGTGGAGGGTACGGTACTCTGGACGGGCAGTGATCAAACCCTTGCGAACAGACTCCTTTAGTCCTGATACAAATGCAGAGGCCAGCATTTGAGTATGTACCTTGTTATGGACACTGAATCCCAGGTCTGTAAACACCTGTGTTAGTCTGGTATGGAACTTTTCCACCGACTCAGTCTTGTCTTGGGTAATGTCCTGCAATGTGGTTGCCTGGTCCGCCAGTCTCTCTCTGGCCCACTGCTGCAACTGGTCACAGAAAGAAATTCCCGAGGCATAAGTGGTGTCCTCATTTGGCTTTACTCTGGTGAGATCCTTTTCCATTATAGGCCAATATGCATCCCCAGCCTTGATCTCACACAGACTGACCAAATCCCTCCAGGCTGTGGAATAGGTCTTGTGGATCTGGGCTATGCGCCGGTAAAAAGGCATCGGGTGTTTCTCCGGGTCCGGGAGAGTTGTGACTAGTGCGGAGGCTTGGGACGGAGTGAAGGCCACATACATGATAGGAGCATCAGGTAGGTTGGGCACCGGGCGGGGATGGTCTTCTTCAGATCCTTGGGGGCGATAGACAGGATTGTGGTAAGTGGAAGAAAAGGGATGAGGTGCTGAGTCTGCTCCCATTCCAGACTCATACATAGATAATTTTTGACGATGGGGTTGTGTGGTTGGGGGAGTTGAACGAGTGGTTTGCTTTCTGGACCATGGCCTTCTGAGAACGGATCATTCTGTTGGGAACAAATGGAAACAGCATCATCCTCTCGGGTACCCTGGCGGACTGCCGCAGCCACTGTCTTTTCTTGAGCCCATCCTCTTCTGTCTGGCAGAGAGGTAGGGGTTACCACATCTGTAAAATTCCAGCCCTGCCATTCTGTGGGTGTCTTCAGTTCAACTTGGGCTGAAGCCTCTGTTTGTTTTGGTGGTGGTGGTACTACAGGCATTAGGGGTGTGTGGAGGGCCGAAGGTGGTTGGGAGCCAGAGACAGTAAGCACTGGGCACAAGGTGGTAGCTGGTATGAGGTGTGTATGGTGTATCGGTGTACTAAGCCCAGAGTCAACATGGCTTCCGGTGGCCTCACTGGGCGCCGCCATCTTTGAAGAGGGCGGAAGCGGAAGGGGCAGGGGGCCGGAGGCGGAAATGGAGGTGACGGAGTTGGAAGCATCGGATGTTGCATAGTCAGCTTCCGGTCACATCCCTTGCAAATCTCCTCCCACCCCGGATTCTTAACTGAACACCCCTTACATATCCGGAGGTTCTGACTACACGGTATGCAAAAATCTGGACTCTCGGGGTGGGGCCTTCCTGTATTTCCACATGCCTCGCACCTCCAGGACGGGCCGTCATCATAGGGGGGCGGCGCCTTGCCGGGCGCATCTCCTTTCCTGTAATATACATATACAACTCCCCTGTCCTGATTCAGTTTTTGCTCCACCCACCCCTCCTGGTGTAGGGTGCGGGCCACATTAAACCAAGTTTCTGCTGTCTTTAACATGTTATATTTCAGTAGAAGCCCTTTCTTCTCTTTACACAGCTTTCTCCAGTCCTCCGCCTGCAACCTCCCACCGTTCTTACATGTTCCACCCAGCTTGTTTAACTGTTTTAACTTTTTTACATACTCTGGTCCCTCTCTCTCCTCCACCAGTTCACAAGCAAACGAACTGTTCTCTGGCTTTATAAGTTTCTGTCCCATTTTGTTTTACTTCCCTCCCGGGGACCCTAAGGTGGTCCCCAAAGCCGTCACTCTCTCTTGTTCTGAAAGTGCTGTGTCGTGAGACGTTTAAGCGCAGCACTTGCCCCCCCTGCTTCTCCTCCAGTAACTTCCCTATTTTTCAGCTACACTGAGAATAATGTACATTAACCCTGTAAACCAATATATCAGGAGCTACGATTGTCACTGTACTTCTTTGCACCAATCCTCACTCTTTCGCGGTGTACACCAAACATTAATCCACATACACAGTGTGATCATGACATAGTATTTCAGACACGCCTGTCGGGAGTAAAATGTTTTTTTTTTTTTTTTTTAGTTTTCTTTTTCCCCCACAAGCCAATCCCTGGCTGTGGTTATTTTTTCCCTCGAGTCACCATTACTGCGACTACGAGTTTCCCCTCGACAGTCACCATCACCGCGACTGCGAGTGCCCGGCACCCTCTCTCAAATCAGAGTGTATCCTGTCCACTCCTGACGAGGAATAATTTGCCGTAATTCTCCCCTCCCTCACAGGCGCATCAACAACAACCCAACCAATCACACTGGTACACACAGACAACACAAAAGACAAGACATATCACACTGGTAGATGACGTTACACTGACAGGTGGGTTCAAAGGAGCCCCGGGCAAGTATACCTGTCACTTTGCTGATCAACGGACAGCCAGATGGGTGAGTAGTCCCGCTGGGCAATTCCAGACTACGCAGGTAAGGAATTATTAGACATAAAAATTCACTTACCGCTTTCGGAGGTGATCAGTCTCCGCGTCTGGAATGCTCCACGGTCCCCCTCATCCACTCTGGGTCGGGCTGAGCCGGTGTTCAGAACCCGGGCCCCACGTTGGGCGCCAAATGTCCTGGACTAGGTCACTTACAGACCATTTACCGTGATCTACCAGTGAGCCAAATTAATATGAGAATACGTGCACGTGGAAGTAAGACACTGACACTTCGCAGTAATGCCAAGTTCCTAAAATTCTGTTTTATTGAGGAACTAACAGTATCATTTATAGGGCATATGATGCAGGCAAAGCATATACATTGATTGGGTGAAAAGTCCACTGGGTTTCTGCGTGTTCGTCCATCCGTGTTGATACCTTCCAATCATTGTCCCCAAAGAGACTCATTCCCTTTTATGGGGGTTGTTTACATTAAAAGATACTTTTCTCCTAATGAGTCACCAAGGGTGAGACTCCGGATGAAGGCGCCATCTTAATTATCATCATTGTTCTGTCAACCTATATCTGATTGTTTACTTAAGAGAGTAAGGAATTTAAAGAGCAAGATACAGACAGTAGCAAGACTATAAAATTGTCATTTTACTGATCATCTAATAAAACGTGGACTGTCTATCACAATCCACTACATTCTTGTACTGAGAAATATATACTAGCTAGAGTTTGATCAATGTGGTTGTGTAATATGTCTTATACTGTATGTCCGGGTTCTGAAGATAGAAGGGAATTGTTTGATTTTAATGTAAGCTGCCAAGGGGCGATATTCTATTAATTACAGGTGATACTGTATGACATAACAATAGACCGGGTTGCAGGAAGGTAGTCATATTGGCTCATTATAAGGAGAATCTGATTCCATCTTATCATATTTGTTGTAATTCACCTCTTCTCATTATTGTTCTACCTGTCTGAACAGACTGAATACAATCAATACACTTGCTGTGTAGCTTCCCCCTCATGTCAGCTGTTGTTCATCAAGGAGGCCTACTGCATGGAGATGGTCACTAAAAGAAGCACCTAAAACCTGAAATGTAGTGAAAAATATAAAACACATAATGTAACAATTTAGGTAAATGTAACAATACAATAGAGATTGTGATATTCACTAAAATACACTTTGGTTTTGCTTCATAGCAAAATGTAGTTGCTAAATATAGAGAGAACTTTTACCCCCAGGACTGAACTGACCATAAGAATGGTGATGGACTTGTGAACTGATATGGTAAAGAGGAGGTAGAACACCTGGCTGAGGTGTGACTGATGATACTGTTCCCATCACAATGGTCATGTTTATGGAAGCCACCCTCCATTGTTGGGACTAGGGGTGAGAGTGAAGGGGGGGGGGGGTAAAGAAAAGGGAAGAGAAAGAGAAAATGGAAAGAGAGAGAGAGCAGGAAATTGGAGTGGAAGGAGGATGGAGAGGAGAATAGAAGGTTGAGAGGAAAATGGATAAAAAGAGAGAAGGAAAAACAAGGGAGTGAGAGAGAGAACCTCTAATGAGATCATTACAGAGTCACTGCTGACCTTTCATTCTAAAGATTCTATGTACCTGACTGTCCTACACAAGTCTGGTTGTTTTGCTGAGGATTAAAGATGAAGAGATGATGAACCAAATTCATGCAAGAAATATGGCTAAGTGGTTGACTTACTAATGTATGCATATAGGCATGTATTTCTAAACCTGGCGGCTGAAAGATTTGCTTGAAATTTCAGTGCAACAGAAAAAGTGTTGTTAGCTCAAACAGGAATTTAGGAGCTCACTGGACTTCTGGCAGGATCAAACTGTATTTTTCTGTACAGAGACACATCAAGAGCACCACCCGGTGCAAAGGAGGAGTAACTACTTATATATGTACAAGTTACATCTCCCATGTACCAGGCAGGGGTCTTGTTCATCCATTGGGGATAGTCCAGACTTGTCATCTAAAAAAATTAAAGAAATATTGTTAGAAGAAAATAAAGAAATGATCTGTGAAATGCAAACAAGAAAATTAAATTTATAATGACAAACTGCATGTGGTCAGTTCAACAGTGGTAATATGGTGGGACAAAGAGTAATGACTACACACTTAGATCAGAAATGCTAGTGTGGCTTGTCCCTAAAAGTTTGAATTGTGGAGCTGACTACTACAAAATACATATAGGATCTTTTGATGCTTTAATTTTCTCAAGAAAGCCACATACCTGAGAAAGTTGACCATATGTGATGTTCTTTCAGATGTGCCATCACTCACCAATTCTTCTTTACTCAATGTGTATTTCTGCTCCAATGTGTAAAGAGAATTCTTCGTCAAAAATCACTAGTGCCTCTTCCATGTCATCTTTGGGTGGATCTGGAGTCATCTCCGACTGGGATTCAGAAGTGTCTATGATCAACTGGCCAGATGTGGAGCTGAAACTTGACACAATGGATTTGCTGCTCTGGTGGGAGGCCTCACACAAGGGTTCATCAGATTCCAAAGACGAATAGATTTCTATGGCATCTTCATCCTTTTGCCTTGTGGCTAAACCTGGGCTTTCTGCTTTCCAGCTTTCCTTTGTGTATTTCAGCACTTCCGTAGTCCGACTTCTTTTAGTATGGTCAATGGCCAGAAGATCACTAATCATCCTTTGTATCCCAGAGGCGACCTTGGTCAATGCTTCCGGAGGATTCTCACTCTTGACATTGTTTTGCCAGTCAACAAAACCTTGATATTTTTCATCGTCCGGAATGGCATCCTCCCATGGAAGCTCTCCTGTAAGTAGACAACAGATGACTACTCCAAACGCCCACACATCAAGGCTGCCACCTACAACCAGGCCAACTGAAGTGTCAATTTGGAACATTTCTGGAGCCATGAAGGACATGGTGCCACACTTGCCTCGAATCACTGTGCCTTTGACCTTAGCAAGGCCAAAGTCTGTGAGCTTGATGGAATAGCAGTCCCGGTCAAAGACTAAAACATTCTCTGGCTTCACATCCATGTGCACCAGTCCTTTTTCTGACATGAATTCAAGGGCACTTGAAATTTGCACAGAACACCTCTTTACTGCATCTTCTGGAATTCCCACCTAAAAAAATAAAGGGGAACTTCAGATTAATTATCCAGAGATTGGAAATATAGAGTATTTATCCAGAAACAATTAAATGATATGTATAGCTGCAACATTTTTAGTTTTAGACTAGGGATGGATTATTTTGTCATAAGTATATCTGTATGTGCTCAGAACAAGTACGAGTAGTCAGAACAAAAGGCAAGTGAAAATCTTTCAACATGGACACCTCTACTAATGTCAACTAAGAGAGTGTCCTCTCACTTCCTGTTGCATCTCTAGGCGAGGAAGTGAAAGCAAATCTTTCCAAAAGGATACAGACAACATAAAATAACTTGACAGGAGTTGTAACTCTTCTTAACTCTATGCAAACCAAAGAAAAAATAATTCTCTATACTTCAATCTTAATGTACTTACATTTGGTATAATTATGGAGAGCAGATCACCAAAAGGTGCCAATTCTTGAATAAATCCAAAGTGGTCGGTGGTGGTGAAGGCGTTGCCATAGCATCTGATGATGTTAGGATGAATGGAAAGTAAGCACGAAATACTGAATTCCCAGAGGAAAGACCGCTGAGTGGTTCGGTTTTTTTCTGTGACCTTCAATGCCATTCTTCCATCTGTGCAAAAAAAATAAATTTACCTTAGATCAATAACTGGACATTTTAAGCTGGTAATTTCTGGATATTTTACTTGAAAATCATTCTAAAAAGATCTCTTGCACCCAGATGTATTCCTTTCATAAAGATGTCATAAATTCTATCATTGGGCCATATAGGTTCACTCCATATTCCTGCTATTCTTCATTTAAAGTGTTACATGGGAATTCTACTTTACTTCTGCTTATATTTTAGAGTACATCTAAAATCAGTGAGCTCTTGAAAAAAAAGTCTATGTGTTGCAGATCGTATTTACATGCATATACATAAATATTTATAGAGGATATTGAAATGGTGGATAGAATTATTCACTGACCTGTTTTCCTGTCGTTTGCCAAGAATACTTTCCCAAATCCACCTTCTCCAAGTTTCTTCACAATGTGGACGTGCTTCTCTAAGTCTATCTTCTTTAATCCTCGGGAATAGAAGGAGACCTTTCTATCCAGAAGACGTTCCACATAATAAGCACTGGAGGCCATAGTGTCCTGGAGAGAAAAAAAAGAAAAGGATGAAAGTGACCTTACCTTAATGTGGTGAAGATTCCGCTGTGATGAAGTCAAATCAGTTTTCTTTGAGTATTGGGTTCCTCTGCAGATCAGCTCCGGACAAGGTCACCAAATCTCCAGCTGGGCTGTAGTAGATGAGTATACCGGAATCTCTGGAAGTAGAGACACTGATGAGAGGAGGGAGAGGCCCGCTTTATACAAGGGAGATGGGCGGGAAAGGCAGAGAAGGGAGGTTTTTGATTGGTTGACTTCTAACAGGAATGTTGTGTAAATAAACCCGGACTGTTGTTGCTGATTTGCATATTAAAAGGTTTTCTAGAGAATAGGTGATACAATTAAACATGATGAAACCCAAGAATGTTGAAACTTTACTGAATTTTAAAATGAAACTTTCCACCATATTAACAATGAAATGGAAAATTAGTTTTATTTTATAAGATTTATAATTTTAGAAGAACTTAGAATTTTAAAATAACTAATGCAAGAGTGAGTACTAACCAGATAATGAAATATGAAAAAAACGAAAAAAATCTCATTGTCACAATGGCTGTAGGTTCTTACTGTTCTTTTATACCATTAGGTCTTATTTCTGGCAGCATTGTACACCAATGGGGTTAGTTTAAAAATGACTTGATTAAAAATAAAAAATAAATGACTATAAACTGTAATCAATAGAAAACGAGTTTGCAGGATTAAAAGGACCTGTCAGGATAGAAATATTGGAGCTTCCATGTCTGAGCTTATTTCTGGAGATTCATCTCCAAACATCCTCATCATTTCTTCGCTACTTGGTGGGTCAGTGACCTAGAACAAGCCATGTGTAGATCAAGTAATGGAAAATATCATACTGACATGATGTTCTGGGTGAATGACAAACCAAGTGTTGAGGCAAGGAACCCAGATCTGTAGATATTTAGATATCCCATAAATATGTTGGAAGAACCATTAAAAACAATTCAATTGAATGGGGAGGATATCAGAAGGCATTTTTGGGTTTAATTTGATATGTTTAAAAATGTGCTCAACTTACTTCAGTTTCTTAGGTTTGTGTTTTTGTTGGTGACATCATTTTATGAGAAAGAAGCAATTTCTGCCACTGACACCAATGATCTTTTCAAGCTATCTGTAGGGGGCATTTTCTTCCATTGACCACAAATGTAAGGAACATTCTTCCCACTGACCATCACACTAATGTACACGGAGATGAAGCTCTATCTATTATTAGCAGAGGTTCTCTGAGAATTGGAGTTTATGTCAAAGGTTCCTCCTTGTTGAAAAAGTTGAGAATGGATGGCATAGACACTCTTTCTACAAAATGTAAATCATTTAGATTTGTATATGACAATGTTCAGCTTAAAGTGGAATTACACATAATGGTCCCCATGAGTTACAATCTACGTTTATGTGACATCTCCATTGACAGGTGTAAATAATCTGATAACAAGAAATATATTTTATTTAGAGTTTGATGGATGTGGTTGTGTAATATGTTGTCTTATCTGTCCAAGTTCTGAAGATAGATGGGAATTGTTTGATATTGTATTATTAATTGCAGGTGATACTGTATGCCTGAAAGTGTGACAATAGGCGGAGACTATCCAGTGCCTTGGCAGTTTTCTAGACAATGGGATCCAAATCTTTGTTTTCCAGATATCCGTTTTAAAGGATCTTCTTGTTTAGATATGCATTACGAATGTCCAGCCTTCCAAGAATGCATAAATTGACCCTGTAATTTTCCCTCCAAAAAAAATGTGCTGAAAGGTTGCTGAGACAATGAACTCTCTGAGATCTATTATCTCTAGTGGTATAATTTAGTAAAGTATATCGATTGGGTAACTTAATTTGTGACCACTTGTCAGAACACTCAACTGAGGGTTTCAGTGCAACATAGTGGGTATTAGAAGACCTCCAAAACAAACAGGGAGGATACACCACAGAATTGTTTTTCAATATTTAGATCTCCCATAAATATATTGGAAGAACCATTAAACACAGTTCAATTTAATGGGGAGGATATCAGTAGTGGGAATTTTTGTGTTTAATTTGATTTGGTTAAAATGTGCTCAACTTACTTCAGTTTCTTGGGTTTGTGTTTTTGTTGGTGACATATTTTTATTAAGAAGGAACAGAAAGATTGTTTTTTTTTGTTACAGTTTTTACTTATTTTTTTCTCAGTATGGTTTTTTTTTTTATAAGGCAAAAAACTTGACTTTTTTTAATAAAAGCATTAACAGTTTTTTCATTATTGAAATTTTGTGTCACCTAAATGAATTGGGGTTGATTTATTAAAACTGGAAAGTGAAAAATCTGGTGCAACTTTGCATGGCAACCAATCAGCTTCTAACTTCAGCTCGTTCAGTTAAGCTTTGACAAAAAAACCTGGAAGCTGATTGGTTTCTATGCAGGGATGCACCAGATTTTGCACTCTCCAGTTTTACTAAATCAACCCCATTGCATTTTGCAGGAAAGTGAAACTAGAAGAAACTTATGGAGATGATTTTAATGTTTTAAGCATTCTCATTGCTGGGAAAGTGGAAATTAATTCATTACTTCCAATTATTTTAAATAGATGAGTTTTGGTCTTTCTGTGCAAGGCTAAAAAACATTCTAGGGTATGGAGCTGTGTATGTGTGGTCAGTTTAGCAGATACGTATTTGTTGGATTGTGTTTTTAATATCTGTTACATCTAGAATACATTATTATAAGTTGAGGATGACTTTTGAGGTGTACTGCCCCCCTAACATTGGCTGTTGAATGGGTTGTGGTAGTTATTAGCATAACACTGCCAATGTTTACTGTTCCTATTGTCTTCCTGGGGGGGTCCACCTGTACTATTGTTCATTCCATGCTTACTGTACATACAGGATCCCATCACCATTGTTCATCATGTCCCCTCTGTCTATTGACTATCAGGTGTTGGCTATTCAAAGTAGACACCATTGTTATTCTAAATTTTGTGCCTCAATCCTTTCTATGGAATATTCCAGTCTTAGAACATTGTGGGATACGTTTTTTTTTATTTGGTGGTGGTGTACTGTTGAATAGCTACTAAAAATTTTGAGCTTTATGGGGAAGTTGATGGACAAGATTGGTAAAGTTGAAGAAAGGACTGAAATGATAAAAGTAATGAAGGAAGCCCATGGCACCAGACACAGGAGGATGTGAAATGAAGGCTGTTCGATAAAATTCAGTAAATGTGATGGAAAGACAAGGCTAACATTTGCTGCTGTTGGATGGTTGAGCAATGTGAATATTTAAAGGTTCAAAAAGAATAACTTTGACTGAGTATCTTTGGATACCAGGGCCTCCTATCCCTCTTGCATTGAACTGTATTGTTGCTGTATTGTCTCCCGTTATATTGTAAAGCGCTGAGCAAACTGCTGGCGCTATATAAATCCTGTATAATAATAATAATTTGTGCTCACACTAATAAAGTATAATTTCAGGAAGTCAAGAAAGCTGATCCAAAGGACTTAACTAAGTCAGCTATACCAAATTAAAATCTTTATGGAAGGATGTTCAAGAAAAAAATGCAACATGATCAGATCGCATTTCAGACTTATTTATTATTGGACTGCTGAGAACTGTGATTTGTGATTTTTTTTTCTTTTGTGATTATGAATTTAGTACATCCAGAGCAAATGATGGACTACAGATATTGAGATCCAGATCTATGGAAAAGAGATCACAGAGCTGTACTGGAGTCTACCTCCATGCTGGCTGCCAATGGGGTCCAATCTGCCTCCATTCTGCCTGGCTATGGGGTCTAGTCCCCCTCCCTGCTGCCTTCCAAAGGGGTCCAATGGGTCAGTAGACTTCATTTTGTGCTTAAAGAGTCTTCAGAATACAAAGGCAAAACTATAAATCGTAAAGGAGATTGCATATAAACCATTATTACATGTGTGGTCTGGTTTTACTGGCTACAAGGGGGTGACTGTTACAATAGGAGTTTATGTGAAATCTCCATTGGTAGATATCAATAGTTCTTGTCCTGGACTAGGTCACTTACAGACCATTTACCGTGATCTACCAGTGAGCCAAATTAATATGAGAATACGTGCACGTGGAAGTAAGACACTGACACTTCGCAGTAATGCCAAGTTCCTAAAATTCTGTTTTATTGAGGAACTAACAGTATCATTTATAGGGCATATGATGCAGGCAAAGCATATACATTGATTGGGTGAAAAGTCCACTGGGTTTCTGCGTGTTCGTCCATCCGTGTTGATACCTTCCAATCATTGTCCCCAAAGAGACTCATTCCCTTTTATGGGGGTTGTTTACATTAAAAGATACTTTTCTCCTAATGAGTCACCAAGGGTGAGACTCCGAATGAAGGCGCCATCTTAATTATCATCATTGTTCTGTCAACCTATATCTGATTGTTTACTTAAGAGAGTAAGGAATTTAAAGAGCAAGATACAGACAGTAGCAAGACTATAAAATTGTCATTTTACTGATCATCTAATAAAACGTGGACTGTCAATCACAATCCACTACAATCCCCCCTTAAAATGGCTATTTTATTCCTGACTGTCCCTATATCTTCTGATGTCCTAACTGCCTGGTGGCCCTCCCTCTGGAACTGTTTTAAGACGCATATAGAGCCCCTGAGTGGCTAATCCATCCCTAGAGTCTCGATACGTCCTGAGAAGGCCACAGTCAGGCACTGTCTTTCCCTGCTTATAGTTGCCTGTTAGGGGGGGGGAAATTTGTAGCATTCCCTTTTTTTTTATAAGTCTGAAATATGATGATCAGGGGCCATAGTCTGTAAGGGAGTATAGGATTCCCTTTCTTCACGGGGATGTTCAACATTGTTATAGTTCAGGAATGTAGGGGAGATCTCGTTCACAGCTTTTCCTATTAGCCTCTTAATGCAAGGGATCACACAGCAGGCGACTATTGCCATTAGAATGATAATACCCAGGATAACCACCCCTGCTTGGGCGAGGGCTTTCTGCCAGCCACTCAGCCATCCAAACCACTGATCCCAGGGATGTGTAATACCAGAGTTTTCCTTAAGCTCATTTGACAGGTCCTCCAACCTCTTGATGGCCAGTGTCACCTTCCCATTTGGGCATGTGTTATCTGGGATATACGTACAGCAGGTCATGGTCTTTGGTATCATTTTACAGACCCCCCCTTTTTCAGCTAATAACTAGAGATGAGCGAAGAAATGAAAAATTCGATTCGACTGATTCGGCGAATTCGTGGACAATATTCGATTCGAGTCAAATAAATTCGCTGTGAATTTAACTTAAAAAAGGGTGTTTCTAGGCTTCAGAGAGACTTAATATTAGTGCAGAACACTGTACCTTTAATTTAAATGCCCTTGGAGTCTGCTGGGGAAGAGAAATAATACTGTCAGTCAGTATGACATGCAGATGAGTGCCGTCGATCTTAGAATCACCGCACACTTCACTCATTTGGCCAGTCACGGGGCCAAAACCAGTGTTTGGAGCCACAGTGTGGCGGTGGAGGCAGCAGCAATGGGAGGCCATACAGCAACCTATGACAAAATGGAAACCAGCAGGAGTGTGAGGAGACCTGAAAGTGGCACATGGCAGAGTGGGAGCAATGGGAGGCGGTACAGGGACCCAGGTCACACTGTGGGCCCAGCAGCAGCGTGACCAGGCGGTACGGGGGTCCATGGCAGATTTGGGGCCTGGCAGCACCTATGGGAGGCCTGTAATCTGCCAGCACCCTATGACAAAATGGAACCCTGGGCTGGGGCAGGCAGAACCGACGTATCTTTATCACGGTTTTCCCAGGCCACCGAATGGCGACGCTGCATATGCTGACGCAACGCTGTAGTCCCAACATGGGCCCCCTGGCCACGCTTGACTTTCTGGCCACATAGTCGACATACGGCTACGTTTACTTCCTCGGGCGGCTTGACGAAAAATTGCCACACCGCAGAGTAGGAAACTTTGCCTCCTCTACTCCTCACTGGCTGACTGCTACTTCCTCCGTGCACACCGGCACCACTACTGGCCGTGGTGGTAGGCTGCAGTGGAGCTGGTGCTCTACTCCGTGGCCGTTTGCCTCCACTGACACTGCTGCGACCCTGCTGCCTCCTGGCAGCAGCAATGGGAGGCCGTACAGGGACCCATGAGAGACTCTGGACTTGGCAGCAGCATGAGGAGGCGGTATATAGGGGCCCATGGCAGATTAGGGGCCTGGCAGAAGCTATGGGAGGCCCGTAATCTGCCAGCACCCTATGTCAAAAAATTCAACACACCAGCAGTGTGAAGAGACCTGAATGTGGCACATGGCAGAGTGTGGCGATGGAAACAGCAGCAATGGGAGGCCGTACAGGGACCCATGAGAGACTCTGGACTTGGCAGCAGCATGAGGAGGCGGTATATAGGGGCCCATGGCAGATTAGGGGCCTGGCAGTAGCTATGGGAGGCCCGTAATCTGCCAGCACCCTATGTCAAAAAATTCAACACAACAGCAGTGTGTGAGGAGACCTGAAAGTGGCACATGGCAGAGTGTGGCGATGGAGACAGCAGCAATGGGAGGCCGTACAGGGACCCATGAGAGACTCTGGACTTGGCAGCAGCATGAGGAGGCGGTATATAGGGGCCCATGGCAGATTAGGGGCCTGGCAGCAGCTATGGGAGGCCCGTAATCTGCCAGCACCCTATGTCAAAAAATTCAACACACCAGCAGTGTGAAGAGACCTGAATGTGGCACATGGCAGAGTGTGGCGATGGAAACAGCAGCAATGGGAGGCCGTACAGGGACCCATGAGAGACTCTGGACTTGGCAGCAGCATGAGGAGGCGGTATATAGGGGCCCATGGCAGATTAGGGGCCTGGCAGCAGCTATGGGAGGCCCGTAATCTGCCAGCACCCTATGTCAAAAAATTCAACACAACAGCAGTGTGTGAGGAGCCCTGAAAGTGGCACATGGCAGAGTGTGGCGATGGAGACAGCAGCAATGGGAGGCCGTACAGGGACCCATGAGAGACTCTGGACTTGGCAGCAGCATGAGGAGGCGGTATATAGGGGCCCATGGCAGATTAGGGGCCTGGCAGCAGCTATGGGAAGCCCGTAATCTGCCAGCACCCTATGTCAAAAAATTGAAAACACAAGCAGTGTGAAGAGACCTGAATGTGGCACATGAGCAGAGTGTGGCGATGGAGACAGCAGCAATGGGAGGCCGTACAGGGACCCATGAGAGACTCTGGACTTGGCAGCAGCATGAGGAGGCGGTATATAGGGGCCCATGGCAGATTAGGGGCCTGGCAGCAGCTATGGGAGGCCCGTAATCTGCCAGCACCCTATGTCAAAAAATTCAACACACCAGCAGTGTGAAGAGACCTGAATGTGGCACATGGCAGAGTGTGGCGATGGAAACAGCAGCAATGGGAGGCCGTACAGGGACCCATGAGAGACTCTGGACTTGGCAGCAGCATGAGGAGGCGGTATATAGGGGCCCATGGCAGATTAGGGGCCTGGCAGCAGCTATGGGAGGCCCGTAATCTGCCAGCACCCTATGTCAAAAAATTGAAAACACAAGCAGTGTGAAGAGACCTGAATGTGGCACATGGCAGAGGGTGGCGATGGAGACAGCAGCAATGGGAGGCCGTACAGGGACCCATGAGAGACTCTGGACTTGGCAGCAGCATGAGGAGGCGGTATATAGGGGCCCATGGCAGATTAGGGGCCTGGCAGCAGCTATGGGAGGCCCGTAATCTGCCAGCACCCTATGTCAAAAAATTCAACACACCAGCAGTGTGAAGAGACCTGAATGTGGCACATGGCAGAGTGTGGCGATGGAAACAGCAGCAATGGGAGGCCGTACAGGGACCCATGAGAGACTCTGGACTTGGCAGCAGCATGAGGAGGCGGTATATAGGGGCCCATGGCAGATTAGGGGCCTGGCAGTAGCTATGGGAGGCCCGTAATCTGCCAGCACCTTATGTCAAAAAATTCAACACACCAGCAGTGTGTGAGGAGACCTGAATGTGGCACATGGCAGAGTGTGGCGATGGAAACAGCAGCAATGGGAGGCCGTACAGGGACCCATGAGAGACTCTGGACTTGGCAGCAGCATGAGGAGGCGGTATATAGGGGCCCATGGCAGATTAGGGGCCTGGCAGCAGCTATGGGAGGCCCGTAATCTGCCAGCACCCTATGTCAAAAAATTCAACACAACAGCAGTGTGTGAGGAGACCTGAAAGTGGCACATGGCAGAGTGTGGCGATGGAGACAGCAGCAATGGGAGGCCGTACAGGGACCCATGAGAGACTCTGGACTTGGCAGCAGCATGAGGAGGCGGTATATAGGGGCCCATGGCAGATTAGGGGCCTGGCAGCAGCTATGGGAAGCCCGTAATCTGCCAGCACCCTATGTCAAAAAATTGAAAACACAAGCAGTGTGAAGAGACCTGAATGTGGCACATGGCAGAGTGTGGCGATGGAGACAGCAGCAATGGGAGGCCGTACAGGGACCCATGAGAGACTCTGGACTTGGCAGCAGCATGAGGAGGCGGTATATAGGGGCCCATGGCAGATTAGGGGCCTGGCAGCAGCTATGGGAGGCCCGTAATCTGCCAGCACCCTATGTCAAAAAATTCAACACACCAGCAGTGTGAAGAGACCTGAATGTGGCACATGGCAGAGGGTGGCGATGGAGACAGCAGCAATGGGAGGCCGTACAGGGACCCATGAGAGACTCTGGACTTGGCAGCAGCATGAGGAGGCGGTATATAGGGGCCCATGGCAGATTAGGGGCCTGGCAGCAGCTATGGGAGGCCCGTAATCTGCCAGCACCCTATGTCAAAAAATTCAACACAACAGCAGTGTGTGAGGAGACCTGAAAGTGGCACATGGCAGAGTGTGGCGATGGAGACAGCAGCAATGGGAGGCCGTACAGGGACCCATGAGAGACTCTGGACTTGGCAGCAGCATGAGGAGGCGGTATATAGGGGCCCATGGCAGATTAGGGGCCTGGCAGCAGCTATGGGAGGCCCGTAATCTGCCAGCACCCTATGTCAAAAAATTGAAAACACAAGCAGTGTGAAGAGACCTGAATGTGGCACATGGCAGAGTGTGGCGATGGAAACAGCAGCAATGGGAGGCCGTACAGGGACCCATGAGAGACTCTGGACTTGGCAGCAGCATGAGGAGGCGGTATATAGGGGCCCATGGCAGATTAGGGGCCTGGCAGCAGCTATGGGAGGCCCGTAATCTGCCAGCACCCTATGTCAAAAAATTGAAAACACAAGCAGTGTGAAGAGACCTGAATGTGGCACATGGCAGAGTGTGGCGATGGAGACAGCAGCAATGGGAGGCCGTACAGGGACCCATGAGAGACTCTGGACTTGGCAGCAGCATGAGGAGGCGGTATATAGGGGCCCATGGCAGATTAGGGGCCTGGCAGCAGCTATGGGAGGCCCGTAATCTGCCAGCACCCTATGTCAAAAAATTGAAAACACAAGCAGTGTGAAGAGACCTGAATGTGGCACATGGCAGAGTGTGGCGATGGAGACAGCAGCAATGGGAGGCCGTACAGGGACCCATGAGAGACTCTGGACTTGGCAGCAGCATGAGGAGGCGGTATATAGGGGCCCATGGCAGATTAGGGGCCTGGCAGCAGCTATGGGAGGCCCGTAATCTGCCAGCACCCTATGTCAAAAAATTCAACACACCAGCAGTGTGAAGAGACCTGAATGTGGCACATGGCAGAGTGTGGCGATGGAAACAGCAGCAATGGGAGGCCGTACAGGGACCCATGAGAGACTCTGGACTTGGCAGCAGCATGAGGAGGCGGTATATAGGGGCCCATGGCAGATTAGGGGCCTGGCAGCAGCTATGGGAGGCCCGTAATCTGCCAGCACCCTATGTCAAAAAATTGAAAACACAAGCAGTGTGAAGAGACCTGAATGTGGCACATGGCAGAGGGTGGCGATGGAGACAGCAGCAATGGGAGGCCGTACAGGGACCCATGAGAGACTCTGGACTTGGCAGCAGCATGAGGAGGCGGTATATAGGGGCCCATGGCAGATTAGGGGCCTGGCAGCAGCTATGGGAGGCCCGTAATCTGCCAGCACCCTATGTCAAAAAATTCAACACACCAGCAGTGTGAAGAGACCTGAATGTGGCACATGGCAGAGTGTGGCGATGGAAACAGCAGCAATGGGAGGCCGTACAGGGACCCATGAGAGACTCTGGACTTGGCAGCAGCATGAGGAGGCGGTATATAGGGGCCCATGGCAGATTAGGGGCCTGGCAGTAGCTATGGGAGGCCCGTAATCTGCCAGCACCCTATGTCAAAAAATTCAACACAACAGCAGTGTGTGAGGAGACCTGAAAGTGGCACATGGCAGAGTGTGGCGATGGAGACAGCAGCAATGGGAGGCCGTACAGGGACCCATGAGAGACTCTGGACTTGGCAGCAGCATGAGGAGGCAGTATATAGGGGCCCATGGCAGATTAGGGGCCTGGCAGCAGCTATGGGAAGCCCGTAATCTGCCAGCACCCTATGTCAAAAAATTGAAAACACAAGCAGTGTGAAGAGACCTGAATGTGGCACATGGCAGAGTGTGGCGATGGAGACAGCAGCAATGGGAGGCCGTACAGGGACCCATGAGAGACTCTGGACTTGGCAGCAGCATGAGGAGGCGGTATATAGGGGCCCATGGCAGATTAGGGGCCTGGCAGCAGCTATGGGAGGCCCGTAATCTGCCAGCACCCTATGTCAAAAAATTCAACACACCAGCAGTGTGAAGAGACCTGAATGTGGCACATGGCAGAGGGTGGCGATGGAGACAGCAGCAATGGGAGGCCGTACAGGGACCCATGAGAGACTCTGGACTTGGCAGCAGCATGAGGAGGCGGTATATAGGGGCCCATGGCAGATTAGGGGCCTGGCAGCAGCTATGGGAGGCCCGTAATCTGCCAGCACCCTATGTCAAAAAATTCAACACAACAGCAGTGTGTGAGGAGACCTGAAAGTGGCACATGGCAGAGTGTGGCGATGGAGACAGCAGCAATGGGAGGCCGTACAGGGACCCATGAGAGACTCTGGACTTGGCAGCAGCATGAGGAGGCGGTATATAGGGGCCCATGGCAGATTAGGGGCCTGGCAGCAGCTATGGGAGGCCCGTAATCTGCCAGCACCCTATGTCAAAAAATTGAAAACACAAGCAGTGTGAAGAGACCTGAATGTGGCACATGGCAGAGTGTGGCGATGGAGACAGCAGCAATGGGAGGCCGTACAGGGACCCATGAGAGACTCTGGACTTGGCAGCAGCATGAGGAGGCGGTATATAGGGGCCCATGGCAGATTAGGGGCCTGGCAGCAGCTATGGGAGGCCCGTAATCTGCCAGCACCCTATGTCAAAAAATTGAAAACACAAGCAGTGTGAAGAGACCTGAATGTGGCACATGGCAGAGTGTGGCGATGGAGACAGCAGCAATGGGAGGCCGTACAGGGACCCATGAGAGACTCTGGACTTGGCAGCAGCATGAGGAGGCGGTATATAGGGGCCCATGGCAGATTAGGGGCCTGGCAGCAGCTATGGGAGGCCCGTAATCTGCCAGCACCCTATGTCAAAAAATTCAACACAACAGCAGTGTGTGAGGAGACCTGAAAGTGGCACATGGCAGAGTGTGGCGATGGAGACAGCAGCAATGGGAGGCCGTACAGGGACCCATGAGAGACTCTGGACTTGGCAGCAGCATGAGGAGGCGGTATATAGGGGCCCATGGCAGATTAGGGGCCTGGCAGCAGCTATGGGAGGCCCGTAATCTGCCAGCACCCTATGTCAAAAAATTGAAAACACAAGCAGTTGGAAGAGACCTGAATGTGGCACATGGCAGAGTGTGGCGATGGAGACAGCAGCAATGGGAGGCCGTACAGGGACCCATGAGAGACTCTGGACTTGGCAGCAGCATGAGGAGGCGGTATATAGGGGCCTATGGCAGATTAGGGGCCTGGCAGCAGCTATAGGAGGCCCGTAATCTGCCAGCACCCTATGTCAAAAAATTCAACACACCAGCAGTGTGTGAGGAGACCTGAAAGTGGCACATGTTTGAGGCATGATTCATGGCGGATTTAGTCAGTTGTGTCAGGAAATGGTGGTTTGAAATCCAGACTAATCCACGCCTGATTCATTTTCACAAACGTGAGTCTCTCCACACTTTGGGTGGACAGTCGTGTCCTCCGCGGAGTTACAATACCTCCTGCCGCACTAAACACGCGCTCCGATGCCACGCTACTGGCCGGGCATGACAGCCTTTCAAGGGCAAATTCAGCTAGTTGGGGCCAAAGGTCAAGTTTCGTTGCCCAGTAGTCAAGGGGATTGTCTACCTCGGTTGGCAGGGTGCTGTCCAAGTAGGCCCAAGCCTGTTGTTTGAGCTCCTGCTCCAGGTCCACCTGATGCTGCTGCTGCTGCTGCGGCTGGTTAGTAGTTTCCTCACTGCGCTGGTGAAGAAAGCTACTCATCATCGACTGCAGACTGAGGCAGCCGCTGCTGGTGGAGCTGCCACTGCTCCTACCACCCCACCCCTCCCCTGCTGCCATGCCAGCGGAACGCGAGCGCACAGGGCCCACAGTGTCTGAGGATGGACGTTGGCGCACAAAGGCAGAGACCAACTGACTACATAGGTGGTTTTTATAGTACGTAATTTTTGCCTCCCTCTCAGCAGGTGTGAAAAAGGCCACCATTTTGGACCGGTAGCGAGGGTCCAACAAGGTGGACAGCCAAAAGTCATCCCTCTGTCTGATGGTTATTATTCGGCTGTCGCTACGCAAGCAACCGAGCATGCTATGGGCCATTTGTGCCAAGGAATGCGAGGGACTCCCTGCCTCCATCTCCACAGCATACTGCCACGGTGCGTCTGGGTCCTCTGTCTCCTCCTCCTCCTCCTCTACCAGATGCTCCTGCTCCTCCACTCCTGTCCGCTGAGTGGAAAAACCACCCATTTCACTCAATAATTCCTGAGCACAAATGTCCTCCTCTACCTCCTCCTCTTCTTCCTGTCCTGCCCCCACAGGGGTCATGTGGCGTTGAGATCTGTGCGCCACGTCTACCGCACCCTGACCAGCCATTGTTAACAGCATTTGTTCAAGGACGTGCAACAGAGGAATGACGTCGTTCATCCCATAGTCCTGCCGACTCACGAATAGCGTGGCCTCCTCAAAGGGCCTGAGCAAGCGGCAGGTGTCACGCATGAGCTGCCAATGGCTGACATCGAAGTTACACAGGGGAGTACCTTTATCCGCTTGTAACATAAGGAAATCGGTGATGGCCTTTCGCTGCTCGTAAAGGCGGTCTAACATGTGTAGGGTTGAATTCCACCTTGTTGCAACGTCGCAGATCAGGCGATGCTGTGGAATTCCGTTCTGCCGCTGCAGCTCAATGAGGGTGTTCTTTGCGGTGTAGGAATGGCTGAAATGCATGCACAGTTTACGTGACATTTTAAGGATGTCTTGCAGTGGGATGGTGGATTTTAGGAACCGCTTGACAACCAGATTGAACACGTGAGCCATGCATGGCGCATGGCACAACCTTCCTTGACGCAGAGCAGACACCATGTTCTTTCCGTTGTCGGTCAACATGGTTCCGATTTTAAGTTTGCGCGGAGACAGCCATCTGTCGATTTCTCTGTTCATTACACTCAGCAGTTCCTCCCCTGTGTGACTACGTTCGCCAAGGCATACCAGGTGCAGCACAGCGTGACACCGTTGCGCCCTGCACATGTGATATGCCGGTCGGGTAATGGGACTTGGCACGGGGGTGGCGGCTGAGGACACGGCGGAAAAAGAGGTGGTAGAGGCGGACATGTTTGCTGGACCAAGGACGTGCAAACGTGGAGGCAAAAGCGTCGTGACCTGTCCAAGTTGCTGGTGCGGCTGTGCCGGCACCACGTTCACCCAGTGGGCCGTAAATGACATGTACTGTCCCTGACCGTAGTTACAGCTCCACACGTCGGCGCTGCCGTGCACTTTGGCAGAGACCGACATGCTCAAAGACTGGCCCACCATCTCTTCTACATGTGAATGCAGGGCTGGCACTGCCTTTTGGGCAAAGAAATGACGGCTTGGCACTCTCCACCGCGGCGCGGCACAAGCCATCATTTCTCGGAAAGGTGCTGAGTCCACCAGTTGGAAAGGGAGGGACTGCAGCACCAGCAACTTGGACAGGAGGACGTTCAGCTTTTGCACCGTCGGGTGCGTGCTCGCAAACTGTTGTCTCTTGGAAACGGATTCCAAGAAAGACTGTTGACGGAATCCGAGAAGAGGAGTAGCAGGAGAAGGAGCATCTGAACGAGCGGAAGATGCCAACGAGCGACAACTCCCCTCAGCAGAGGTGTTGGAGCCTTGACTGGCTGATAGAGGGTGATTGACGACGTCGGGTGACGGAGCAAGTAACGGAGCGGGTGATGGAGCGGGGGCTGGGGCAGGCAGAACCGCCGTATCTTTATCACGGTTTTCCCAGGCCACCAAATGGCGACGCTGCATATGCTGCCGCAACGCTGTAGTCCCAACATGGGCCCCCTGGCCACGCTTGACTTTCTGGCCACATAGTCGACATACGGCTACGTTTACTTCCTCGGGCGGCTTGAAGAAAAATTGCCACACCGCCGAGTAGGAAACTTTGCCCCCGATACTCCTCACTGGCTGACTGCTGCTTCCTCCGTGCACACCGGCACCACTACTGGCCGTGGTGGTAGGCTGCAGTGGAGCTGGTGCTCTACTCCGTGGCCGTTTGGCTCCACTGACACTGCTGCGACCCTGCTGCTGTCTCCTGGGCAACCCACCGACTGTTTTGCTCGCTGCCAAGCTGCCACCCTCTTCTCCTGATGATGCGGAAGAAATTGCCTGATGACGACGAGGCTGCCAAGTGCGATCAACCTCCTCATCATCAAGTAGGGTCTCCGCCTCACTACTAGCCCCCTCGGCTGCGTCTGGGTCAGGAGACAGACCTGTCTCTAGACCGGCTACCGAGCCACTCTCCTCGCCACTACTTCTTCGCCTGGCTGCTGAAGAGGCGGATGTCTCCCCCCGTTCCTGACCGCCCTCTGTTAGCTCTTCCTCACTGTACAGTGGGGCTGAGCCCACAGCATGCGATACTTCGCTTGGTGAGGGAACACCAAAGGACAGGGGCAGGTAGAGGACACGTGATTTCAGTGGGCTTGGTCCCGGGCCATGCCAACTAACGGTTGTGTCTGACGTACCCACCGACCGTTGGCTGTAGGTGTCAGAGGTGACCTGGGAAGAGGAAGACGACCGAGCCAACCAATCGACGACGGCAGGGTTGTCGGTGGAGACACGACCGCTGGATGACACCGGGAGCACTGGCCTCTGGCTGCGAATAGTGCTGCCTCGACCCCTTCCTCTGCTGCCACGTCTGCTCGCTCCTAAAACATTGCCTCCTCTGCCACTCCTCTGCATGTTGTCTGACATACTCTTTAATTAAACGATTATGTGTCCCTGAGTAACAATTCTGTGTCCCTGAGTAACAATTCTGTGTCTGTGCGAGTAACAATTCTGTGGCCCTAAGTAACAGTTCTGTGGCCCTCAGTAACAATTCTGTGTCCCTGATTAACGTTTCTGTGGCCCCAAGTAACAGTTCTGTGGCCCTCAGTAACAATTCTGTGTCTGTGCGAGTAACAATTCTGTGTCTGTGCGAGTAACAATTCTGTGGCCCTAAGTAAAGTTTCTGTGGCCCTAAGTAACAATTCTCTGGCACTCAGTAACAATTCTGTCTGTCCCTGAGTAACAATTCTCTGGCACTCAGTAACAATTCTGTCTGTCCCTGAGTAAAAATTCTGTGGCCCTAAGTAAAGTTTCTGGGGCCCTGAGTAACAATTATCTGGCACTCAGTAACAATTCTGTCTGTCCCTGAGTAACAATTCTCTGGCACTCAGTAACAATTCTGTCTGTCCCTGAGTAAAAATTCTCTGGCCCTAAGTAAAGTTTCTGTGGCCCTGAGTAACAATTCTCTGGCACTCCGTAACAATTCTGTCTGTCCCTGAGTAACAATTCTCTGGCACTCAGTAACAATTCTGTCTGTCCCTGAGTAAAAATTCTGTGGCCCTAATTAAAGTTTCTGTGGCCCTAAGTAACAATTCTCTGGCACTCAGTAACAATTCTGTCTGTCCCTGAGTAACAATTCTCTGGCACTCGGTAACAATTCTGTCTGTCCCTGAGTAACAATTCTCTGGCACTCAGTAACAATTCTGTCTGTCCCTGAGTAAAAATTCTGTGGCCCTAATTAAAGTTTCTGTGGCCCTAAGTAACAATTCTCTGGCACTCAGTAACAATTCTGTCTGTCCCTGAGTAACAATTCTCTGGCACTCCGTAACAATTCTGTCTGTCCCTGAGTAACAATTCTCTGGCACTCAGTAACAATTCTGTCTGTCCCTGAGTAAAAATTCTGTGGCCCTAATTAAAGTTTCTGTGGCCCTAAGTAACAATTCTCTGGCACTCAGTAACAATTCTGTCTGTCCCTGAGTAACAATTCTCTGGCACTCCGTAACAATTCTGTCTGTCCCTGAGTAACAATTCTCTGGCACTCAGTAACAATTCTGTCTGTCCCTGAGTAAAAATTCTGTGGCCCTAAGTAAAGTTTCTGTGGCCCTGAGTAACAATTCTCTGGCACTCCGTAACAATTCTGTCTGTCCCTGAGTATGAATTCCGTGGCCCTAACTAGCGTTTCTTTGTCCCTAAGTAAAGTTTCTGTGGCCCTCAGTAACAGTTCTGTGTCTGTGCGAGTAACAATTCTGTGTCTGTGCGAGTAACAATTCTGTGGCCCTAAGTAAAGTTTCTGTGGCCCTAAGTAACAATTCTCTGGCACTCCGTAACAATTCTGTCTGTCCCTGAGTAACAATTCTCTGGCACTCAGTAACAATTCTGTCTGTCCCTGAGTAAAAATTCTGTGGCCCTAAGTAAAGTTTCTGTGGCCCTGAGTAACAATTCTCTGGCACTCCGTAACAATTCTGTCTGTCCCTGAGTAACAATTCTCTGGCACTCAGTAACAATTCTGTCTGTCCCTGAGTAAAAATTCTCTGGCACTCAGTAACAATTCTGTCTGTCCCTGAGTAACAATTCTCTGGCACTCAGTAACAATTCTGTCTGTCCCTGAGTAACAATTCTCTGGCACTCAGTAACAATTCTGTCTGTCCCTGAGTAAAAATTCTGTGGCCCTAATAACGTTTCTGTGGCCCTAAGTAACAATTCTCTGGCACTGAGTAACAATTCTGTCTGTCCCTGAGTATGAATTCTGTGGCCCTAACTAGCGTTTCTTTGTCCCTAAATAACGATTCTGTGGCCCTCATTAACAAGTCTGTGTCCCTGAGTAATGGTTCTCTGTCCCTAAGTAACTTTTCTCTGTCCCCAATTATCGTTTCTGTGGCCCTAACTCTGTCCCTGTCCCTAGTACAGAGCGGTCTGCCTCTGTTCAATAACTGCAGGCAAATGAAGAATTCCAAAATGGCCGCTATTTATAGCTCGACCATTACACAGTGCTGGCTGGCTGGCTGCTGATTGGCTGATGCGATCACATGTAGTTGAGGAATGCATTATGGGTCAGCGCGCCTTGTCTGCGCGCCTTCCCAGACATCCCCGCTCCGTCGCCGCACATGTCAGCCGCCATTTTCTGAAAAATTTCGATTTGCGCGTCCGAATTAGGCTATTTTTCGGATTCGGCACGAATCGAAATTTTTCCGATATTCGACTCGAATTCCACTTCGGATACTTCGATTCGCTCATCTCTACTAATAACATATCGAGTGTCATACGATTTTGAAAGACCATGTTAGAAGTAGCCTCCAACTGCTCTGCTATCCCCTTTAGGGCATCTCGTGTGTAGTTTACAAACCGTTGTTGATTATAGTAGATGTAGTTTATCCAATCTACATTCTTGTTCTCAGTGATGAAGAGGAATAGGGATTCAAATCCCGCGGCCACCTGGTCTCTGGCCTTGAATTCATCGGGTACCCCCCTTGGGACTCCTATCGCATCTATATAGACATGGGGGTCAAAACTCCCTTGTGGGGCACTTCGTTTGTGCTTGGTTGCATGGGGGGGGTTAGGCGGCCCCTTAAGTAATGGATCTGAGAGGATGTGCAATGGCATTATGGCATTGGCAAGGGTACATTCCCCTCTCCATTTCCCTATCAGTCGGGTCCTAATCTTCTGATCACCACAGATCCAGAATATATCCCCCAATGACATGACCTGGTTCTGGGTGAGATCTGACCGGGCTGTACTATAAGCAGCACAGAATCCCTTTGTGAAGTTCCCCAGAAACCTTCCTCCTCCCTCATAGTTGGCATAGCAGGTATAATTACCGGGATATATAGTTAAACCATTTGGGGCCTTTTCGTCTCCTTGGATTAAGGGGTAACGCTTCTTCCAGTCCTCACATAAAGACTGGTTCGTAGAGACGTTAGTATACAGGCTTAAGACACACTCCTCTATGGAATCTGGTAGGGTTAGTGGCACCGTCCCCAGATGTGGTCTGGCATGCCCACACACATAGCAGTTGGACTTATTATGCGAGTTTGCATTGTATCTCATCCATTCTAACCACAGATTAGTGTCTGAGAGGCCGGTTTCTACTGCTATAGTATCTTCGTATGTAGGGTTTGCTATGGCCACCATCTCTGCCAACGTTTTGATCTTTGGCATAAGTGGGTTATAGGTGGGAGCAGTATCTCTGGAAGATTTCCATCGGTTTGATCTATACATATCCCTTATCCGGAATTGTCCCATCACTCCCTCATGTCCCCAGTATCCCAACCAGTAAAGCCCCTCATCTCCTGGGCTGGGGTTCTCTATGGTGAGGGTGAGTGGCATAGTTCTCCCTGTTGGGTTTTCATATGAACATGTGCCTTTTTTAAATATAGTCAATCTATCAATTAGGCTCTTCCCATTTTTATCTTTGCGGTTTAAGGCACTTAGCGGTTTATACCCCCAGTCAGGCCCCGTATTCCATCCTACTGAGCCCCAGTATCTGCATTTGTCTCCCCAATAGTCATCCGTCACACATATATATATACTACTGGAGTGATCCTGACACGTAGTACACTGCCAAGGTTGTTTCGGACAAGGTGCTATGAAGCAGAAGTCAAAGGCAAAAGTGGCCACACGGGTGTTGGAAGAATTGTATCAAAATGTTATCAGGCCACTCTGTTCGGGTGTCCCACCTTCCCTTGTGATTGCCACTCTTTGTCCCCTACCCATTCCCGAAAGCACATACAAAAGGATATATGTGTATAGTCTCATGTTTCTAGTTGTCTTCTGGGGGTGCAACTTTCTTGCAGTGAGAGGCGTGGATCCAGGTACTCTTTCCTTCTAGCTTCACTGAGGTGGCCGTCACCAGAAGCACCTGGAAAGGACCGTCATATCTGGGTTCCAATGTGTGTTTCCGCAGAAACTTCTTGACCAAGACCCAGTCTCCAGGTTGCAAAGTGTGCGTTCCAGTGTCCGCCTCAGGATCTGGAATGGAGGAGAAAACTTGCACATGGATATTAGTCAACACACGTGCCAAAGATATCACATACTTTGTCAACGAGTCAGACTGCAACTGTAATTGTTGAGGATAGTAGGTACCCAGTCTAGGGGCGGACCCAAACAAAATCTCATAGGGAGACAACCCATGACTTCCCCTTGGTGTGTATCTAACGCTGAAAAGAGCAATAGGCAAGCTGTCCGGCCATCCCATGCCTACCTCTTGGGCCATTTTTAACATTCTTGACTTCAGGACCCCATTTAGGCGCTCTACCTTCCCACTACTCTGGGGATGATAGGGTGTGTGAAACGCAAGTGTGACCCCCAGAGCCCCCCAGATCTCTTTCGTGACATTGGCAGTAAAAGCCGGTCCCTGATCGCTTCCAACCACCTCGGGCACTCCATATCTGCAGACTATCTCCGTGAGCAGCTTCTTGGCAGTGGTTCTTGCCGTCTGGTTGGTTACTGCGAATGCCTCTGGCCATCCTGAGAACATATCCACCACCACTAGGGCATATTCAAATCGTCCACTTTTTGGCATCTGGATATGATCTATCTGGATCCTCTGAAATGGATATAGTGCCCTAGCCAGATGCTTGCTTGGAGGTTTCTCAGGTCTTCCAGGATTGCACTTGGCACATACAACACAAGACTTACAGAATCTGTCTGTGTAAGCCGTAATTCCGGGTGCCACATAGTATTTACTGATCAAAGAGTTCATTAGCATCTTGGACAGGTGTGACGCTCCATGTGCCCACTGCACTGTTGCCGGATATAAGGATCGGGGGAGCAAAACCTTCTTCCCCACCACCCAAAATCCTTTGTCCTCAACTGCTCCTTTCTGCATCCATTCCTTCCTTTCTTCTTCTGAAGCATTATCCTGGGCTTCCTGGAGTTGGTTGTCCTTGGGCTGATGAATTAACACAGACATCACCTCACTGCACATCTCTTCACCCTCTTCCTGCTCCCTGACCGCAGCTTGCTTAGCAGCCATGTCTGCCAGATGATTTCCTTTTGCTTCCATAGTGGTCAATTTACCGTGGGCCTTCACCTTCAGTATGGCCACTTGGGCTGGTAGTAAAAGTGCTTCCATAAGGTGGTTGATCGCCTTTCCATGCTTTACAGGAGTCCCAGCTGCCATGAGAAAGCCCCTCATTTTCCAGATTAGGCCAAAATCCAGTGCAACCCCCGGTGCATATCTGGAGTCCGTGTAAATGTTAGCTGTCTGTCCTTTTGTTAATTCACAGGCTTTGGTGAGGGCCCTTAGTTCAGCCTCTTGCGCAGACATGAAAGGTGGAAGAGGTCTAGCTTGCAGTACCATTGTGTCGGTAGTCACAGCATATCCAGTGTGGTAGGTGCCAGCATTATCTGCAAAACGGGATCCATCCACAAAAAGTATTAGGTCAGGATTTGAGAGGGGCGTATCATGGACTGTTGGTAGGTGTGTAGTTTCTGCCTGCATAAGTTCCAAACAGTCATGTACCACATCCTCTGGTGCCATGTCTTTGGTGTCTTCTTCTACTTCGTCTACCCCCCCCCCCCTGGAAGAGGGAGAAGAGTTGCAGGGTTTATCTGGGTGCATCTGACCAGGGTGACATGATCAGGTAAAAGAAGGGAGCATTGCAGTCGCAGATGCCTGGCGGCAGATAGATGTTTTGGTTGGGTTTGGTTCAGTATTGCGGTAATGTCATGGGGGGCCAGAAGTGTGAGTGGATGTCCTAAGACCAAATCTGCCATTTTATCCAGAAGAAGATGAGCAGCAAAAACAGCCCTCAGACAGGAGGGACCACCTCGTGCAACCGGGTCTAGCCTGCAGGAGTAATAACCCAGAGGCCGGAGGCGACCCCCATGGCGTTGTGCCAGAACTCCTGTTGCATGACCCTGTCTCTCAGCCACAAAAAGCTTGAAGGGCTCATCATAATCTGGTAGACCTAATGCAGGTGCAGTGGAGATGGCTTTTTTCAGGCGATGGAAATCAAGTACACCTTCTTCTGTCAGGGAAAAGGGTTCAGATTTCAGGGCATCATAAAGGGACTGCATCAAGACGGAAGCTTCTGGGATCCAGGAACGACAATAGGAAACCAACCCTAGAAAAGCATGCAGGGTTTTTGGTCCCTGAGATATTGGGACATTCTGGATAGCCCGTACTCTATCCAGTGTCAGGTGACGAGTGGCTTGGGAAATGCAATGTCCCAAGAAAATGACAGAAGTTTGGCACCACTGTAACTTGTCCTTAGAAACCTTGCAGCCCTGTTCAGCCAGGTGGTGGAGGAGGCTCAGAGAGGCGATTTTTCCTTCAGAATGGTTGGTGGCACATAGGAGCAAGTCATCCACATATTGGAGCACTATGACTTCCGGGTGTGACTGTTGCCAGGTGCTGAGGATAGTTGTCATGGCCTTTGTAAATTGGCTTGGCGAATTTTGGGCCCCTTGGGGCATAACTCTCCAGGTATACTGTCGGCCAGCATGGGTAAAGGCGAAGAGATACATGCAAGAGGGGTCCAGCGGAACACTGAAGAAGGCATTTGCCAAGTCAATAACTGTGAACACTTGGGCTGTGGGAGGTACCCCTGCAAGCAGGGTGTGGGGGTTTGGTACAATGGGGGTTTCCAAAATAGTTGCCTCATTGACTGCCCTCAGATCTTGAACCATGCGATATTTGGTGGGCTCACCTTTTGGAGTTCTTTTCTTCACTGGGAAAAGGGGTGTATTGCATGGGGACACACAGGGAATTAATGCCCCATTTTCCAGAAGTATATTGACTTGTTTGGAGATGGCGTCCATCTGGG
Organism: Staurois parvus; assembly: GCF_062004578.1. Lineage (NCBI taxonomy): Eukaryota > Metazoa > Chordata > Amphibia > Anura > Ranidae > Staurois > Staurois parvus. The sequence continues at coordinate 2,061,248 of NW_028318027.1, read as the reverse complement.
CTTGCTTCAGAGGGTATTGAGGCTTCCGTGGCAATGGTGCTCCAGGCTTAAGCTGGACTAACACTGGAGCAACTTTCAGATGGCCAATATCCTCAGGGCCGGTGGACCAAAGAGTGAGTGGCAGCTCCTGTAAGGCCTGTTCTACATGGTCTGGCAAGGGGTGGCCTGAAACTTCTTGTAGAGACATCATCAGTGGTAATGAACATAGAGCCGAGGTGTCTTCCTCTCCCAAGGGGGTGGAGAGCTGAATGGTGCCATCTGGTTGGTAGGATATAGTTGCTTGCAACCTGGACAAGACATCAGCTCCCAGCAGATTCAACGGGCAAGTATTTGACACCACAAAACGAGACATAAGATTGGGTAAGGTGCCGATATGTAGAGGTTTTGTAAGCCAACTGCGTTGTGGGCAGCCGTCTACTCCAACGCAGGAAACATCAATGTTTGAGAGGTATGTTTCATTGGGTAAATCTTCTCTCCGCAAAACGCTTCTGGCTGCACCTGTGTCCACTAAGAATTGTGTAGGATGTCCCTCGATGGGGACATTGACCTGTGCTAGGGGCCCACTAGCACAATATCCATGAGAAGAAACTGTCATAAGGGGAGTGGACACAGGTTTGCCCCTGTCCTATTGGAGAAGGTTTAGATGTTCTTGGGTAGGACCTGTGCGTGGGGGTCCTGGAAGCGGTGGAGGTGGTGGCATTGCAGACTCTTCCCACCCTGAGTTGTAGTCATTGGGTCGTCGTGAACGTCTGGGAGCTCTGCATTCCCTTCTGAAATGTCCCGGTTTTCCACAGTTGAAGCAGATAAGTGGGTTTCTTCTGGAGACCTGCTCTCCAGCCGACAGCATGAGTGGTGTCGGCTTCCGGGCCACCTGGGCGGTCTCTAGACCTTTTGCCACCAATAGCAGTATATCCAGGTGGAGGGTACGGTACTCTGGACGGGCAGTGATCAAACCCTTGCGAACAGACTCCTTTAGTCCTGATACAAATGCAGAGGCCAGCATTTGAGTATGTACCTTGTTATGGACACTGAATCCCAGGTCTGTAAACACCTGTGTTAGTCTGGTATGGAACTTTTCCACCGACTCAGTCTTGTCTTGGGTAATGTCCTGCAATGTGGTTGCCTGGTCCGCCAGTCTCTCTCTGGCCCACTGCTGCAACTGGTCACAGAAAGAAATTCCCGAGGCATAAGTGGTGTCCTCATTTGGCTTTACTCTGGTGAGATCCTTTTCCATTATAGGCCAATATGCATCCCCAGCCTTGATCTCACACAGACTGACCAAATCCCTCCAGGCTGTGGAATAGGTCTTGTGGATCTGGGCTATGCGCCGGTAAAAAGGCATCGGGTGTTTCTCCGGGTCCGGGAGAGTTGTGACTAGTGCGGAGGCTTGGGACGGAGTGAAGGCCACATACATGATAGGAGCATCAGGTAGGTTGGGCACCGGGCGGGGATGGTCTTCTTCAGATCCTTGGGGGCGATAGACAGGATTGTGGTAAGTGGAAGAAAAGGGATGAGGTGCTGAGTCTGCTCCCATTCCAGACTCATACATAGATAATTTTTGACGATGGGGTTGTGTGGTTGGGGGAAGTTGAACGAGTGGTTTGCTTTCTGGACCATGGCCTTCTGAGAACGGATCATTCTGTTGGGAACAAATGGAAACAGCATCATCCTCTCGGGTACCCTGGCGGACTGCCGCAGCCACTGTCTTTTCTTGAGCCCATCCTCTTCTGTCTGGCAGAGAGGTAGGGGTTACCACATCTGTAAAATTCCAGCCCTGCCATTCTGTGGGTGTCTTCAGTTCAACTTGGGCTGAAGCCTCTGTTTGTTTTGGTGGTGGTGGTACTACAGGCATTAGGGGTGTGTGGAGGGCCGAAGGTGGTTGGGAGCCAGAGACAGTAAGCACTGGGCACAAGGTGGTAGCTGGTATGAGGTGTGTATGGTGTATCGGTGTACTAAGCCCAGAGTCAACATGGCTTCCGGTGGCCTCACTGGGCGCCGCCATCTTTGAAGAGGGCGGAAGCGGAAGGGGCAGGGGGCCGGAGGCGGAAATGGAGGTGACGGAGTTGGAAGCATCGGATGTTGCATAGTCAGCTTCCGGTCACATCCCTTGCAAATCTCCTCCCACCCCGGATTCTTAACTGAACACCCCTTACATATCCGGAGGTTCTGACTACACGGTATGCAAAAATCTGGACTCTCGGGGTGGGGCCTTCCTGTATTTCCACATGCCTCGCACCTCCAGGACGGGCCGTCATCATAGGGGGGCGGCGCCTTGCCGGGCGCATCTCCTTTCCTGTAATATACATATACAACTCCCCTGTCCTGATTCAGTTTTTGCTCCACCCACCCCTCCTGGTGTAGGGTGCGGGCCACATTAAACCAAGTTTCTGCTGTCTTTAACATGTTATATTTCAGCAGAAGCCCTTTCTTCTCTTTACACAGCTTTCTCCAGTCCTCCGCCTGCAACCTCCCACCGTTCTTACATGTTCCACCCAGCTTGTTTAACTGTTTTAACTTTTTTACATACTCTGGTCCCTCTCTCTCCTCCACCAGTTCACAAGCAAACGAACTGTTCTCTGGCTTTATAAGTTTCTGTCCCATTTTGTTTTACTTCCCTCCCGGGGACCCTAAGGTGGTCCCCAAAGCCGTCACTCTCTCTTGTTCTGAAAGTGCTGTGTCGTGAGACGTTTAAGCGCAGCACTTGCCCCCCCTGCTTCTCCTCCAGTAACTTCCCTATTTTTCAGCTACACTGAGAATAATGTACATTAACCCTGTAAACCAATATATCAGGAGCTACGATTGTCACTGTACTTCTTTGCACCAATCCTCACTCTTTCGCGGTGTACACCAAACATTAATCCACATACACAGTGTGATCATGACATAGTATTTCAGACACGCCTGTCGGGAGTAAAATGTTTTTTTTTTTTTTTTTTAGTTTTCTTTTTCCCCCACAAGCCAATCCCTGGCTGTGGTTATTTTTTCCCTCGAGTCACCATTACTGCGACTACGAGTTTCCCCTCGACAGTCACCATCACCGCGACTGCGAGTGCCCGGCACCCTCTCTCAAATCAGAGTGTATCCTGTCCACTCCTGACGAGGAATAATTTGCCGTAATTCTCCCCTCCCTCACAGGCGCATCAACAACAACCCAACCAATCACACTGGTACACACAGACAACACAAAAGACAAGACATATCACACTGGTAGATGACGTTACACTGACAGGTGGGTTCAAAGGAGCCCCGGGCAAGTATAGCTGTCACTTTGCTGATCAACGGACAGCCAGATGGGTGAGTAGTCCCGCTGGGCAATTCCAGACTACGCAGGTAAGGAATTATTAGACATAAAAATTCACTTACCGCTTTCGGAGGTGATCAGTCTCCGCGTCTGGAATGCTCCACGGTCCCCCTCATCCACTCTGGGTCGGGCTGAGCCGGTGTTCAGAACCTGGGCCCCACGTTGGGCGCCAAATGTCCTGGACTAGGTCACTTACAGACCATTTACCGTGATCTACCAGTGAGCCAAATTAATATGAGAATACGTGCACGTGGAAGTAAGACACTGACACTTCGCAGTAATGCCAAGTTCCTAAAATTCTGTTTTATTGAGGAACTAACAGTATCATTTATAGGGCATATGATGCAGGCAAAGCATATACATTGATTGGGTGAAAAGTCCACTGGGTTTCTGCGTGTTCGTCCATCCATGTTGATACCTTCCAATCATTGTCCCCAAAGAGACTCATTCCCTTTTATGGGGGTTGTTTACATTAAAAGATACTTTTCTCCTAATGAGTCACCAAGGGTGAGACTCCGGATGAAGGCGCCATCTTAATTATCATCATTGTTCTGTCAACCTATATCTGATTGTTTACTTAAGAGAGTAAGGAATTTAAAGAGCAAGATACAGACAGTAGCAAGACTATAAAATTGTCATTTTACTGATCATCTAATAAAACGTGGACTGTCTATCACAATCCACTACATTCTTGTACTGAGAAATATATACTAGCTAGAGTTTGATCAATGTGGTTGTGTAATATGTCTTATACTGTATGTCCGGGTTCTGAAGATAGAAGGGAATTGTTTGATTTTAATGTAAGCTGCCAAGGGGCGATATTCTATTAATTACAGGTGATACTGTATGACATAACAATAGACCGGGGTGCAGGAAGGTAGTCATATTGGCTCATTATAAGGAGAATCTGATTCCATCTTATCATATTTGTTGTAATTCACCTCTTCTCATTATTGTTCTACCTGTCTGAACAGACTGAATACAATCAATACACTTGCTGTGTAGCTTCCCCCTCATGTCAGCTGTTGTTCATCAAGGAGGCCTACTGCATGGAGATGGTCACTAAAAGAAGCACCTAAAACCTGAAATGTAGTGAAAAATATAAAACACATAATGTAACAATTTAGGTAAATGTAACAATACAATAGAGATTGTGATATTCACTAAAATACACTTTGGTTTTGCTTCATAGCAAAATGTAGTTGCTAAATATAGAGAGAACTTTTACCCCCAGGACTGAACTGACCATAAGAATGGTGATGGACTTGTGAACTGATATGGTAAAGAGGAGGTAGAACACCTGGCTGAGTTGTGACTGATGATACTGTTCCCATCACAATGGTCATGTTTATGGAAGCCACCCTCCATTGTTGGGACTAGGGGTGAGAGTGAAGGGGGGGGGGGTAAAGAAAAGGGAAGAGAAAGAGAAAATGGAAAGAGAGAGAGAGCAGGAAATTGGAGTGGAAGGAGGATGGAGAGGAGAATAGAAAGTTGAGAGGAAAATGGATAAAAAGAGAGAAGGAAAAACAAGGGAGTGAGAGAGAGAACCTCTAATGAGATCATTACAGAGTCACTGCTGACCTTTCATTCTAAAGATTCTATGTACCTGACTGTCCTACACAAGTCTGGTTGTTTTGCTGAGGATTAAAGATGAAGAGATGATGAACCAAATTCATGCAAGAAATATGGCTAAGTGGTTGACTTACTAATGTATGCATATAGGCATGTATTTCTAAACCTGGCGGCTGAAAGATTTGCTTGAAATTTCAGTGCAACAGAAAAAGTGTTGTTAGCTCAAACAGGAATTTAGGAGCTCACTGGACTTCTGGCAGGATCAAACTGTATTTTTCTGTACAGAGACACATCAAGAGCACCACCCGGTGCAAAGGAGGAGTAACTACTTATATATGTACAAGTTACATCTCCCATGTACCAGGCAGGGGTCTTGTTCATCCTTTGGGGATAGTCCAGACTTGTCATCTAAAAAAATTAAAGAAATATTGTTAGAAGAAAATAAAGAAATGATCTGTGAAATGCAAACAAGAAAATTAAATTTATAATGACAAACTGCATGTGGTCAGTTCAACAGTGGTAATATGGTGGGACAAAGAGTAATGACTACACACTTAGATCAGAAATGCTAGTGTGGCTTGTCCCTAAAAGTTTGAATTGTGGAGCTGACTACTACAAAATACATATAGGATCTTTTGATGCTTTAATTTTCTCAAGAAAGCCACATACCTGAGAAAGTTGACCATATGTGATGTTCTTTCAGATGTGCCATCACTCACCAATTCTTCTTTACTCAATGTGTATTTCTGCTCCAATGTGTAAAGAGAATTCATCGTCAAAAATCACTAGTGCCTCTTCCATGTCATCTTTGGGTGGATCTGGAGTCATCTCCGACTGGGATTCAGAAGTGTCTATGATCAACTGGCCAGATGTGGAGCTGAAACTTGACACAATGGATTTGCTGCTCTGGTGGGAGGCCTCACACAAGGGTTCATCAGATTCCAAAGACGAATAGATTTCTATGGCATCTTCATCCTTTTGCCTTGTGGCTAAACCTGGGCTTTCTGCTTTCCAGCTTTCCTTTGTGTATTTCAGCACTTCCGTAGTCCGACTTCTTTTAGTATGGTCAATGGCCAGAAGATCACTAATCATCCTTTGTATCCCAGAGGCGACCTTGGTCAATGCTTCCGGAGGATTCTCACTCTTGACATTGTTTTGCCAGTCAACAAAACCTTGATATTTTTCATCGTCCGGAATGGCATCCTCCCATGGAAGCTCTCCTGTAAGTAGACAACAGATGACTACTCCAAACGCCCACACATCAAGGCTGCCACCTACAACCAGGCCAACTGAAGTGTCAATTTGGAACATTTCTGGAGCCATGAAGGACATGGTGCCACACTTGCCTCGAATCACTGTGCCTTTGACCTTAGCAAGGCCAAAGTCTGTGAGCTTGATGGAATAGCAGTCCCGGTCAAAGACTAAAACATTCTCTGGCTTCACATCCATGTGCACCAGTCCTTTTTCTGACATGAATTCAAGGGCACTTGAAATTTGCACAGAACACCTCTTTACTGCATCTTCTGGAATTCCCACCTAAAAAAATAAAGGGGAACTTCAGATTACTTATCCAGAGATTGGAAATATAGAGTATTTATCCAGAAACAATTAAATGATATGTATAGCTGCAACATTTTTAGTTTTAGACTAGGGATGGATTATTTTGTCATAAGTATATCTGTATGTGCTCAGAACAAGTACGAGTAGTCAGAACAAAAGGCAAGTGAAAATCTTTCAACATGGACACCTCTACTAATGTCAACTAAGAGAGTTTCCTCTCACTTCCTGTTGCATCTCTAGGCGAGGAAGTGAAAGGAAATCTTTCCAAAAGGATACAGACAACATAAAATAACTTGACAGGAGTTGTAACTCTTCTTAACTCTATGCAAACCAAAGAAAAAATAATTCTCTATACTTCAATCTTAATGTACTTACATTTGGTATAATCATGGAGAGCAGATCACCAAAAGGTGCCAATTCTTGAATAAATCCAAAGTGGTCGGTGGTGGTGAAGGCGTTGCCATAGCATCTGATGATGTTAGGATGAATGGAAAGTAAGCACGAAATACTGAATTCCCAGAGGAAAGACCGCTGAGTGGTTCGGTTTTTTTCTGTGACCTTCAATGCCATTCTTCCACCTGTGCAAAAAAAAAAAATTTACCTTAGATCAATAACTGGACATTTTAAGCCGGTAATTTCTGGATATTTTACTTGAAAATCATTCTAAAAAGATCTCTTGCACCCAGATGTATTCCTTTCATAAAGATGTCATAAATTCTATCATTGGGCCATATAGGTTCACTCCATATTCCTGATATTCTTCATTTAAAGTGTTACATGGGAATTCTACTTTACTTCTGCTTATATTTTAGAGTACATCTACAAATCAGTGAGCTTTTGAAAAAAAAGTCTATGTGTTGCAGATCGTATTTACATGCATATACATAAATATTTATAGAGGATATTGAAATGGTGGATAGAATTATTCACTGACCTGTTTTCCTGTCGTTTGCCAAGAATACTTTCCCAAATCCACCTTCTCCAAGTTTCTTCACAATGTGGACGTGCTTCTCTAAGTCTATCTTCTTTAATCCTCGGGAATAGAAGGAGACCTTTCTATCCAGAAGACGTTCCACATAATAAGCACTGGAGGCCATAGTGTCCTGGAGAGAAAAAAAAGAAAAGGATGAAAGTGACCTTACCTTAATGTGGTGAAGATTCCGCTGTGATGAAGTCAAATCAGTTTTCTTTGAGTATTGGGTTCCTCTGCAGATCAGCTCCGGACAACGTCACCAAATCTCCAGCTGGGCTGTAGTAGATGAGTATACTGGAATCTCTGGAAGTAGAGTCACTGATTAGAGGAGGGAGAGGCCCGCTTTATACAAGGGAGATGGGCGGGAAAGGCAGAGAAGGGAGGTTTTTGATTGGTTGACTTCTAATAGAAATGTTGTGTAAATAAACCCGGACTGTTGTTGCTGATTTGCATATTAAAAGGTTTTCTAGAGAATAGGTGATACAATTAAACATGATGAAACCCAAGAATGTTGAAACTTTACTGAATTTTAAAATGAAACTTTCCACCATATTAACAATGAAATGGAAAATTAGTTTTATTTTATAAGATTTATAATTTTAGAAGAACTTAGAATTTTAAAATAACTAATGCAAGAGTGAGTACTAACCAGATAATGAAATATGAAAAAAACGAAAAAAATCTCATTGTCACAATGGCTGTAGGTTCTTACTGTTCTTTTATACCATTAGGTCTTATTTCTGGCAGCATTGTACACCAATGGGGTTAGTTTAAAAATGACTTGATTAAAAATAAAAAATAAATGACTATAAACTGTAATCAATAGAAAACGAGTTTGCAGGATTATAAGGACCTGTCAGGATAGAAATATTGGAGCTTCCATGTCTGAGCTTATTTCTGGAGATTCATCTCCAAACATCCTCATCATTTCTTCACTACTTGGTGGGTCAGTGACCTAGAACAAGCCATGTGTAGATCAAGTAATGGAAAATATCATACTGACATGATGTTTTGGGTGAATGACAAACCAAGTGTTGAGGCAAGGAACCCACATCTGTAGATATTTAGATATCCCATAAATATGTTGGAAGAACCATTAAAAACAATTCAATTGAATGGGGAGGATATCAGAAGGAATTTTTGGGTTTAATTTGATATGTTTAAAAATGTGCTCAACTTACTTCAGTTTCTTAGGTTTGTGTTTTTGTTGGTGACATCATTTTATGAGAAAGAAGCAATTTCTGCCACTGACACCAATGATCTTTTCAAGCTATCTGTAGGGGGCATTTTCTTCCATTGACCACAAATGTAAGGAACATTCTTCCCACTGACCATCACACTAATGTACACGGAGATGAAGCTCTATCTATTATTAGCAGAGGTTCTCTGAGACTTGGAAGTTATGTCAAAGGTTCCTCCTTGTTGAAAAAGTTGAGAATGGATGGCATAGACACTCTTTCTACAAAATGTAAATCATTTAGATTTGTATATGACAATGTTCAGCTTAAAGTGGAATTACACATAATGGTCCCCATGAGTTACAATCTACGTTTATGTGACATCTCCATTGACAGATGTAAATAATCTGATAACAAGAAATATATTTTATTTAGAGTTTGATGGATGTGGTTGTGTAATATGTTGTCTTATCTGTCCAAGTTCTGAAGAAAGATGGGAATTGTTTGATATTCTATTATTAATTACAGGTGATACTGTATGCCTGAAAGTGTGACAATAGGTGGAGACTATCCAGTGCCTGGGTAGTTATCTAGACAATGGGATCCAAATCTTTGTTTTCCAGATATCCATTTCAAAGGATCCTCTTGGTTAGATATGCAATAAGGGTGTCCAGCCTTCCAGGAATGCATAACTTGACCATTGGAGACCCTGTAATTCTTGCTCCAAAAAAATGTGCTGAAAGGTTGCTGAGACAATGAACTCTCTGGGATCTATTATCTCTAGTGGTATAATTTAGTAAAGTATATCGATTGGGTAACTTAATTTGTGACCACTTGTCAGAACACTCAACTGAGGGTTTCAGTGCAACATAGTGGGTATTAGAAGCCCTCCAAAACAAACAGGGAGGATACACCACAGAATTGTTTTTCAATATTTAGATCTCCCATAAATATATTGGAAGAACCATTAAACACAGTTCAATTTAATGGGGAGGATATCAGTAGTGGGAATTTTTGGTTTAATTGATTTGTTTAAAATGTGCTCAATTTACTTCAGTTTCTTGGGTTTGTGTTTTTGTTGGTGACATATTTTTATTAAGAAGGAATTGAAAGATTGTTTTTTTTCCTAAAGTTTTTATTTATTTTTTCTCACTATGATATTTTTTTTTTATAAGGTAAAAAAGCTTGACTTTTTTTAATAAAAGCCTTAACAGTTTTTTCATTATTTAAATTTTGTGTCACTGAAATGCATTGGGGTTGATTTATAAAAACTGGAGAGTGAGAAATCTGGTGCAACTTTGCATGGTAGCCAATCAGCTTCTAACTTCAGCTCATTCAATTAAGCTTTGACACAAACAAAACTGGAAGCTGATTGGTTTCTATGCAGGGATGCACCAGATTTTGCACTCTCCAGTTTTACTAAATCAACCCCATTTTATTTTGCAGGAAAGTGAAACTAGGAGAAACTTATGGAGATGATTTTAATGTTTTAAGCATTCTCATTGCTGGGAAAGTGGAAATGAATTCATTACTTCCAATTATTTTAAATAGATGAGTTTTGGTCTTTCTGTGCAAGGCTAAAACACGTTCTAGGGTATGGAGCTGTGTATGTGTGGTCAGTTCAGCAGATACGTATTTGTTGGATTGTGTTTTTAATATCTGTTACATCTAGAATACATTATTATAAGTTGAGGTTGACTTTTGAGGTGTACTGCCCCCCTAACATTGGCTGGTGAATTGCTTGTGGTAGTTATTAGCATAACACTGCCAATGTTTACTGTTCCTATTGTCTTCCTGGGGGGTCCAGCTGTACTATTGTTCATTCCATGCTTACTGTACATACAGGATCCCATCACCATTGTTCATCATGTCCCCTCTGTCTATTGACTATCAGGTGTTGGCTATTCAAAGTAGACACCATTGTTATTCTAAATTTTGTGCCTCAATCCTTTCTATGGAATATTCCAGTCTTAGAACATTGTGGGATACGTTTTTTTTTATTTTGTGGTGGTGTACTGTTGAATAGCTACTAAAAATTTTGAGCTTTATGGGGAAGTTGATGGACAAGATTGGTAAAGTTGAAGAAAGGACTGAAATGATAAAAGTAATGAAGGAAGCCCATGGCACCAGACACAGGAGGATGTGAAATTAAAGCTTATCCATAAAATTCAGTAAATGTGATGGAAAGACAAGGCTAACATTTGCTGCTGTTGGATGGTTGAGCAATGTGAACATTTAAAGGTTCAAAAAGAAGAACTTTGAATGAGTATCTTTGGATACCCAGGCCTCCTATCCCTCTTGCATTGAACTGTATTGTTGCTGTATTGTCTCCCGTTATATTGTAAAGTGCTGCGCAAACTGCTGGCGCTATATAAATCCTGTATAATAATAATAATTTGTGCTCACACTAATAAAGTATAATTTCAGGAAGTCAAGAAAGCTGATCCAAAGGACTTAACTAAGTCAGCTATACCAAATTAAAATCTTTATGGAAGGATGTTCAAGAAAAAAGTGCAACATGATCAGATCGCATTTCAGACTTATTTATTATTGGACTACTGAGAACTGTGATCTGTGATTTTTTTTTTCTTTTGTGATTATGAACTTAGTACATCCAGAGCAAATGATGGACTACAGATATTGAGATCCAGATCTATGGAAGAGAGATCACAGAGCTGTACTGGAGTCTATCTCCATGCTGCCTGCCAATGGGGTTCAATCTGCCTCCATTCTGCCTGGCTATGGGGTCTAGTCCCCCTCCCTGCTGCCTGCCTATGGGGTCTAGTCCCCCTCCCTGCTGCCTGCCTATGGGGTCTAGTCCCCCTCCCTGCTGCCTTCCAAAGGGGTCCAATGTGTCAGTAGACATCATTTTGTGCTTAAAGAGTCTTCAGAATACAAAGGCAAAACTATAAATCGTAAAGGAGATTGCATATAAACCAATATTACATGTGTGGTCTGGTTTTACTGGCTACAAGGGGGTGACTGTTACAATATGAGTTTATGTGAAATCTCCATTGGTAGATATCAATAGTTCTTGTACTGAGAAATATATATTAGCTAGAGTTTGATCAATGTGGTTGTGTAATACGTCTTATATTGTATGTCCGGGTTCTGAAGATAGAAGGGAATTGTTTGATTTAAATGTAAGCTGCCAAGGGGCGATATTCTATTAATTACAGGTGATACTGTATGACATAACAATAGACCGGGGTGCAGGAAGGTAGTCATATTGGCTCATTATAAGGAGAATCTGTTTCCATCTTATCATATTTGTTGTAATTCACCTCTTCTCATTATTGTTCTACCTGTCTGAACACACTGAATAAAATCAATACACTTGCTGTGTAGCTTCCCCCTCATGTCAGCTGTTGTTCATCAAGGAGGTCTACTGCATGGAGATGGTCACTAAAAGAAGCACCTAAAATCTGAAATGTAGTGAAAAATATAAAACAAATTATGTAACAATTTAGGTAAATGTAACAATACAACAGAGATTGTGATATTCACTAAAATACACTTTGGTTTTGCTTCATAGCAAAATGTAGTTGCTAAATATAGAGAGAACTTTTACCCCCAGGACACAACTGACCATAATAATGGTGATGGACTTGTGAACTGATATGGTAAAGAGGAGGTAGAACACCTGGCTGATGTGTGACTGATGATACTGTTCCCATCACAATGGACATATTTATGGAAGCCACCCTCCATTGTTTGGACTAGGGGTGTCCAACTGTGGCCCTCAGGACTGCCAATTTTGCATGATAATCTTAGTATTGGAAGGGACACAACTGCTTACATTAGCAACCATTGCAAGAGTTGCCATAAACATCAACAACGCAACTATTACACAGGTCTGCAAAAAATACATATCAGACCAGTTGGACAACTAAAATACCTTAAGATACATGCATCTGCACAAAGGCAATGGGAGGGAGCATCCAGGCATACCATGAGAGGCCAGTCAATGAGGGGACCCCACAAAGTTGGGGGGGGGGCAAGCCGCCTGCCCTGTGTAAATACCTGATGTATAGAAAGTATGTAATATTTGAAAACAGTATAATTGGACCCTCTTAATGGTTAATACCACTATGATTATAAAAATCCGAGGAAAGGAGAGGAGAGGAGAGATTGGGAAAGAGAGAGAGAACAGGGGAGGAGTGTCAAGGTCCTACCTTTTCCCTGTGGTTATGTTACTTCATGTGCTGGTGTCCATCTTGGATTCTGCTGTGCATGATGGGAGCCCTTTTATGCCTTCAGGTTTCTGTGGTCCATCCTCCAGAGGGGTGTGGCTGATGACATATAAGCCTGTGGCCCGCACATGCTCTTTGCACTTGTGTCTTGTGTCTTTGTGTTGCTGTTACTCTTTTCTGACTCTCGTGACTCTCCTGGTATCTGATTCGGCTTGTCTTGACTATTCTTAGTATTCTCCTTTGATCTGACCCTCTGTTGCTGAACCCGGCTCGTGACCTGTGATTCTCGTCTGCTGTCCTGTACTGTTCTGTCCTGTTGTTGTTGACCCCGGCTTGTCTGACTACTCTTTTGTCTCTTCCACCAGCTACACGCCATTGGCGGCGGCCATTACCGCAGCTGAGGTGTCTCGGGGGCCGCGACCTGGTTCCTGGCTGCGTCAAGTCCATCCCCACCATCAGGGGCCCTGGTGAAGGGCAGCCTGGGACTTAGACTCCGCGCCCTGAGGGACTTTGGTCTGTGGGTGGTGGTTGTCGTCAGCCAGTGCGTTACATTGTTAGGCCTGCCTGTCCGTTCCTCAGCTCCTGCCCTGACATTACACAAGTGCCATGAACCCTGACGGTGCAGGCACGCCTTCGCTCCCAATGCTAGTCGCCAGACTCGATCAACAGGATCACCTGTTGGATCAGTTCGCTCAGGCGTTGCAAACTCTGCTTGCACGCACTGCACACCTTACTCCTGGTGTTATTAGGCCGGTTGTCGCTCCGGTGGTCGCTTCCGCTGCTGTTCCACTTGCTGTGCCTACCGCCGCGGCTGATGCGGCACCCGCGGTGTCCAGAGGTATGACCGGTTCAGCCCCTCTTCCACAGCGCTTTGGGGGTGAGCCAAGTCAGTGTCGTGGGTTCCTCAACTAGGTGGGTATTTATTTTGAATTAATACCCCACGCCTTTCCGTCTGAGAGGTCAAAGGTGGGGTTCCTCATCTCACTACTCTCAGACAAGGCCTTGGCCTGGGCAAATCCCTTATGGGAGAGGAACGACCCGGTGATTCAAGATTTTTCTGGTTTTGTCGATGCCTTCCGTAGGGTATTCGACGTACCGGCTCGTTCCGCCTCGGCGGCCAAGCTGCTCATGACCATGCATCAGGGTTCCCGGACCGTGGCCGAGTACGCTATAGAGTTTTGTACCCTGGCGGCAGAGGTCGGTTGGAACAATGAGGCTCTGGTGGCTGCGTTTTCCCATGGTCTTTCTGACTCATTGAAGGACGAGATTGCAGCTAAGGAACTGCCTGTGGTGTTGGAGGAGCTCATCTCTTTCCTGATCCTGATTGACACCAGGCTCAGGGAGAGGCCTTCACTCAAGGAACGCCTGCGGAGGCCTTCCAATCGACTGGCACCTGCGTTTTCTGTCCCACCCGTTCCTCCCTCTCCTCCCACGCCTCCTGGGGATAGCTTGTCTGGTGGGGAACCCATGCAGCTGGGGTTTGCTCGCCTTTCCGAGGGGGAGCGGGCCGCTCGGCGTCGGGAGGGTCGCTGCCTGTACTGTGGCCTCGGTGGGCACTTTCGGCAGTCTTGTCCGGTCCGTCCGGGAAACGCTCGCACCTGAGATCATGTCGGGGACAGATCTTGGGTGGAGTTTCCTCGTCCCCGGCGTGCCGCAAGGAGAAACCACTGATCACCGTGGTCCTTTCTTGGACAGGGGGCTCGGTGACGGCCCAGGCGTTGGTAGACTCTGGGGCCGGTGGGTTGTTCTTGGACAGCTCGTTTGCTGCGCAGCACTCCATTCCCCTGCAGGCTCGTGCTGCCCCATTGGTTCTCGAAGCAATAGATGGCAGGCCCCTGCAGCCGCCGCAGGTTACCCACGAGACCCTGCCAATAGAGGTAGCCATTGGGGCTGTTCACAGGGAGTTGGCCTGTTTTCAGGTGATTTCGTCCCCACACTATTCGGTGGTTTTGGGGTATCCCTGGCTCCAAAGGCACAATCCAACCTTCAATTGGCAAACAGCCGAGATTCTCTCATGGTCTCCACAGTGTGGGGCCGGGTGCATCCGGGGGCCGGTTAAGGTATTGTGTGCCTCCTCGGACTCTGCGTTGCCCACCGACTATGGGGAATACCGGGACGTGTTCGATAAGGTACGCGCTGGTACCTTACCACCGCATCGTCCTTACGACTGCGCCATATCCCTGCAACCCGGGGCCACTCCTCCACGTGGCAGGGTGTACCCTCTCTCGGTTGCGGAGAATAAGGCCATGGAGGAGTACGTGGTGGATGCGCTTTCCCGGGGGCACATTCGTAAGTCTAATTCCCCAGCAGGAGCGGGGTTTTTTTTCGTAAAGAAGAAAGGTGGGGAATTGAGGCCCTGCATCGATTATAGGGGTCTCAATCGGATTACCATTAAAAATGCATATCCAATTCCTTTGATTTCTGAGTTATTCGACCGCCTTAAGGGAGCAACGGTCTTTACCAAACTCGACCTTAGGGCGGCGTACAACCTCGTACGGATCAGACAGGGGGATGAGTGGAAGACCGCGTTTAACACCAGAACTGGGCACTACGAATACCTGGTGATGCCCTTCGGATTGTGTAACGCGCCCGCGGTCTTTCAGGAATTCATAAACGATGTCCTTCGTGATTTGTTGCAGCAATGCGTAGTGGTTTACCTGGATGACATCTTGGTTTACTCTACCTCCATGGAGTCCCTTGTCCAGGATGTTAAGCAGGTGCTGCAACGATTGCGTGAGAACGGACTCTTTTGTAAACTCGAGAAGTGCGAGTTCCATCGATCCCAGGTTGCCTTTTTGGGCTACATAATTTCCGCGGAGGGATTTTCCATGGACCCTCAGAAGGTTGCGGCAGTTCTGCAGTGGCCTCGTCCCAATGGTCTTCGGCCCATTCAGCGCTTTCTGGGTTTTGCCAACTACTATCGGAAGTTCATCAGGAACTTCTCCACATTGGCAAAGCCTCTCTCTGACCTAACCAAGAAGGGGAGTAACCCTCACGAGTGGCCATCCGAGGCCATCAGAGCTTTCGAGGCTCTGAAAGCTGCCTTTGCTTCGGCTCCGATTCTTTCGCATCCCAATCCTGGGTTGCCCTTCGTCCTCGAAGTTGATGCTTCCGAGACGGGAGTAGGGGCTCTCCTGTCTCAGCGTCGGTCGCCCGATGGACCCCTACTTCCCTGCGGGTTCTACTCCAGGAAGCTTTCCTCGGCTGAGTGCAACTACCAGATTGGAGATCGGGAGTTATTGGTCATCATTCTGGCTCTCAAGGAATGGAGGCACCTGCTCGAGGGTTCCGCGGTTCCGGTCCTCATTCTTACCGATCACAAGAACCTGACTTATCTTTCGGAGGCCAAGAGATTGACACCCCACCAGGCCAGATGGGCTCTGTTCTTGTCACGCTTCAACTATGTGGTTTCATATTTGCCTGGTTCCAAGAATGTCAGGGCTGATGCATTATCACGGCAATACTCTGAGTTGTCCAGGGAGGACTCTGAGCCAATCTCACTTATACCTCCAGATCAGATCCTGGCTGCCATTCGCACCAGTCTGACCTCTCCCCTTGGGGAGCAGATTTTGGCGGCTCAAACTGATGCTCCTCCCGGGAGGCCGGAGGGTAGATGTTTCGTACCCGAGGGATTGCGCACCCGCCTGCTGCGTACCTACCATAACGCCAAAACTGCCGGGCATCCAGGGAAGAACCAGCTGTGTTGGGTCGTCTCTCGCTTATTCTGGTGGCCAACCCTCCGTGCCGACATTGCCTCTTATGTAGCGGCATGTTCGATCTGTGCCCAGAATAAGTCTCCACGGCATCTCCCTTTGGGTCTTCTGCAACCCATTCCCAATGGGGAGCGTCCTTGGTCACATCTAGGGATG
The DNA here is from genome assembly GCF_062004578.1 of Staurois parvus. Classification (NCBI taxonomy): domain Eukaryota; kingdom Metazoa; phylum Chordata; class Amphibia; order Anura; family Ranidae; genus Staurois; species Staurois parvus. The sequence goes on along the minus strand of NW_028318027.1, from coordinate 2,044,602 downwards.
GACTTTATTGTAGACCTCCCGGTGTCTCGGGGTCATACGGTCATCCTCATGATCGTCGATCGGTTTTCCAAGATGTGCCATTGCATTCCACTCAGGAAATTACCCACAGCGCAGGAACTGGCCACGGTCTTTTCCAGGGAGATTTTTCGCCTGCATGGGTTACCTAAGGTGATTGTCTCAGATCGCGGGAGTCAGTTCGTGTCCAGATTCTGGCGTGCCTTCTGCTCCCAGTTGGGTATTAGTCTCTCCTTTTCATCAGCCTACCACCCGCAGTCCAATGGGGCTGCGGAGCGTTCCAATCAGGCCTTAGAACAATTCCTTCGGTGTTATATTTCAGACCATCAGGATGATTGGGCCGATCTCCTGCCGTGGGCAGAGTTTGCCAGGAACTCGGCGGTCAACTCCTCCACCGGGATGTCTCCCTTCATGGCCAACTATGGGTTTCAACCCGCGGTATTACCTGAGAGGTTCTCACCACAGGACATTCCGGCTGTGGAGAACCATCTTGCTGCCCTGCGTTCTTCTTGGGGGCAGATCCAGAGGGCCTTGAGGGACTCAGCTCAGCGCCAGAAGTTCCAGGCCGATCGCAGACGGTTGCCCGCTCCTTCATACCAGGTCGGCGATCGGGTGTGGTTGTCTACTCGCAACCTCAATCTTCGGGTGCCCACACCCAAACTGGCTCCCCGTTTTGTCGGTCCTTTCCGCATTCTCCGCAAAGTGAATCCGGTGGCCTATGCACTTGCCCTTCCGTCTGGGATGCGGATCTCCAATATCTTTCATGTTTCCCTGTTGAAACCTCTGATCTGCAATCGCTTCACTACCTCTCTTCCTCGGCCCCGTCCTGTCCGGGTTGACGGTCATGAGGAGTATGAGGTGAGCCGGATCCTGGACTCTCGATTGGTGCGCGGTCAATTACAGTTCCTGGTTCATTGGCGCGGTTATGGTCCCGAGGAGCGTTCCTGGGTTCCTTCCGCGGATGTCCATGCTCCTGCCCTCCTCCGCGCTTTTCATACCCGCTTTCCTCAGAAACCTTTTGTTGACCCGCGGAGGGGGAGGGGTCCTTGAGGGGGAGGTACTGTCAAGGTCCTACCTTTTCCCTGTGGTTATGTTACTTCATGTGCTGGTGTCCATCTTGGATTCTGCTGTGCATGATGGGAGCCCTTTTATGCCTTCAGGTTTCTGTGGTCCATCCTCCAGAGGGGTGTGGCTGATGACATATAAGCCTGTGGCCCGCACATGCTCTTTGCACTTGTGTCTTGTGTCTTTGTGTTGCTGTTACTCTGTTCTGACTCTCGTGACTCTCCTGGTATCTGATTCGGCTTGTCTTGACTATTCTTAGTATTCTCCTTTGATCTGACCCTCTGTTGCTGAACCCGGCTCGTGACCTGTGATTCTCGTCTGCTGTCCTGTACTGTTCTGTCCTGTTGTTGTTGACCCCGGCTTGTCTGACTACTCTTTTGTCTCTTCCACCAGCTACACGCCATTGGCGGCGGCCATTACCGCAGCTGAGGTGTCTCGGGGGCCGCGACCTGGTTCCTGGCTGCGTCAAGTCCATCCCCACCATCAGGGGCCCTGGTGAAGGGCAGCCTGGGACTTAGACTCCGCGCCCTGAGGGACTTTGGTCTGTGGGTGGTGGTTGTCGTCAGCCAGTGCGTTACATTGTTAGGCCTGCCTGTCCGTTCCTCAGCTCCTGCCCTGACAAGGAGGATGAGAGAGAGAAGGAGTAGAAATGAGGAAGAAAGAATGGAAAAGAGAGGAAGCGAGAATGGTGGGTAGGGAAGGCAAAGAGAGAAAGGAAAGGGGACAGGATGGGTGAAAGAAAGGAGGGGAAGAGAGAAAAGAGAGGAGAAAGATTGGAAGGGATGGAAAGAGAGAAAGAGAGAGGGTGGAGGAAAGTGAGAGAGTGAAGGGGGGGGGTAAAGAAAAGGGAAGAGAAAATGGAAAGAGAGAGAGAGCAGGAAATTGGAGTGGAAGGAGGATGGAGAGGAGAATAGAAAGTTGAGAGGAAAATGGATAAAAAGAGAGAAGGAAAAACAAGGGAGTGAGAGAGAGAACCTCTAATGAGATCATTACAGAGTCACTGCTGACCTTTCATTCTAAAAATTCTATGTACCTGACTGTCCTAAACAAGTCTGGTTGTTTTGCTGAGGATTAAAGATGAAGAGATGATGAGCCCAATTCATGCAAGAAATATGGCTAAGTGGTTGACTTACTAATGTATGCATATAGGCATGTATTTCTAAACCTGGCGGCTGAAAGATTTGCTTGAAATTTCAGTGCAACAGAAAAAGTGTTGTTAGCTCAAACAAGAATTTAGGAGCTCACTGGACTTCTGGCAGGATCAAACTGTATTTTTCTGTACAGAGACACATCAAGAGCACCACCCGGTGCAAAGGAGGAGTAACTACTTATACAGTTGTGTCCAAAATTATTCAACCCCCAATGCTGTAAAGGGGTTTAGGGACTATAGTGTACATTTGGAATTGTATTCAGAATCAAATCCTACAAGGACGTTGTAACTACCCAAATGCAACTAAAATGACATCAATTGTTTATGTAATACAGTAGTAAATGGTTCTTATGTGGTTTCTTCATTGCCACAATTATTCAACCCCTTAAAGACTACCACTCTGAAGAACAGAGGTTCATACAGGTGCTTTCCATCAGGTATTGAAAACACCTGTGGATGTCACCGAGCAGCAATCAAGCATAATAAGCACCAATTAGGCAGCTTTAAAATGACTGTGATACTCAGCTCCTTCTAGACATTTACTGGTGTGGTTACAAACATGGTGAAGGCAAGAGAATGGTCCAGGAAGACAAGAGAAGAGGTGATTTCTCTTCACAGGAAGGGCAATGGCTATAAGAAGATTGCAAAGATGTTAAACATACCAAGAGACACCTTAGGAAGCATCATTCGCAAATTCAAGGCAAAGGGCACTGTTGAAACGCTACCTGGTCGTGGCAGAAAGAAGATGCTGACTTCGACTGCTGTGCGCTACCTGAAGCGTAGAGTGGAGAGAAGTCCCCGTGTGACTGCTGAGGAACTGAGAAAAGATTTGTCAGATGTGGGTACAGAAGTTTCAGCCCAGACAATAAGACGCACACTGCGTAATGAAGGCCTCCGTGCCAGAACTCCCAGGCGTACCCCCTTGCTGTCTCCAAAGAATAAGAAGAGTCGACTGCAGTATGCCAAAAGCCATGTGGACAAACCACAAAAGTTGTGGGATAGTGTTCTGTGGACTGATGAAACAAAATTAGAACTGTTTGGGCCCATGGATCAACGCTATGTTTGGAGGAGGAAGAACAAGGCCTATGATGAAAAGAACACCTTGCCTACTGTGAAGCATGGTGGAGGGTCAATCATGCTTTGGGGCTGTTTTGCTTCTGCAGGTACAGGGAAGCTTCAGCGTGTGCAAGGTACCATGAATTCTCTTCAGTACCAGGAGATATTGGATGGAAACGTGATGCAGTCCGTCACACACCTGAGGCTTGGGAGACGTTGGACCTTTCAACAGGACAATGATCCCAAGCATACCTCCAAGTCCACTAGAGCATGGTTGCAGAGGAAAGGCTGGAACATTTTGGAGTGGCCATCGCAGTCACCAGACTTAAATCCGATTGAGAACCTCTGGTGGGACTTAAAGAAAGCAGTTGCAGTGCGCAAGCCTAAGAATGTGACTGAACTGGAGGCCTTTGCCCATGAAGAATGGGCGAAGATACCCGTAGATCGCTGCAAGACACTTGTGTCAAGCTATGCTTCACGTTTAAAAGCTGTTATAACTGTAAAAGGATGCTGTACTAAGTACTAAGATTGAATGTCACTTGGGGGTTGAATAAAACTGATAATGCTGTGAGCACAGAAAAGACATTTGTGGTTATTTCATTATAACTGTTATGTTATATTTGTCTGACCTACAAGTGCCTCTTTAATGTAAATGTAAGCAAGATGACTGAATGATCAAAAGCAATGTCAAACTGGCCAAAACACTCAATTTCAGTGGGGGTTGAATAATTTTGGACACAACTGTATATGTACAAGTTACATCTCCCATGTACCAGGCAGGGGTCTTGTTCATCCATTGGGGATAGTCCAGACTTGTCATCTAAAAAAATTAAAGAAATATTGTTAGAAGAAAATAAAGAAATGATCTGTGAAATGCAAACAAGAAAATTAAATTTATAATGACAAACTGCATGTGGTCAGTTCAACAGTGGTAATATGGTGGGACAAAGAGTAATGACTACACACTTAGATCAGAAATGCTAATTTGGCTTGTCCCTAAAAGTTTGAATTGTGGAGCTGACTACTACAAAATACATATAGGATCTTTTGATGCTTTAATTTTCTCAAGAAAGCCACATACCTGAGAAAGTTGACCATATGTGATGTTCTTTCAGATGTGCCATCACTCACCAATTCTTCTTTACTCAATGTGTATTTCTGCTCCAATGTGTAAAGAGAATTCATCGTCAAAAATCACTAGTGCCTCTTCCATGTCATCTTTGGGTGGATCTGGAGTCATCTCCGACTGGGATTCAGAAGTGTCTATGATCAACTGGCCAGATGTGGAGCTGAAACTTGACACAATGGATTTGCTGCTCTGGTGGGAGGCCTCACACAAGGGTTCATCAGATTCCAAAGACGAATAGATTTCTATGGCATCTTCATCCTTTTGCCTTGTGGCTAAACCTGGGCTTTCTGCTTTCCAGCTTTCCTTTGTGTATTTCAGCACTTCCGTAGTCCGACTTCTTTTAGTATGGTCAATGGCCAGAAGATCACTAATCATCCTTTGTATCCCAGAGGCGACCTTGGTCAATGCTTCCGGAGGATTCTCACTCTTGACATTGTTTTGCCAGTCAACAAAACCTTGATATTTTTCATCGTCCGGAATGGCATCCTCCCATGGAAGCTCTCCTGTAAGTAGACAACAGATGACTACTCCAAACGCCCACACATCAAGGCTGCCACCTACAACCAGGCCAACTGAAGTGTCAATTTGGAACATTTCTGGAGCCATGAAGGACATGGTGCCACACTTGCCTCGAATCACTGTGCCTTTGACCTTAGCAAGGCCAAAGTCTGTGAGCTTGATGGAATAGCAGTCCCGGTCAAAGACTAAAACATTCTCTGGCTTCACATCCATGTGCACCAGTCCTTTTTCTGACATGAATTCAAGGGCACTTGAAATTTGCACAGAACACCTCTTTACTGCATCTTCTGGAATTCCCACCTAAAAAAATAAAGGGGAACTTCAGATTAATTATCCAGAGATTGGAAATATAGAGTATTTATCCAGAAACAATTAAATGATATGTATAGCTGCAACATTTTTAGTTTTAGACTAGGGATGGATTATTTTGTCATAAGTATATCTGTATGTGCTCAGAACAAGTACGAGTAGTCAGAACAAAAGGCAAGTGAAAATCTTTCAACATGGACACCTCTACTAATGTCAACTAAGAGAGTTTCCCTCACTTCCTGTTGCATCTCTAGGCGAGGAAGTGAAAGGAAATCTTTCCAAAAGGATACAGACAACATAAAATAACTTGACAGGAGTTGTAACTCTTCTTAACTCTATGCAAACCAAAGAAAAAATAATTCTCTATACTTCAATCTTAATGTACTTACATTTGGTATAATCATAGAGAGCAGATCACCAAAAGGTGCCAATTCTTGAATAAATCCAAAGTGGTCGGTGGTGGTGAAGGCATTGCCATAGCATCTGATGATGTTAGGATGAATGGAAAGTAAGCACGAAATACTGAATTCCCAGAGGAAAGACCGCTGAGTGGTTCGGTTTTTTTCTGTGACCTTCAATGCCATTCTTCCACCTGTGCAAAAAAAATAAATTTACCTTAGATCAATAACTGGACATTTTAAGCCGGTAATTTCTGGATATTTTACTTGAAAATCATTCTAAAAAGATCTCTTGCACCCAGATGTATTCCTTTCATAAAGATGTCATAAATTCTATCATTGGGCCATATAGGTTCACTCCATATTCCTGCTATTCTTCATTTAAAGTGTTACATGGGAATTCTACTTTACTTCTGCTTATATTTTAGAGTACATCTACAAATCAGTGAGCTTTTGAAAAAAAGTCTATGTGTTGCAGATCGTATTTACATGCATATACATAAATATTTATAGAGGATATTGAAATGGTGGATAGAATTATTCACTGACCTGTTTTCCTGTCGTTTGCCAAGAATACTTTCCCAAATCCACCTTCTCCAAGTTTCTTCACAATGTGGACGTGCTTCTCTAAGTCTATCTTCTTTAATCCTCGGGAATAGAAGGAGACCTTTCTATCCAGAAGACGTTCCACATAATAAGCACTGGAGGCCATAGTGTCCTGGAGAGAAAAAAAAGAAAAGGATGAAAGTGACCTTACCTTAATGTGGTGAAGATTCCGCTGTGATGAAGTCAAATCAGTTTTCTTTGAGTATTGGGTTCCTCTGCAGATCAACAGCGGACAATGTCACCAAATCTCCAGCTGGGCTGTAGTAGATGAGTATACCGGAATCTCTGGAAGTAGAGTCACTGATTAGAGGAGGGAGAGGCCCGCTTTATACAAGGGAGATGGGCGGGAAAGGCAGAGAAGGGAGGTTTTTGATTGGTTGACTTCTAACAGGAATGTTGTGTAAATAAACCCGGACTGTTGTTGCTGATTTGCATATTAAAAGGTTTTCTAGAGAATAGGTGATACAATTAAACATGATGAAACCCAAGAATGTTGAAACTTTACTGAATTTTAAAATGAAACTTTCCACCATATTAACAATGAAATGGAAAATTAGTTTTATTTTATAAGATTTATAATTTTAGAAGAACTTAGAATTTTAAAATAACTAATGCAAGAGTGAGTACTAACCAGATAATGAAATATGAAAAAAACGAAAAAAATCTCATTGTCACAATGGCTGTAGGTTCTTACTGTTCTTTTATACCATTAGGTCTTATTTCTGGCAGCATTGTACACCAATGGGGTTAGTTTAAAAATGACTTGATTGAAAATAAAAAATAAATGACTATAAACTGTAATCAATAGAAAACGAGTTTGCAGGATTAAAAGGACCTGTCAGGATAGAAATATTGGAGCTTCCATGTCTGAGCTTATTTCTGGAGATTCATCTCCAAACATCCTCATCATTTCTTCACTACTTGGTGGGTCAGTGACCTAGAACAAGCCATGTGTAGATCAAGTAATGGAAAATATCATACTGACATGATGTTCTGGGTGAATGACAAACCAAGTGTTGAGGCAAGGAACCCAGATCTGTAGATATTTAGATATCCCATAAATATGTTGGAAGAACCATTAAAAACAATTCAATTGAATGGGGAGGATATCAGAAGGAATTTTTGGGTTTAATTTGATATGTTTAAAAATGTGCTCAACTTACTTCAGTTTCTTAGGTTTGTGTTTTTGTTGGTGACATAATTTTATGAGAAAGAAGCAATTTCTGCCACTGACACCAATGATCTTTTCAAGCTATCTGTAGGTGGCATTTTCTTCCATTGACCACAAATGTAAGGAACATTCTTCCCACTGACCATCACACTGATGTACACGGAGATGAAGCTCTATCTATTATTAGCAGAGGTTCTCTGTGACTTGGAGGTTATGTCAAAGGTTCCTCCTTGTTGAAAAAGTTGAGAATGGATGGCATAGACACTCTTTCTACAAAATGTAAATCATTTAGATTTGTATATGACAATGTTCAGCTTAAAGTGGAATTATACATAATGGTCCCCATGAGTTACAATCTACGTTTATGTGACATCTCCATTGACAGGTGTAAATAATCTGATAACAAGAAATATATTTTATTTAGAGTTTGATGGATGTGGTTGTGTAATATGTTGTCTTATCTGTCCAAGTTCTGAAGAAAGATGGGAATTGTTTGATATTCTATTATTAATTACAGGTGATACTGTATGCCTGAAAGTGTGACAATAGGTGGAGACTATCCAGTGCCTGGGTAGTTATCTAGACAATGGGATCCAAATCTTTGTTTTCCAGATATCCATTTCAAAGGATCCTCTTGGTTAGATATGCAATAAGGGTGTCCAGCCTTCCAGGAATGCATAACTTGACCATTGGAGACCCTGTAATTCTTGCTCCAAAAAAATGTGCTGAAAGGTTGCTGAGACAATGAACTCTCTGGGATCTATTATCTCTAGTGGTATAATTTAGTAAAGTATATTGATTGGGTAACTTAATTTGTGACCACTTGTCAGAACACTCAACTGAGGGTTTCAGTGCAACATAGTGGGTATTAGAAGCCCTCCAAAACAAACAGGGAGGATACACCACAGAATTGTTTTTCAATATTTAGATCTCCCATAAATATGTTGGAAGAACCATTAAAAACAATTCAATTGAATGGGGAGGATATCAGAAGGCATTTTTGGGTTTATTTGATATGTTTAAAAATGTGCTCAACTTACTTCAATTTCTTAGGTTTGTGTTTTTGTTGGTGACATAATTTTATGAGAAAGAAGCAATTTCTGCCACTGACACCAATGATCTTTTCAAGCTATCTGTAGGTGGCATTTTCTTCCATTGACCACAAATGTAAGGAACATTCTTCCCACTGACCATCACACTGATGTACACGGAGATGAAGCTCTATCTATTATTAGCAGAGGTTCTCTGAGACTTGGAAGTTATGTCAAAGGTTCCTCCTTGTTGAAAAAGTTGAGAATGGATGGCATAGACACTCTTTCTACAAAATGTAAATTATTTAGATTTGTATATGACAATGTTCAGCTTAAAGTGGAATTACACATAATGGTCCCCATGAGTTACAATCTACGTTTATGTGACATCTCCATTGACAGATGTAAATAATCTGATAACAAGAAATATATTTTATTTAGAGTTTGATGGATGTGGTTGTGTAATATGTTGTCTTATCTGTCCAAGTTCTGAAGAAAGATGGGAATTGTTTGATATTCTATTATTAATTACAGGTGATACTGTATGCCTGAAAGTGTGACAATAGGTGGAGACTATCCAGTGCCTGGGTAGTTATCTAGACAATGGGATCCAAATCTTTGTTTTCCAGATATCCATTTCAAAGGATCCTCTTGGTTAGATATGCAATAAGGGTGTCCAGCCTTCCAGGAATGCATAACTTGACCATTGGAGACCCTGTAATTCTTGCTCCAAAAAAATGTGCTGAAAGGTTGCTGAGACAATGAACTCTCTGGGATCTATTATCTCTAGTGGTATAATTTAGTAAAGTATATTGATTGGATAACTTAATTTGTGATCACTTGTCAGAACACTCAACTGAGGGTTTCAGTGCAACATAGTGGGTATTAGAAGACCTCCAAAACAAACAGGGAGGATACACCACAGAATTGTTTTTCAATATTTAGATCTCCCATAAATATATTGGAAGAACCATTAAACACAGTTCAATTTAATGGGGAGGATATCAGTAGTGGGAATTTTTGGTTTAATTGATTTGTTTAAAATGTGCTCAACTTACTTCAGTTTCTTGGGTTTGTGTTTTTGTTGGTGACATATTTTTATTAAGAAGGAATTGAAAGATTGTTTTTTTTCCTAAAGTTTTTACTTATTTTTTCTCACTATGATATTTTTTTTTTATAAGGTAAAAAAGCTTGACTTTTTTTAATAAAAGCCTTAACAGTTTTTTCATTATTTAAATTTTGTGTCACTGAAATGCATTGGGGTTGATTTATAAAAACTGGAGAGTGAAAAATCTGGTGCAACTTTGCATGGCAGCCAATCAGCTTCTAACTTCAGCTCATTCAATTAAGCTTTGACACAAACAAAACTGGAAGCTGATTGGTTTCTATGCAGGGATGCACCAGATTTTGCACTCTCCAGTTTTACTAAATCAACCCCATTTTATTTTGCAGGAAAGTGAAACTAGGAGAAACTTATGGAGATGATTTTAATGTTTTAAGCATTATCATTGCTGGGAAAGTGGAAATGAATTCATTACTTCCAATTATTTTAAATAGATGAGTTTTGGTCTTCTGTGCAAGGCTAAAAAACGTTCTAGGGTATGGAGCTGTGTATGTGTGGTCAGTTTAGCAAATACGTATTTGTTGGATTGTGTTTTTAATATCTGTTACATCTAGAATACATTATTATAAGTTGAGGTTGACATTTGAGGTGTACTGCCCCCCTAACATTGGCTGGTGAATTGCTTGTGGTAGTTATTAGCATAACACTGCCAATGTTTACTGTTCCTATTGTCTTCCTGGGGGGTCCACCTGTACTATTGTTCATTCTAAGCATACTGTACATACAGGATCCCATCACCATTGTTCATCATGTCCCCTCTGTCTATTGACTATCAGGTGTTGGCTATTCAAAGTAGACACCATTGTTATTCTAAATTTTGTGCCTCAATCCTTTCTATGGAATATTCCAGTCTTAGAACATTGTGGGATACGTTTTTTTTTATTTGGTGGTGGTGTACTGTTGAATAGCTACTAAAAATTTTGAGCTTTATGGGGAAGTTGATGGACAAGATTGGTAAAGTTGAAGAAAGGACTGAAATGATAAAAGTAATGAAGGAAGCCCATGGCACCAGACACAGGAGGATGTGAAATTAAGGCTTATCGATAAAATTCAGTAAATGTGATGGAAAGACTAGGCTAACATTTGCTGCTGTTGGATGGTTGAGCAATGTGAACATTTAAAGGTTCAAAAAGAAGAACTTTGAATGAGTATCTTTGGATACCCGGGCCTCCTATCCCTCTTGCATTGAACTGTATTGTTGCTGTATTGTCTCCCGTTATATTGTAAAGCGCTGAGCAAACTGCTGGCGCTATATAAATCCTGTATAATAATAATAATTTGTGCTCACACTAATAAAGTATAATTTCAGGAAGTCAAGAAAGCTGATCCAAAGGACTTAACTAAGTCAGCTATACCAAATTAAAATCTTTATGGAAGGATGTTCAAGAAAAAAGTGCAACATGATCAGATCGCATTTCAGACTTATTTATTATTGGACTACTGAGAACTGTGATCTGTGATTTTTTTTTTCTTTTGTGATTATGAACTTAGTACATCCAGAGCAAATGATGGACTACAGATATTGAGATCCAGATCTATGGAAGAGAGATCACAGAGCTGTACTGGAGTCTATCTCCATGCTGCCTGCCAATGGGGTCCAATCTGCCTCCATTCTGCCTGGCTATGGGGTCTAGTCCCCCTCCCTGCTGCCTGCCTATGGGGTCTAGTCCCCCTCCCTGCTGCCTGCCTATGGGGTCTAGTCCCCCTCCCTGCTGCCTGCCTATGGGGTCTAGTCCCCCTCCCTGCTGCCTTCCAAAGGGGTCCAATGTGTCAGTAGACATCATTTTGTGCTTAAAGAGTCTTCAGGAGGCTTCCGGTTCCGGCGCTGATGCTGTGAAGAGGTGAGACCCGCGGCTCCCGGGATCCCCGCATATAAAGCCGGCATTCTGCGCAGGGGACTCCTGTCAGCTGCTTCAGGAGCTCCCCACTGGCCCCCCCGCACGATCCTCGGTCCCTTCGGCATGGAGCGATTCCTCCTGCCGAATCCGCAGAGCTCAGGTCCCACCACGAGGGGAGAGGGATGCGGCTCTCCCCCTCCTGCAGCCAAGATGGCCGCCGCCCATAATATGTCAATGGACACAGGCACAGAGGCTGTTACACACGCTGGTGCAGATGTACACACCCTCCCTGCACACAGTGATCATGTTATACCAGCCCTGACCTCTACTCCTGGCACCTGTAGTCCCACAGAAATATATGACCAGATTGCACAAGCAGTTGCTGCCATTCTACTGCCCACAATCACACAAGCTGTGGATCATGCAGTAGCCACAGGCATTGAACAGATCAGAAAAGACATAGGTGATCATAGTAAACGTTTAACTGAAGTGGAACAGCGTCTGTCAGATTTGGAGGACGATGTTCACTCGCTGCGCTCAGGTGCACTTCAAACCAATCGTACGCACCAATCCATCCTGGACAAGCTGGATGATTTAGAAAATCGCTCACGCAGAAATAATCTGCGCATAGTGGGCCTTCCAGAATCATTTTCCACCGGGGTGCTTCCAGAATTATGCTCCACACGTATACCCTCAGCTCTAGGTCTAACCACTTTGTGTCAGGTCGAGAGAGCTCATCGCCTGGGGCCGCCTTCGAATGACCGCCGTACACCGCGATCGGTGATAGTCAAGTATCTCAACTATGCTGATCGAGTGGCTATTCTTAATTCTTTCCGCAATTCTCGATCCCTACAAGTAGACGGTCACAAATTACTCCTATTTGCCGATTACTCGCAAGAAGTATCCCGCAAACGTAAGGCCTTTCAGGAAATATGTGCCACGCTCCACCAAAGGGGCTACAAATTCACCCTGGCTTATCCGGCTACTCTCCGCTTTACTACACCTTCGGGTGATACAAAGTCTTTCATCCACCCTGAAGAAGCCGCTCAATATTTACAAGATTCTTTGATGGCTACGGATGGTGTGCCGTCTCCTCACCCTCGCAACTCGGGCCCTAGAGATCAGCGAAGCCCTCGCAAAGATCCACCGAAACGCCCACGTACTAACTTTGCTCCCTCTAAATCTCGCCAATCCTGAGCTGGCGCACTCTCTCAGGCGCTATACGGTTTACCTCACGACTTGGACCACCTGCCTTGTTTAACTGAATGTAAATTTCTTGTGCCTTTAGCTATCATCTTCAGTCCACAGATAGCTATACCAGTTGTTAGAAAGCAATAAGTTAGTTGGTCCAGTGGTACTTTCCTCTCATTTTGTTTGATAGCATATACATATACTGTCTGTGTCATCCCTTTTCTGTGCCTTGCCTCGACCACAGTTCCGCTCTGGTCATTCGATTTGTTGAGCCTCTTCTCCCTTTGGCGATGCCATTTAGGCAAGGGGGTCATGCTCCCCTGCCCTCTCAACAACTCCAATGAGTCACTGCTGCAGATCACTACTCTGCTATTTCCCGGACACGCTGGTCGCAGTACAGGGACAGCATGCAGATTTATGTGAAGTCCAATACACTGTTATGGTTTTTTGTTTGTTTTGCTCTTCTGATAGGCCCCAGTTGGGCCACCATGTTCCACTCTCTTTCTCCCTTCTTCTGCTCTCCTTCCTTACATTTTTCTGGAGAATCACCCCTTCCTTGGGAGTCGACCATACTTCATCAGAGATTGGGCGGTAATGGGCGGATAGCTGGCTCCACCCTACAAAACTGTAAGTTCACTACCTCTGTATTCACCTCATATCATATGACCTAATGATTCGTATTTATTCTTGGAATGTCAAGGGCTTAAGATCACCTCATAAACGAATGGCTATTCTCCGCCATCTCCGCCGACTTAGGGCGGATGTAGCACTACTCCAAGAAACACATTTAGGCCAATCTGACTTTGTTCGTATGAAGAAACTTTGGGTAGGACACGTTATAGGTTCTCCCTCACTCAATAATAAAGCAGGTGTGCTCATTCTGATTCACAAAAAGCTCGCACCTGACATAATCTCGGTAAACACTGATGAGGCAGGCAGATTCCTAGCGGTACACCTCAAAGTAGGCTCTCAAACATTGGTCCTCACCAATATTTATGCTCCAAACTCACCGTCAAAACAGTTTTTTCAGGACCTGTCATCAAAGCTGTCCGCCTACATACATCTACCTTTAGTAGTCGGAGGGGACTTCAACTCACTTATGAATGCCTATGAAGATAAGTCAAAATCACTAGAACACAATCACCGCCCACTTGCGGAGTCCCAATCAACACTCACACTACTGTCTACATTTGCGGAAGCAATGCAACTAACAGACATCTGGCGTTTAGCCCACCCAGATGGGAAGGAATTCACCTTCTTTTCTCCGGTGCACCATTCGCTTTCCAGAATAGACAATTTTTTTTGCAATTCTATTGCTTTGCAATACGCATCTTCCTCAGATATACATGACATAGTTATTTCGGACCATTCTCCCATATCCATAACCCTCAACTATCTCCACAACACACAATCTCACAAAACGTGGCGCTTTCCTTCTTTCTTAGCAAATAACCAGGAGCTGTTACGTCAACTCCAAGATACTTGGGCAGACTTCCAGATCACCAATGCAGCTCACTTATCCAATCCTAACCTATTTTGGGAAACAGGAAAGGCGGTTTTACGGGGTAAAATCATCGCCTTTACATCTGCGTATAGGAAAAAGGTCGCTCTAAAATACACAGAAGCTAGTAACCGACTCCGACAGACGCAAAAAAATTTGGCTGACTCCAACACACATGAACACAGGAAAGCTTGGCTAGAGGCAAAACACCAATTCGAAACATGGGCATCAGCACAAGAATCCATGCACCAATCACATCTTGACTTACAGTATCATAAGTTTGGCAACAAGCCGGGCAGACTCCTGGCTCGCTTGTGCCGTAAACCGTTTACTCCTACACAATTTACCTCCCTCAAAGACTCACAGGGTATATTGAAACACTCCCCTGAAGAAATTGTTTCCATATTGGAAAGTTTCTACACTAAACTATATGGCCCCGACCCTATTGACCAATCAAAGGCTTTGTCTTTTCTAGACGGCATTGCTCTTCCTCAAATCGATCTCGTAGCACTCCAATCTCTTAATGCTCCTATATCTCAATCCGATATTCAATCCGCTATAAAAACTCTAGCTAATGGTAAAGCCCCTGGCCCAGACGGATACACTTCTGAGTTCTATAAACTCATGGTTACAACCCTTTCTCCTACCCTGCAATCAGTTTACTGCTCTATACAAGAAGGGGGTGCCTATCTTCCGTCTGCCTTTCAGGCACATATAAAATTGATTGCAAAGAAAGACAAAGATCCGTCTGACCCAGGTTCTTATAGGCCGATCTCCCTTCTAAATTTAGATGCCAAAATTCTATCGAAAATTATCGCAAATCGTTTAGCTATTGTTTTACCTTCCATCATTCATCCCTCTCAAGCGGGCTTCATACAAGGACGCTCTGCTGCCTCAAACATCCGCAAAGTACTAGCAGTGTTAAATCATGCTAAAATCAATCCTCACCTAGATCTAGCGATAATCTCTCTTGATGCTGAAAAGGCCTTCGATAATGTTAACTTTCAGTGGCTGCAGATGGTTTTACATAGATTTGGCTTCTCAGGCCCTTTCACTCATGTAATCCAAGCTATGTACTCAGCTCCTACAGCGCAGGTGGTTGCTGCAGGACACACATCTACCCCTATTAAACTGCATAAAGGAACAAGACAAGGGTGCCCCCTATCCCCCTTGCTCTTCAATTTGGCCCTAGAACCCTTAGCCCGCTTCCTTCTGTTCCACTCACAGCTGCACGGAGTCCAAATAGCTCAACAAGATCTACGTTTAGCCTTGTTTGCCGATGACATTTTAATTTTCACTGCCAACCCAACTCATGACCTGCCTTATATACAGGATATTTTCACAGCCTTCAGGCACTGTTCGGGTCTTCGTATTAACTTCACGAAAAGCGAAGTCCTTCCCTTATTCCATGCACGCACTCCCTCATGGGCTCATAATTCTCATTTCAAAATTGCTCCTCATCATATTACATACTTAGGAATCAAAATTGGAAAAATGGCCTCTTCCCTCTACTCGCTCAATTTTTCACCAACAATTCAAAAAATTATAGGCGAACTAGAGGTATGGAAAGAGTTACCATTGTCACTTGTAGGGAGAGCCCACCTCTTCAAGATGGTGAGCTTCTCGAAATTGTTATACCCTCTTCAGACCATTCCTCTACTACTTAAACATACGGACATTCTTAGACTAAACAAAGCGCTCTCTACATTTATTTGGAAAGGACGTCGGTCACGCATTGCCCTGCCTAAGCTATATCTGCCTAGATGTGAGGGGGGAATTGGTCTTCCAAATATCAGAGTATATAATCTCTCATGCATCTTACGGGTGTGTATAGATTGGCTGACCAAATCCTCCAACTATTCTAATCTGCAAATAGAATCTGCCATGGCCCATCCTTTTGATCTTGCAGCCCTTTTACATTCAAACCCTAACTCACTCCCTCCACACTTAAAATATAATCCACTCATTCGTGATACCCTTATCACATGGAGGGAGATCAGACGTAAATTAGGCGTATCCCCATGGGTTTCCCGTTTCCTCCCCATACATCGTAATCCTGCTTTTTCTGTCCCTCAACAACACGCAGCTTATGATCTATGGTTGGAAAGGGACCTCAAACTAGTTAGCCAATTATACGATACGGCCTCTGGCTTTCCTTTATCTTTTTCTCAGATTTCAACTTCTTTCAATCTACCGCCTCATCATTTTCTGTATGTTTTGCAAGTTTGTAATTATGTGAACAAGATAACATTGGTTAAATCTAGTCGCTTCCGTTCCTCATTCATAGATATTTTAGTTAGAAATCGGAAATACAAGATATCCCACATTTATGGACCATTAAATCTACATTATGTGCACCCTCTAGAGGCATCCACTCCTACTTCTCCTTGGATAAGAGACTTTGACAATACACTCTCAATGGATCAAATCCTCACTGGTTTCAACAATACCTGTGCCTTCAACTCCAATGAGTTCTGGCGGGAGCAACAATTAAAGTTAATGCACCATGCCTATATGCCATGCCTATATGTCCGTGGGAATCCCTCGGTCTCTACTTGCCCTTTGTGTGGACACTATAAACCTTCGCTAAAACACAGATTTTGGGATTGCCAACTAATATCTACTTTTTGGTCCCAACTACTCAGCTATATCGCCTTCATCACTTCTCTACAACTACCAAGGGACCCTTTACCTCTTCTCTTCGGCAACTTGGAATCAATCTTCACAGGGGCTCATCCACTTCAGCTTGCCATTCTCCGAGCCACAAAACCGTGGCTGTCCTCTTGCCTGATGGTCGCGAGGAGAGCCATATTGAAAAAGTGGGTCTCCAACAGTCCTCCTAATATCTCGGATGTCAAGTCAGCTCTTAATGCACTTCTTCGTCTGGACCAGCTTAACTTTCTCACCTCATCCCTCCAGCACAGTGAGGATCAATATAATCGAAAATGGAGACTCTATGTTCAAAAATCCTTTCCAACCACAGAGCTTCAGTTTTTCCTTCATGGCTCTTCTGTGATGCCCCAATCTGGAAACATGATCCAGTAAACCCAGACTTATTGTTTTGATTTATGAGGGTTTAAGTTGTGCATGTCTATATCTAAAACATTTACAATACTCGTTTGTTGCTGCTCTCACACCGCTTCTAGCCAACCTAGGCAACCAAGCCACATCTTCTTTCATCTACTTCCTTTATCATTTTCTTTATACTCCATCTTCATCGCACATTCTTTTATAACTTCTCCTCCCACCCTTAATCAGCGAGGGCTCACAACACGTATATCACTTTTTGTTACAGGGAGTCGCCTCTAGCTCTATTTTTCTCTCAAACCACAGCGTTTGGCTCATCACCAAATATTCTTAACGACTTCCTGGAAGGGGATCCTCTGGCCCGTTCCAACATCATTTTCCCACCTCTTTCTTTTTTTTTTTCTTTTCTTTCTTCTCCATCTTTTTCTCCATCTTTTCTCCATACTAGCTTCCTTCTCAACCTTTTTCTCCTTCTGAATAGATCTACCTATCTCCCTGATTCTTCTTCTTTGATTATCTCCTCTACATACGCTTCTTTCCTACTTCAACATTCATGTCTTACGCATGATAACTGACATACTCTAAGCACCCCAGTTCTCATTCAAAGTTTAGTGGTATTGCTTGACCTTCTTATCTTTGGATATATATCATAGCTTACCACTACACATTCCCTACACTCTATACTGACTTACAATGCCTCCCATCTTTTGTCTCATTTGCCTTCAGAGTTTCTGTTCAGAGGCTCTAACTGCTGACATATCGTGAATCTTTCTGATCAGTTTTCTATGCAACATTTTGTATTGCTCATATTGGTCAATCTATCAGTACTGTTAAAAAAAAAAAAAAAAAAAAAAGGTTACTTTGTTGCCAAGAAGCATCTTTGGAGTGTTTCATCCGCTGAGTTTATGTAATTTGAAAAATTCAAAAAAAGCTTTGTTTAAAAAAAAAAAAAAAAAAAAGAGTCTTCAGAATACAAAGGCAAAACTATAAATCGTAAAGGAGATTGCATATAAACCAATATTACATGTGTGGTCTGGTTTTACTGGCTACAAGGGGGTGACTGTTACAATATGAGTTTATGTGAAATCTCCATTGGTAGATATCAATAGTTCTTGTACTGAGAAATATATATTAGCTAGAGTTTGATCAATGTGGTTGTGTAATACGTCTTATATTGTATGTCGGGGTTCTGAAGATAGATGGGAATTGTTTGATTTAAATGTAAGCTGCCAAGGGGCGATATTCTATTAATTACAGGTGATACTGTATGACATAACAATAGACCGGGGTGCAGGAAGGTAGTCATATTGGATCATTATAAGGAGAATCTGATTCCATCTTATCATATTTGTTGTAATTCACCTCTTCTCATTATTGTTCTACCTGTCTGAACACACTGAATACAATCAATACACTTGCTGTGTAGCTTCCCCCTCATGTCAGCTGTTGTTCATCAAGGAGGCCTACTGCATGGAGATGGTCACTAAAAGAAGCACCTAAAACCTGAAATGTAGTGAAAAATATAAAACAAATAATGTAACAATTTAGGTAAATGTAACAATACAATAGAGATTGTGATATTCACTAAAATACACTTTGGTTTTGCTTCATAGCAAAATGTAGTTGCTAAATATAGAGAGAACTTTTACCCCCAGGACTGAACTGACCATAATAATGGTGATGGACTTGTGAACTGATATGGTAAAGAGGAGGTAGAACACCTGGCTGAGGTGTGACTGATGATACTGTTCCCATCACAATGGACATGTTTATGGAAGCCACCCTCCATTGTTGGGACTAGGGGTGTCCAACTGTGGCCCTCAGGACTGCCAATTTTGCATGATAATCTTAGTATTGGAAGGGACACAACTGCTTACATTAGCAACCATTGCAAGAGTTGCCATAAACATCAACAACGCAACTATTACACAGGTCTGCAAAAAATACATATCAGACCAGTTGGACAACTAAAATACCTTAAGATACATGCATCTGCACAAAGGCAATGGGAGGGAGCATCCGGGCATACCATGAGAGGCCAGTCAATGAGGGGACCCCACAAAGTTGGGGGGGGGCAAGCCACCTGCCCTGTGTAAATACCTGATGTATAGAAAGTATGTAATATTTGAAAACAGTATAATTGGACCCTCTTAATGGTTAATACCACTATGATTATAAAAATCCGAGGAAAGGAGAGGAGAGATTGGGAAAGAGAGAGAGAACAGGGGAGGAGGATGAGAGAGAAGGAGTAGAAATGAGGAAGAAAGAATGGAAAAGAGAGGAAGCGAGAATGGTGGGTAGGGAAGGCAAAGAGAGAAAGGAAAGGGGACAGGATGGGTGAAAGAAAGGAGGGGAAGAGAGAAAAGAGAGGAGAAAGATTGGAAGGGATGGAAAGAGAGAGAGAGAGAGGGTGGAGGAAAGTGAGAGAGTGAAGGGGGGGGGGGTAAAGAAAAGGGAAGAGAAAATGGAAAGAGAGAGAGAGCAGGAAATTGGAGTGGAAGGAGGATGGAGAGGAGAATAGAAAGTTGAGAGGAAAATTGAGAAGGAAAAACAAGGGAGTGAGAGAGAGAACCTCTAATGAGATCATTACAGAGTCACTAAAAATGTGTTGGGTTATACTCGTGAGCCAAAACAAGATACTTCCCTTACCGTGATAGGTATAAACTTTAAATCATAAATATACTACTGGTGCTTCAGCACTATACACATAGCTCATGAACTGTGTTACAAACTAAACCATAAATAGTGATATGTATCTAGATATACATATACGTGCCGCGCTCCATATTAAAAAACAAGAACTATATATAATAAATAATAGTGATAATATTGTCGTGGACACACAGTGCTCCAAATAAGTGCAACATAAACATAAAATGTGTGAAGATGAGTATAACAGTCCTCTTTACACTTCTATAGATATTCCAGTGATGGGTGAGATATATAGTGCCACACTCCTGTGCTCTGTGGATGGGTGTGCGCTCACCTCCTTGTCAGCCAGACAAGCTGACTAAACACACTTTTTGTCCTCACTGGACAAGGTGGGTATCTTTGCTTTATCTGCGTGTCTCCATCCGATGCTGGGTTGCCTAATTGCCACCAGAGGTCTCCCTCCTTCCACACTGAGACCTCAAATGGATTTCTTATAGGGCTGATAAAGATGGTATTTCTCCTCTCAAATACACCATGTAAGAAACGAAAAACCACAAATGGTGCCTTATCCTTAGTATGGCCAGAGCCCGTTTATTATCAAGGAAACTCCACTCACATTTTATTCCATAAGTACAGACATCAGCTGGCGTGCATGTCAGTCCTGTGTGGCTGGCGCCGCTCGTCCACCGCGGCGTCGTGACGTCAGAGCCCCTCAGAGGGGCTCTGACGTCACGACGCCGCGGTGGACGAGCGGCGCCAGCCACACAGGACTGACATGCACGCCAGCTGATGTCTGTACTTATGGAATAAAATGTGAGTGGAGTTTCCTTGATAATAAACGGGCTCTGGCCATACTAAGGATAAGGCACCATTTGTGGTTTTTCGTTTCTTACATGGTGTATTTGAGAGGAGAAATACCATCTTTATCAGCCCTATAAGAAATCCATTTGAGGTCTCAGTGTGGAAGGAGGGAGACCTCTGGTGGCAATTAGGCAACCCAGCATCGGATGGAGACACGCAGATAAAGCAAAGATACCCACCTTGTCCAGTGAGGACAAAAAGTGTGTTTAGTCAGCTTGTCTGGCTGACAAGGAGGTGAGCGCACACCCATCCACAGAGCACAGGAGTGTGGCACTATATATCTCACCCATCACTGGAATATCTATAGAAGTGTAAAGAGGACTGTTATACTCATCTTCACACATTTTATGTTTATGTTGCACTTATTTGGAGCACTGTGTGTCCACGACAATATTATCACTATTATTTATTATATATAGTTCTTGTTTTTTAATATGGAGCGCGGCACGTATATGTATATCTAGATACATATCACTATTTATACATTACAGAGTCACTGCTGACCTTTCATTCTAAAGATTCTATGTACCTGACTGTCCTACACAAGTCTGGTTGTTTTGCTGAGGATTAAAGATGAAGAGATGATGAACCAAATTCATGCAAGAAATATGGCTAAGTGGTTGACTTACTAATGTATGCATACAGGCATGTATTTCTAAACCTGGCTGAAAGATTTGCTTGAAATTTCAGTGCAACAGAAAAAGTGTTGTTAGCTCAAACAGGAATTTAGGAGCTCACTGGACTTCTGGCAGGATCAAACTGTATTTTTCTGTACAGAGACACATCAAGAGCACCACCCGGTGCAAAGGAGGAGTAACTACTTATATATGTACAAGTTACATCTCCCATGTACCAGGCAGGGGTCTTGTTCATCCATTGGGGATAGTCCAGACTTGTCATCTAAAAAAATTAAAGAAATATTGTTAGAAGAAAATAAAGAAATGATCTGTGAAATGCAAACAAGAAAATTAAATTTATAATGACAAACTGCATGTGGTCAGTTCAACAGTGGTAATATGGTGGGACAAAGAGTAATGACTACACACTTAGATCAGAAATGCTAGTGTGGCTTGTCCCTAAAAGTTTGAATTGTGGAGCTGACTACTACAAAATACATATAGGATCTTTTGATGCTTTAATTTTCTCAAGAAAGCCACATACCTGAGAAAGTTGACCATATGTGATGTTCTTTCAGATGTGCCATCACTCACCAATTCTTCTTTACTCAATGTGTATTTCTGCTCCAATGTGTAAAGAGAATTCATCGTCAAAAATCACTAGTGCCTCTTCCATGTCATCTTTGGGTGGATCTGGAGTCATCTCCGACTGGGATTCAGAAGTGTCTATGATCAACTGGCCAGATGTGGAGCTGAAACTTGACACAATGGATTTGCTGCTCTGGTGGGAGGCCTCACACAAGGGTTCATCAGATTCCAAAGACGAATAGATTTCTATGGCATCTTCATCCTTTTGCCTTGTGGCTAAACCTGGGCTTTCTGCTTTCCAGCTTTCCTTTGTGTATTTCAGCACTTCCGTAGTCCGACTTCTTTTAGTATGGTCAATGGCCAGAAGATCACTAATCATCCTTTGTATCCCAGAGGCGACCTTGGTCAATGCTTCCGGAGGATTCTCACTCTTGACATTGTTTTGCCAGTCAACAAAACCTTGATATTTTTCATCGTCCGGAATGGCATCCTCCCATGGAAGCTCTCCTGTAAGTAGACAACAGATGACTACTCCAAACGCCCACACATCAAGGCTGCCACCTACAACCAGGCCAACTGAAGTGTCAATTTGGAACATTTCTGGAGCCATGAAGGACATGGTGCCACACTTGCCTCGAATCACTGTGCCTTTGACCTTAGCAAGGCCAAAGTCTGTGAGCTTGATGGAATAGCAGTCCCGGTCAAAGACTAAAACATTCTCTGGCTTCACATCCATGTGCACCAGTCCTTTTTCTGACATGAATTCAAGGGCACTTGAAATTTGCACAGAACACCTCTTTACTGCATCTTCTGGAATTCCCACCTAAAAAAATAAAGGGGAACTTCAGATTAATTATCCAGAGATTGGAAATATAGAGTATTTATCCAGAAACAATTAAATGATATGTATAGCTGCAACATATTTAGTTTTAGACTAGGGATGGATTATTTTGTCATAAGTATATCTGTATGTGCTCAGAACAAGTACAAGTAGTCAGAACAAAAGGCAAGTGAAAATCTTTCAACATGGACACCTCTACTAATGTCAAATAAGAGAGTTTCCCTCACTTCCTGTTGCATCTCTAGGCGAGGAAGTGAAAGGAAATCTTTCCAAAAGGATACAGACAACATAAAATAACTTGACAGGAGTTGTAACTCTTCTTAACTCTATGCAAACCAAAGAAAAAATAATTCTCTATACTTCAATCTTAATGTACTTACATTTGGTATAATCATGGAGAGCAGATCACCAAAAGGTGCCAATTCTTGAATAAATCCAAAGTGGTCGGTGGTGGTGAAGGCGTTGCCATAGCATCTGATGATGTTAGGATGAATGGAAAGTAAGCACGAAATACTGAATTCCCAGAGGAAAGACCGCTGAGTGGTTCGGTTTTTTTCTGTGACCTTCAATGCCATTCTTCCACCTGTGCAAAAAAAATAAATTTACCTTAGATCAATAACTGGACATTTTAAGCCGGTAATTTCTGGATATTTTACTTGAAAATCATTCTAAAAAGATCTCTTGCACCCAGATGTATTCCTTTCATAAAGATGTCATAAATTCTATCATTGGGCCATATAGGTTCACTCCATATTCCTGCTATTCTTCATTTAAAGTGTTACATGGGAATTCTACTTTACTTCTGCTTATATTTTAGAGTACATCTACAAATCAGTGAGCTTTTGAAAAAAAAGTCTATGTGTTGCAGATCGTATTTACATGCATATACATAAATATTTATAGAGGATATTGAAATGGTGGATAGAATTATTCACTGACCTGTTTTCCTGTCGTTTGCCAAGAATACTTTCCCAAATCCACCTTCTCCAAGTTTCTTCACAATGTGGACGTGCTTCTCTAAGTCTATCTTCTTTAATCCTCGGGAATAGAAGGAGACCTTTCTATCCAGAAGACGTTCCACATAATAAGCACTGGAGGCCATAGTGTCCTGGAGAGAAAAAAAAGAAAAGGATGAAAGTGACCTTACCTTAATGTGGTGAAGATTCCGCTGTGATGAAGTCAAATCAGTTTTCTTTGAGTATTGGGTTCCTCTGCAGATCAACAGCGGACAACGTCACCAAATCTCCAGCTGGGCTGTAGTAGATGAGTATACCGGAATCTCTGGAAGTAGAGTCACTGATTAGAGGAGGGAGAGGCCCGCTTTATACAAGGGAGATGGGCGGGAAAGGCAGAGAAGGGAGGTTTTTGATTGGTTGACTTCTAATAGAAATGTTGTGTAAATAAACCCGGACTGTTGTTGCTGATTTGCATAATAAAAGGTTTTCTAGAGAATAGGTGATACAATTAAACATGATGAAACCCAAGAATGTTGAAACTTTACTGAATTTTAAAATGAAACTTTCCACCATATTAACAATGAAATGGAAAATTAGTTTTATTTTATAAGATTTATATTTTTAGAAGAACTTAGAATTTTAAAATAACTAATGCAAGAGTGAGTACTAACCAGATAATGAAATATGAAAAAAACGAAAAAAATCTCATTGTCACAATGGCTGTAGGTTCTTACTGTTCTTTTATACCATTAGGTCTTATTTCTGGCAGCATTGTACACCAATGGGGTTACTTTAAAAATGACTTGATTGAAAATAAAAAATAAATGACTATAAACTGTAATCAATAGAAAACGAGTTTGCAGGATTAAAAGGACCTGTCAGGATAGAAATATTGGAGCTTCCATGTCTGAGCTTATTTCTGGAGATTCATCTCCAAACATCCTCATCATTTCTTCGCTACTTGGTGGGTCAGTGACCTAGAACAAGCCATGTGTAGATCAAGTAATGGAAAATATCATACTGACATGATGTTCTGGGTGAATGACAAACCAAGTGTTGAGGCAAGGAACCCAGATCTGTAGATATTTAGATATCCCATAAATATGTTGGAAGAACCATTAAAAACAATTCAATTGAATGGGGAGGATATCAGAAGGAATTTTTGGGTTTAATTTGATATGTTTAAAAATGTGCTCAACTTACTTCAGTTTCTTAGGTTTGTGTTTTTGTTGGTGACATAATTTTATGAGAAAGAAGCAATTTCTGCCACTGACACCAATGATCTTTTCAAGCTATCTGTAGGTGGCATTTTCTTCCATTGACCACAAATGTAAGGAACATTCTTCCCACTGACCATCACACTAATGTACACGGAGCTGAAGCTCTATCTATTATTAGCAGAGGTTCTCTGAGACTTGGAAGTTATGTCAAAGGTTCCTCCTTGTTGAAAAAGTTGAGAATGGATGGCATAGACACTCTTTCTACAAAATGTAAATCATTTAGATTTGTATATGACAATGTTCAGCTTAAAGTGGAATTACACATAATGGTCCCCATGAGTTACAATCTACGTTTATGTGACATCTCCATTGACAGATATAAATAATCTGATAACAAGAAATATATTTTATTTAGAGTTTGATGGATGTGGTTGTGTAATATGTTGTCTTATCTGTCCAAGTTCTGAAGAAAGATGGGAATTGTTTGATATTCTATTATTAATTACAGGTGATACTGTATGCCTGAAAGTGTGACAATAGGTGGAGACTATCCAGTGCCTGGGTAGTTATCTAGACAATGGGATCCAAATCTTTGTTTTCCAGATATCCATTTCAAAGGATCCTCTTGGTTAGATATGCAATAAGGGTGTCCAGCCTTCCAGGAATGCATAACTTGACCATTGGAGACCCTGTAATTCTAGCTCCAAAAAAATGTGCTGAAAGGTTGCTGAGACAATGAACTCTCTGGGATCTATTATCTCTAGTGGTATAATTTAGTAAAGTATATTGATTGGGTAACTGAATTTGTGACCACTTGTCAGAACACTCAACTGAGGGTTTCAGTGCAACATAGTGGGTATTAGAAGCCCTCCAAAACAAACAGGGAGGATACACCACAGAATTTTTTTTCAATATTTAGATCTCCCATAAATATATTGGAAGAACCATTAAACACAGTTCAATTTAATGGGGAGGATATCAGTAGTGGGAATTTTTGGTTTAATTGATTTGTTTAAAATGTGCTCAACTTACTTCAGTTTCTTGGGTTTGTGTTTTTGTTGGTGACATATTTTTATTAAGAAGGAATTGAAAGATTGTTTTTTTTCCTAATGTTTTTACTTATTTTTTTCTCAGTATGGTTTTTTTTTTTATAAGGCAAAAAAGCTTGACTTTTTTTAATAAAAGCATTAACAGTTTTTTCATTATTGAAATTTTGTGTCACCTAAATGCATTGGGGTTGATTTATTAAAACTGGAAAGTGAAAAATCTGGTGCAACTTTGCATGGTAGCCAATCAGCTTCTAACTTCAGCTCGTTCAGTTAAGCTTTGACAAAAAAACCTGGAAGCTGATTGGTTTCTATGCAGGGATGCACCAGATTTTGCACTCTCCAGTTTTACTAAATCAACCCCATTGCATTTTGCAGGAAAGTGAAACTAGAAGAAACTTATGGAGATGATTTTAATGTTTTAAGCATTCTAATTGCTGGGAAAGTGGAAATGAATTCATTACTTCCAATTATTTTAAATAGATGAGTTTTGGTCTTTCTGTGCAAGGCTAAAAAACGTTCTAGGGTATGGAGCTGTGTATGTGTGGTCAGTTTAGCAGATACGTATTTGTTGGATTGTGTTTTTAATATCTGTTACATCTAGAATACATTATTATAAGTTGAGGATGACTTTTGAGGTGTACTGCCCCCCTAACATTGGCTGTTGAATGGGTTGTGGTAGTTATTAGCATAACACTGCCAATGTTTACTGTTCCTATTGTCTTCCTGGGGGGTCCACCTGTACTATTGTTCATTCCATGCTTACTGTACATACAGGATCCCATCACCATTGTTCATCATGTCCCCTCTGTCTATTGACTATCAGGTGTTGGCTATTCAAAGTAGACACCATTGTTATTCTAAATTTTGTGCCTCAATCCTTTCTATGGAATATTCCAGTCTTAGAACATTGTGGGATACGTTTTTTTTTATTTGGTGGTGGTGTACTGTTGAATAGCTACTAAAAATTTTGAGCTTTATGGAGAAGTTGATGGACAAGATTGGTAAAGTTGAAGAAAGGACTGAAATGATAAAAGTAATGAAGGAAGCCCATGGCACCAGACACAGGAGGATGTGAAATTAAGGCTTATCGATAAAATTCAGTAAATGTGATGGAAAGACAAGACTAACATTTGCTGCTGTTGGATGGTTGAGCAATGTGAATATTTAAAGGTTCAAAAAGAAGAACTTTGACTGAGTATCTTTGGATACCAGGGCCTCCTATCCCTCTTGCATTGAACTGTATTGTTGCTGTATTGTCTCCCATTATATTGTAAAGCGCTGAGCAAACTGCTGGCGCTATATAAATCCTGTATAATAATAATAATTTGTGCTCACACTAAAAAAGTATAATTTCAGGAAGTCAAGAAAGCTGATCCAAAGGACTTAACTAAGTCAGCTATACCAAATTAAAATCTTTATGGAAGGATGTTCAAGAAAAAAATGCAACATGATCAGATCGCATTTCAGACTTATTTATTATTGGACTGCTGAGAACTGTGATCTGTGATTTTTTTTTCTTTTGTGATTATGAATTTAGTACATCCAGAGCAAATGATGGACTACAGATATTGAGATCCAGATCTATGGAAAAGAGATCACAGAGCTGTACTGGAGTCTACCTCCATGCTGGCTGCCAATGGGGTCCAATCTGCCTCCATTCTGCCTGGCTATGGGGTCTAGTCCCCCTCCCTGCTGCCTTCCAAAGGGGTCCAATGGGTCAGTAGACTTCATTTTGTGCTTAAAGAGTCTTCAGAATACAAAGGCAAAACTATAAATCGTAAAGGAGATTGCATATAAACCATTATTACATGTGTGGTCTGGTTTTACTGGCTACAAGGGGGTGACTGTTACAATAGGAGTTTATGTGAAATCTCCATTGGTAGATATCAATAGTTCTTGTCCTGGACTAGGTCACTTACAGACCATTTACCGTGATCTACCAGTGAGCCAAATTAATATGAGAATACGTGCACGTGGAAGTAAGACACTGACACTTCGCAGTAATGCCAACTTCCTAAAATTCTGTTTTATTGAGGAACTAACAGTATCATTTATAGGGCATATGATGCAGGCAAAGCATATACATTGATTGGGTGAAAAGTCCACTGGGTTTCTGCGTGTTAGTCCATCCGTGTTGATACCTTCCAATCATTGTCCCCAAAGAGACTCATTCCCTTTTATGGGGGTTGTTTACATTAAAAGATACTTTTCTCCTAATGAGTCACCAAGGGTGAGACTCCGGATGAAGGCGCCATCTTAATTATCATCATTGTTCTGTCAACCTATATCTGATTGTTTACTTAAGAGAGTAAGGAATTTAAAGAGCAAGATACAGACAGTAGCAAGACTATAAAATTGTCATTTTACTGATCATCTAATAAAACGTGGACTGTCAATCACAATCCACTACAATCCCCCCTTAAAATGGCTATTTTATTCCTGACTGTCCCTATATCTTCTGATGTCCTAACTGCCTGGTGGCCCTCCCTCTGGAACTCTTTTAAGACGCATATAGAGCCCCTGAGTGGCTAATCCATCCCTAGAGTCTCCATACGTCCTGAGAAGGCCACAGTCAGGCACTGTCTTTCCCTGCTTATAGTTGCCTGTTAGGGGGGGGGAAATTTGTAGCATTCCCTTTTTTTTTATAAGTCTGAAATATGATGATCAGGGGCCATAGTCTGTAAGGGAGTATAGGATTCCCTTTCTTCACGGGGATGTTCAACATTGTTATAGTTCAGGAATGTAGGGGAGATCTCGTTCACAGCTTTTCCTATTAGCCTCTTAATGCAAGGGATCACACAGCAGGCGACTATTGCCATTAGAATGATAATACCCAGGATAACCACCCCTGCTTGGGCGAGGGCTTTCTGCCAGCCACTCAGCCATCCAAACCACTGATCCCAGGGATGTGTAATACCAGAGTTTTCCTTAAGCTCATTTGACAGGTCCTCCAACCTCTTGATGGCCAGTGTCACCTTCCCATTTGGGCCTGTGTTATCTGGGATATACGTACAGCAGGTCATGGTCTTTGGTATCATTTTACAGACCCCCCCTTTTTCAGCTAATAACATATCGAGTGTCATACGATTTTGAAAGACCATGTTAGAAGTAGCCTCCAACTGCTCTGCTATCCCCTTTAGGGCATCTCGTGTGTAGTTTACAAACCGTTGTTGATTATAGTAGATGTAGTTTATCCAATCTACATTCTTCTTCTCAGTGATGAAGAGGAATAGGGATTCAAATCCCGCGGCCACCTGGTCTCTGGCCTTGAATTCATCGGGTACCC
This sequence comes from Staurois parvus, assembly GCF_062004578.1. Taxonomy (NCBI): domain Eukaryota; kingdom Metazoa; phylum Chordata; class Amphibia; order Anura; family Ranidae; genus Staurois; species Staurois parvus. The sequence goes on along the minus strand of NW_028318027.1, from coordinate 2,015,403 downwards.
CCCTTGGGACTCCTATCGCATCTATATAGACATGGGGGTCAAAACTCCCTTGTGGGGCACTTCGTTTGTGCTTGGTTGCATGGGGGGGGTTAGGCGGCCCCTTAAGTAATGGATCTGAGAGGATGTGCAATGGCATTATGGCATTGGCAAGGGTACATTCCCCTCTCCATTTCCCTATCAGTCGGGTCCTGATCTTCTGATCACCACAGATCCAGAATATATCCCCCAATGACATGACCTGGTTCTGGGTGAGATCTGACCGGGCTGTACTATAAGCAGCACAGAATCCCTTTGTGAAGTTCCCCAGAAACCTTCCTCCTCCCTCATAGTTGGCATAGCAGGTATAATTACCGGGATATATAGTTAAACCATTTGGGGCCTTTTCGTCTCCTTGGATTAAGGGGTAACGCTTCTTCCAGTCCTCACATAAAGACTGGTTCGTAGAGACGTTAGTATACAGGCTTAAGACACACTCCTCTATGGAATCTGGTAGGGTTAGTGGCACCGTCCCCGGATGTGGTCTGGCATGCCCACACACATAGCAGTTGGACTTATTATGCGAGTTTGCATTGTATCTCATCCATTCTAACCACAGATTAGTGTCTGAGAGGCCGGTTTCTACTGCTATAGTATCTTCGTATGTAGGGTTTGCTATGGCCACCATCTCTGCCAACGTTTTGATCTTTGGCATAAGTGGGTTATAGGTGGGAGCAGTATCTCTGGAAGATTTCCATCGGTTTGATCTATACATATCCCTTATCCGGAATTGTCCCATCACTCCCCCATGTCCCCAGTATCCCAACCAGTAAAGCCCCTCATCTCCTGGGCTGGGGTTCTCTATGGTGAGGGTGAGTGGCATAGTTCTCCCTGTTGGGTTTTCATATGAACATGTGCCTTTTTTAAATATAGTCAATCTATCAATTAGGCTCTTCCCATTTTTATCTTTGCGGTTTAAGGCACTTAGCGGTTTATACCCCCAGTCAGGCCCCGTATTCCATCCTACTGAGCCCCAGTATCTGCATTTGTCTCCCCAATAGTCATCCGTCACACATATATACAGTCATGGCCGAAATTGTTGGCACCCTTGATATTTTTCCTGAAAATCATGTATTTCTCACGAAACGTATTGCATTAACACATGTTTTGCTATACACATGTTTATTCCCTTTGTGTGTATTGGGACAAAACAAAAAAAGGGAGGAAAGAAAGCAAATTCGACATAATGTCACACAAACCTCCAAAAATGGGCTGGACAAAAGTATTGGCACCCTTTCACAACTGCGGATAAATAAGAATGTTACAAGCATGTGATGCTCCTGTAAACTCACCTGGGGCAAGTAACAGGTGTGGGCAATATAGAAATCACACCTGAAAGCAGATAAAAAGGAGAGACGTTCACTTAACCTTTGCATTGTGTGTCTGTCTGTGCCACACTAAGCATGGACAACAGAAAGAGGAGACGAGAACTGTCTGAGGACCTGAGAACCAAAATTGTGGCAAAATATCAACAATCTCAAGGTTACAAGTCCATCTCCAGAGAACTAGATTTGCCTTTGTCCACAGTGCGCAACATTATCAAGAAGTTTGCAACCCATGGCACTGTAGCTAATCTCCCTGGTCGTGGACGGATGAGGAAAATTGATGAAAGATTGCAACGCAGAATAGTCCGGATGGTGGATAAGCAGCCCCAAACATGTTCCAAAGACATTCAAGCTGTCCTGCAGGCTCAGGGAGCATCAGTGTCAGCGCGAACTATCCGTCGACATTTAAATGAAATGAAACGCTATGGCAGGAGACCCAGGAGGACCCCACTGCTGACACAGAGACATAAAAAAGCAAGACTACAGTTTGCCAAAATGTACTTGAGTAAGCCAAAAGCCTTCTGGGAAAACGTCTTGTGGACAGATGAGACCAAGATAGAGCTTTTCGGTAAAGCACATCATTCTACTGTTTACCGAAAACGGAATGAGGCCTACAAAGAACAAAACACAGTACCTACGGTAAAATATGGTGGAGGTTCAATGATGTTTTGGGGTTGTTTTGCTGCCTCTGGCACTGGGTGCCTTGACTGTGTGCAAGGCATCATGAAATCTGAGGATTACCAAAGGATTTTGGGTCGCACTGTAGGGCCCAGTGTCAGAAAGCTGGGTTTGCGTCCAAGATCCTGGGTCTTCCAGCAGGACAATGACCCCAAACATACGTCAAAAAGCACTCAGAAATGGATGGCAAAGAAGCGCTGGAGAGTTCTGAAGTGGCCAGCAATGAGCCCAGATCTAAATCCCATTGAACACCTGTGGAGAGATCTTAAAATTGCTGTTGGGAAAAGGTGTCCTTCCAATAAGAGAGACCTGGAGCTGTTTGCAAAGGAAGAGTGGTCCAAAATTCCGGGTGAGAGGTGTCAGAAGCTTATTGATGGTTATAGGAAGCGACTGATTTCAGTTATGTTTTCCAAAGGGTGTGCAACCAAATATTAAGTTAAGGGTGCCAATACTTTTGTCCAGCCCATTTTTGGGGTTTTGTGTGACATTATGTCATATTTGCTTTTCTGCCTCTGTTTTATATTTGTTCCAATACATACAAAGGGAATAAACATGTGTATAGCAAAACATGTGTTAATGCAATACATTTTTTGTGTGAAATACTTGATTTTCAGGAAAAATATCAAGGGTGCCAACAATTTCGGCCATGACTGTATATACTACTGGAGTGATCCTGATACGTAGTACACTGCCAAGGTTGTTTCGGACAAGGTGCTATGAAGCAGAAGTCAAAGGCAAAAGTGGCCACACGGGTGTTGGAAGAATTGTATCAAAATGTTATCAGGCCACTCTGTTCGGGTGTCCCACCTTCCCTTGTGATTGCCACTCTTTGTCCCCTACCCATTCCCGAAAGCACATACAAAAGGATATATGTGTATAGTCTCATGTTTCTAGTTGTCTTCTGGGGGTGCAACTTTCTTGCAGTGAGAGGCGTGGATCCAGGTACTCTTTCCTTCTAGCTTCACTGAGGTGGCCGTCACCAGAAGCACCTGGAAAGGACCGTCATATCTGGGTTACAATGTGTGTTTCCGCAGAAACTTCTTGACCAAGACCCAGTCTCCAGGTTGCAAAGTGTGCGTTCCAGTGTCCGCCTCAGGATCTGGAATGGAGGAGAAAACTTGCGCATGGATATTAGTCAACACACGTGCCAAAGATATCACATACTTTGTCAACGAGTCAGACTGCAACTGTAATTGTTGAGGATAGTAGGTACCCAGTCTAGGGGCGGACCCAAACAAAATCTCATAGGGAGACAACCCATGACTTCCCCTTGGTGTGTATCTAACGCTGAAAAGAGCAATAGGCAAGCTGTCCGGCCATCCCATGCCTACCTCTTGGGCCATTTTTAACATTCTTGACTTCAGGACCCCATTTAGGCGCTCTACCTTCCCACTACTCTGGGGATGATAGGGTGTGTGAAACGCAAGTGTGACCCCCAGAGCCCCCCAGATCTCTTTCGTGACATTGGCAGTAAAAGCCGGTCCCTGATCGCTTCCAACCACCTCGGGCACTCCATATCTGCAGACTATCTCCGTGAGCAGCTTCTTGGCAGTGGTTCTTGCCGTCTGGTTGGTTACTGCGAATGCCTCTGGCCATCCTGAGAACATATCCACCACCACTAGGGCATATTCAAATCGTCCACTTTTTGGCATCTGGATATGATCTATCTGGATCCTCTGAAATGGATATAGTGCCCTAGCCAGATGCTTGCTTGGAGGTTTCTCAGGTCTTCCAGGATTGCACTTGGCACATACAACACAAGACTTACAGAATCTGTCTGTGTAAGCCGTAATTCCGGGTGCCACATAGTATTTACTGATCAAAGAGTTCATTAGCATCTTGGACAGGTGTGACGCTCCATGTGCCCACTGCACTGTTGCCGGATATAAGGATCGGGGGAGCAAAACCTTCTTCCCCACCACCCAAAATCCTTTGTCCTCAACTGCTCCTTTCTGCATCCATTCCTTCCTTTCTTCTTCTGAAGCATTATCCTGGGCTTCCTGGAGTTGGTTGTCCTTGGGCTGATGAATTAACACAGACATCACCTCACTGCACATCTCTTCACCCTCTTCCTGCTCCCTGACCGCAGCTTGCTTAGCAGCCATGTCTGCCAGATGATTTCCTTTTGCTTCCATAGTGGTCAATTTACCGTGGGCCTTCACCTTCAGTATGGCCACTTGGGCTGGTAGTAAAAGTGCTTCCATAAGGTGGTTGATCGCCTTTCCATGCTTTACAGGAGTCCCAGCTGCCGTGAGAAAGCCCCTCATTTTCCAGATTAGGCCAAAATCCAGTGCAACCCCCGGTGCATATCTGGAGTCCGTGTAAATGTTAGCTGTCTGTCCTTTTGTTAATTCACAGGCTTTGGTGAGGGCCCTTAGTTCAGCCTCTTGCGCAGACATGAAAGGTGGAAGAGGTCTAGCTTGCAGTACCATTGTGTCGGTAGTCACAGCATATCCAGTGTGGTAGGTGCCAGCATTATCTGCAAAACGGGATCCATCCACAAAAAGTATTAGGTCAGGATTTGATAGGGGCGTATCATGGACTGTTGGTAGGTGCGTAGTTTCTGCCTGCATAAGTTCCAAACAGTCATGTACCACATCCTCTGGTGCCATGTCTTTGGTGTCTTCTTCTACTTCGTCTACCCCCCCCCCCCTGGAAGAGGGAGAAGAGTTGCAGGGTTTATCTGGGTGCATCTGACCAGGGTGACATGATCAGGTAAAAGAAGGGAGCCTTGCAGTCGCAGATGCCTGGCGGCAGATAGATGTTTTGGTTGGGTTTGGTTCAGTATTGCGGTAATGTCATGGGGGGCCAGAAGTGTGAGTGGATGTCCTAAGACCAAATCTGCCATTTTATCCAGAAGAAGATGAGCAGCAAAAACAGCCCTCAGACAGGAGGGACCACCTCGTGCAACCGGGTCTAGCCTGCAGGAGTAATAACCCAGAGGCCGGAGGCGACCCCCATGGCGTTGTGCCAGAACTCCTGTTGCATGACCCTGTCTCTCAGCCACAAAAAGCTTGAAGGGCTCATCATAATCTGGTAGACCTAATGCAGGTGCAGTGGAGATGGCTTTTTTCAGGTGATGGAAATCAAGTACAGCTTCTTCTGTCAGGGAAAAGGGTTCAGATTTCAGGGCATCATAAAGGGACTGCATCAAGACGGAAGCTTCTGGGATCCAGGAACGACAATAGGAAACCAACCCTAGAAAAGCATGCAGGGTTTTTGGTCCCTGAGATATTGGGACATTCTGGATAGCCCGTACTCTATCCGGTGTGAGGTGACGAGTGGCTTGGGAAATGCAATGTCCCAAGAAAATGACAGAAGTTTGGCACCACTGTAACTTGTCCTTAGAAACATTGCAGCCCTGTTCAGCCAGGTGGTGGAGGAGGCTCAGAGAGGCGATTTTTCCTTCAGAATGGTTGGTGGCACATAGGAGCAAGTCATCCACATATTGGAGCACTATGACTTCCGGGTGTGACTGTTGCCAGGTGCTGAGGATAGTTGTCATGGCCTTTGTAAATTGGCTTGGCGAATTTTGGGCCCCTTGGGGCATAACTCTCCAGGTATACTGTCGGCCAGCATGGGTAAAGGCGAAGAGATACATGCAAGAGGGGTCCAGCGGAACACTGAAGAAGGCATTTGCCAAGTCAATAACTGTGAACACTTGGGCTGTGGGAGGTACCCCTGCAAGCAGGGTGTGGGGGTTTGGTACAATGGGGGTTTCCAAAATAGTTGCCTCATTGACTGCCCTCAGATCTTGAACCATGCGATATTTGGTGGGCTCACCTTTTGGAGTTCTTTTCTTCACTGGGAAAAGGGGTGTATTGCATGGGGACACACAGGGAATTAATGCCCCATTTTCCAGAAGTATATTGACTTGTTTGGAGATGGCGTCCATCTGGGCTTGCTTCAGAGGGTATTGAGGCTTCCGTGGCAATGGTGCTCCAGGCTTAAGCTGGACTAACACTGGAGCAACTTTCAGATGGCCAATATCCTCAGGGCCGGTGGACCAAAGAGTGAGTGGCAGCTCCTGTAAGGCCTGTTCTACATGGTGTGGCAAGGGGTGGCCTGAAACTTCTTGTAGAGACATCATCAGTGGTAATGAACATAGAGCCGAGGTGTCTTCCTCTCCCAAGGGGGTGGAGAGCTGAATGGTGCCATCTGGTTGGTAGGATATAGTTGCTTGCAACCTGGACAAGACGTCAGCTCCCAGCAGATTCAACGGGCAAGTATTTGACACCACAAAACGAGACATAAGATTGGGTAAGGTGCCGATATGTAGAGGTTTTGTAAGCCAACTGCGTTGTGGGCAGCCGTCTACTCCAATGCAGGAAACATCAATGTTTGAGAGGTATGTTTCATTGGGTAAATCTTCTCTCCGCAAAACGCTTCTGGCTGCACCTGTGTCCACTAAGAATTGTGTAGGATGTCCCTCGATGGGGACATTGACCTGTGCTAGGGGCCCACTAGCACAATATCCATGAGAAGAAACTGTCATAAGGGGAGTGGACACAGGTTTGCCCCTGTCCTATTGGAGAAGGTTTAGATGTTCTTGGGTAGGACCTGTGCGTGGGGGTCCTGGAAGCGGTGGAGGTGGTGGCATTGCAGACTCTTCCCACCCTGAGTTGTAGTCATTGGGTCGTCGTGAACGTCTGGGAGCTCTGCATTCCCTTCTGAAATGTCCCGGTTTTCCACAGTTGAAGCAGATAAGTGGGTTTCTTCTGGAGACCTGCTCTCCAGCCGACAGCATGAGTGGTGTCGGCTTCCGGGCCACCTGGGCGGTCTCTAGACCTTTTGCCACCAATAGCAGTATATCCAGGTGGAGGGTACGGTACTCTGGACGGTCAGTGATCAAACCCTTGCGAACAGACTCCTTTAGTCCTGATACAAATGCAGAGGCCAGCATTTGAGTATGTACCTTGTTATGGACACTGAATCCCAGGTCTGTAAACACCTGTGTTAGTCTGGTATGGAACTTTTCCACCGACTCAGTCTTGTCTTGGGTAATGTCCTGCAATGTGGTTGCCTGGTCCGCCAGTCTCTCTCTGGCCCACTGCTGCAACTGGTCACAGAAAGAAATTCCCCAGGCATAAGTGGTGTCCTCATTTGGCTTTACTCTGGTGAGATCCTTTTCCATTATAGGCCAATATGCATCCCCAGCCTTGATCTCACACAGACTGACCAAATCCCTCCAGGCTGTGGAATAGGTCTTGTGGATCTGGGCTATGCGCCGGTAAAAAGGCATCGGGTGTTTCTCCGGGTCCGGGAGAGTTGTGACTAGTGCGGAGGCTTGGGACGGAGTGAAGGCCACATACATGATAGGAGCATCAGGTAGGTTGGGCACCGGGCGGGGATGGTCTTCTTCAGATCCTTGGGGGCGATAGACAGGATTGTGGTAAGTGGAAGAAAAGGGATGAGGTGCTGAGTCTGCTCCCATTCCAGACTCATACATAGATAATTTTTGACGATGGGGTTGTGTGGTTGGGGGAAGTTGAACGAGTGGTTTGCTTTCTGGACCATGGCCTTCTGAGAACGGATCATTCTGTTGGGAACAAATGGAAACAGCATCATCCTCTCGGGTACCCTGGCAGACTGCCGCAGCCACTGTCTTTTCTTGAGCCCATCCACTTCTGTCTGGCAGAGAGGTAGGGGTTACCACATCTGTAAAATTCCAGCCCTGCCATTCTGTGGGTGTCTTCAGTTCAACTTGGGCTGAAGCCTCTGTTTGTTTTGGTGGTGGTGGTACTACAGGCATTAGGGGTGTGTGGAGGGCCGAAGGTGGTTGGGAGCCAGAGACAGTAAGCACTGGGCACAAGGTGGTAGCTGGTATGAGGTGTGTATGGTGTATCGGTGTACTAAGCCCAGAGTCAACATGGCTTCCGGTGGCCTCACTGGGCGCCGCCATCTTTGAAGAGGGCGGAAGCGGAAGGGGCAGGGGGCCGGAGGCGGAAATGGAGGTGACGGAGTTTGAAGCATCGGATGTTGCATAGTCAGCTTCCGGTCACATCCCTTGCAAATCTCCTCCCACCCCGGATTCTTAACTGAACACCCCTTACATATCCGGAGGTTCTGACTACACGGTATGCAAAAATCTGGACTCTCGGGGTGGGGCCTTCCTGTATTTCCACATGCCTCGCACCTCCAGGACGGGCCGTCATCATAGGGGGGCGGCACCTTGCCGGGCGCATCTCCTTTCCTGTAATATACATATACAACTCCCCTGTCCTGATTCAGTTTTTGCTCCACCCACCCCTCCTGGTGTAGGGTGCGGGCCACAATAAACCAAGTTTCTGCTGTCTTTAACATGTTATATTTCAGTAGAAGCCCTTTCTTCTCTTTACACAGCTTTCTCCAGTCCTCCGCCTGCAACCTCCCACCGTTCTTACATGTTCCACCCAGCTTGTTTAACTGTTTTAACTTTTTTACATACTCTGGTCCCTCTCTCTCCTCCACCAGTTCACAAGCAAACGAACTGTTCTCTGGCTTTATAAGTTTCTGTCCCATTTTGTTTTACTTCCCTCCCGGGGACCCTAAGGTGGTCCCCAAAGCCGTCACTCTCTCTTGTTCTGAAAGTGCTGTGTCGTGAGACGTTTAAGCGCAGCACTTGCCCCCCCTGCTTCTCCTCCAGTAACTTCCCTATTTTTCAGCTACACTGAGAATAATGTACATTAACCCTGTAAACCAATATATCAGGAGCTACGATTGTCACTGTACTTCTTTGCACCAATCCTCACTCTTTCGCGGTGTACACCAAACATTAATCCACATACACAGTGTGATCATGACATAGTATTTCAGACACGCCTGTCGGGAGTAAAATGTTTTTTTTGTTTTTTTTTAGTTTTCTTTTTCCCCCACAAGCCAATCCCTGGCTGTGGTTATTTTTTCCCTCGAGTCACCATTACTGCGACTACGAGTTTCCCCTCGACAGTCACCATCACCGCGACTGCGAGTGCCCGGCACCCTCTCTCAAATCAGAGTGTATCCTGTCCACTCCTGACGAGGAATATTTTGCCGTAATTCTCCCCTCCCTCACAGGCGCATCAACAACAACCCAACCAATCACACTGGTACACACAGACAACACAAAAGACAAGACATATCACACTGGTAGATGACGTTACACTGACAGGTGGGTTCAAAGGAGCCCCGGGCAAGTATACCTGTCACTTTGCTGATCAACGGACAGCCAGACGGGTGAGTAGTCCCGCTGGGCAATTCCAGACTACGCAGGTAAGGAATTATTAGACATAAAAATTCACTTACCGCTTTCGGAGGTGATCAGTCTCCGCGTCTGGAATGCTCCACGGTCCCCCTCATCCACTCTGGGTCGGGCTGAGCCGGTGTTCAGAACCCGGGCCCCACGTTGGGCGCCAAATGTCCTGGACTAGGTCACTTACAGACCATTTACCGTGATCTACCAGTGAGCCAAATTAATATGAGAATACGTGCACGTGGAAGTAAGACACTGACACTTCGCAGTAATGCCAAGTTCCTAAAATTCTGTTTTATTGAGGAACTAACAGTATCATTTATAGGGCATATGATGCAGGCAAAGCATATACATTGATTGGGTGAAAAGTCCACTGGGTTTCTGCGTGTTCGTCCATCCGTGTTGATACCTTCCAATCATTGTCCCCAAAGAGACTCATTCCCTTTTATGGGGGTTGTTTACATTAAAAGATACTTTTCTCCTAATGAGTCACCAAGGGTGAGACTCTGGATGAAGGCGCCATCTTAATTATCATCATTGTTCTGTCAACCTATATCTGATTGTTTACTTAAGAGAGTAAGGAATTTAAAGAGCAAGATACAGACAGTAGCAAGACTATAAAATTGTCATTTTACTGATCATCTAATAAAACGTGGACTGTCTATTACAATCCACTACATTCTTGTACTGAGAAATATATACTAGCTAGAGTTTGATCAATGTGGTTGTGTAATACGTCTTATATTGTATGTCCGGGTTCTGAAGATAGAAGGGAATTGTTTGATTTTAATGTAAGCTGCCAAGGGGCGATATTCTATTAATTACAGGTGATACTGTATGACATAACAATAGACCGGGGTGCAGGAAGGTAGTCATATTGGCTCATTATAAGGAGAATCTGATTCCATCTTATCATATTTGTTCTAATTCACCTCTTCTCATTATTGTTCTACCTGTCTGAACAGACTGAATACAATCAATACACTTGCTGTGTAGCTTCCCCCTCATGTCAGCTGTTGTTCATCAAGGAGGCCTACTGCATGGAGATGGTCACTAAAAGAAGCACCTAAAATCTGAAATGTAGTGAAAAATATTAAACAAATAATGTAACAATTTAGGTAAATGTAACAATACAATAGAGATTGTGATATTCACTAAAATACACTTTGGTTTTGCTTCATAGCAAAATGTAGTTGCTAAATATAGAGAGAACTTTTACCCCCAGGACAGAACTGACCATAATAATGGTGATGGACTTGTGAACTGATATGGTAAAGAGGATGTGGAACACCTGGCTGAGGTGTGACTGATGATACTGTTCCCATCACAATGGTCATGTTTATGGAAGCCACCCTCCATTGTTGGGACTAGGGGTGTCCAACTGTGGCCCTCAGGACTGCCAATTTTGCATGATAATCTTAGTATTGGAAGGGAGACAACTGCTTACATTAGCAACCATTGCAAGAGTTGCCATAAACATCAACAACGCAACTATTACACAGGTCTGCAAAAAATACATATCAGACCAGTTGGACAACTAAAATACCTTAAGATACATGCATCTGCACAAAGGCAATGGGAGGGAGCATCCGGGCATACCATGAGAGGCCAGTCAATGAGGGGACCCCACAAAATTGGGGGGGGGGCAAGCCGCCTGCCCTGTATAAATACCTGATGTATAGAAAGTATGTAATATTTGAAAACAGTATAATTGGACCCTCTTAATGGTTAATACCACTATGATTATAAAAATCCGAGGAAAGGAGAGGAGAGATTGGGAAAGAGAGAGAGAACAAGGGAGGAGGATGAGAGAGAGAAGGAGTAGAAATGAGGAAGAAAAAATGGAAAAGAGAGGAAGCGAGAATGGTGGGTAGGGAAGGCAAAGAGAGAAAGGAAAGGGGACAGGATGGGTGAAAGAAAGGAGGGGAAGAGAGAAAAGAGAGGAAAAAGATTGGAAGGGATGGAAAGAGAGAGAGAGAGAGAGGGTGGAGGAAAGTGAGAGAGTGAAGGGGGGGGGGGTAAAGAGAGGGGAAGAGAAAGAGAAAATGGAAAGAGAGAGCAGGAAATTGGAGTGGAAGGAGGATGGAGAGGACAATAGAAATTTGAGAGGAAAAGGGGTAAAAAGAGAGAAGGAAAAACAAGGGATTGAGAGAGAGAACCTCTAATGAAATCATTACAGAGTCACTGCTGACCTTTCATTCTAAAGATTCTATGTACCTGACTGTCCTAAACAAGTCTGGTTGGTTTGCTGAGGATTAAAGATGAAGAGATGATGAACCAAATTCATGCAAGAAATATGGCTAAGTGGTTGACTTACTAATGTATGCATATAGGCATGTATTTCTAAACCTGGCTGAAAGATTTGCTTGAAATTTCAGTGCAACAGAAAAAGTGTTGTTAGCTCAAAAAGGAATTTAGGAGCTCACTGGACTTCTGGCAGGATCAAACTGTATTTTTCTGTACAGAGACACATCAAGAGCACCACCCGGTGCAAAGGAGGAGTAACTACTTATATATGTACAAGTTACATCTCCCATGTACCAGGCAGGGGTCTTGTTCATCCATTGGGGATAGTCAAGACTTGTCAGCTAAAAAAATTAAAGAAATATTGTTAGAAGAAAATAAAGAAATGATCTGTGAAATGCAAACAAGAAAATTAAATTTATAATGACAAACTGCATGTGGTCAGTTCAACAGTGGTAATATGGTGGGACAAAGAGTAATGACTACACACTTAGATCAGAAATGCTAGTGTGGCTTGCCCCTAAAAGTTTGAATTGTGGAGCTGACTACTACAAAATACATATAGGATCTTTTGATGCTTTAATTTTCTCAAGAAAGCCACATACCTGAGAAAGTTGACCATATGTGATGTTCTTTCAGATGCGCCATCACTCACCAATTCTTCTTTACTCAATGTGTATTTCTGCTCCAATGTGTAAAGAGAATTCATCGTCAAAAATCACTAGTGCCTCTTCCATGTCATCTTTGGGTGGATCTGGAGTCATCTCCGACTGGGATTCAGAAGTGTCTATGATCAACTGGCCAGATGTGGAGCTGAAACTTGACACAATGGATTTGCTGCTCTGGTGGGAGGCCTCACACAAGGGTTCATCAGATTCCAAAGACGAATAGATTTCTATGGCATCTTCATCCTTTTGCCTTGTGGCTAAACCTGGGCTTTCTGCTTTCCAGCTTTCCTTTGTGTATTTCAGCACTTCCGTAGTCCGACTTCTTTTATTATGGTCAATGGCCAAAAGATCACTAATCATCCTTTGTATCCCAGAGGCGACCTTGGTCAATGCTTCCGGAGGATTCTCACTCTTGACATTGTTTTGCCAGTCAACAAAACCTTGATATTTTTCATCGTCCGGAATGGCATCCTCCCATGGAAGCTCTCCTGTAAGTAGACAACAGATGACTACTCCAAACGCCCACAAATCAAGGCTGCCACCTACAACCAGGCCATCTGAAGTGTCAATTTGGAACATTTCTGGAGCCATGTAGGACGCGGTGCCACACTTGCCTCGAATCACTGTTCCTTTGACCTTAGCAAGGCCAAAGTCTGTGAGCTTGATGGAATGGCAGTCCCGGTCAAAGACTAAAACATTCTCTGGCTTCACATCCATGTGCACCAGTCCTTTTTCTGACATGAATTCAAGGGCACTTGAAATTTGCACAGAACACCTCTTTACTGCATCGTCTGGAATTCCCACCTAAAAAAATAAAGGGGAACTTCAGATTACTTATCCAGAGATTGGAAATATAGAGTATTTATCCAAAAACAATTAAATGATATGTATAGCTACAACATATTTAGTTTTAGACTAGGGATGGATTCTTTTGTCATAAGTATGTCTGTATGTGCTCAGAACAAGTACGAGTAGTCAGAACAAAAGGCAAGTGAAAATCTTTCAACATGGACACCTCTACTAATGTCAACTAAGAGAGTTTCCTCTCACTTCCTGTTGCATCTCTAGGCGAGGAAGTGAAAGGAAATCTTTCCAAAAGGATACAGACAACATAAAATAACTTGACAGGAGTTGTAACTCTCCTTAACTCTATGCAAACCAAAGAAAAAATAATTCTCTATACTTCAATCTTAATGTACTTACATTTGGTATAATCATGGAGAGCAGATCACCAAAAGGTGCCAATTCTTGGATAAATCCAAAGTGGTCAGTGGTGGTGAAGGCGTTGCCATAGCATCTGATGATGTTGGGATGGATTGAAAGTATACACGAAATACTGAATTCCCAGAGGAAAGACCTCTGAGTGGTTCGGTTTTTTTCTGTGACCTTCAATGCCATTCTTCCACCTGTGCAAAAAAAAAATTTACCTTAGATCAATAACTGGACATTTTAAGCCGGTAATTTCTGAATATTGTACTTGAAAATCATTCTAATAAGATCTCTTGCACCCTGAAGTATTCCTTTCATAAAGATGTCATAAATTCTATCATTGGGCCATATAGGTTCACTCCATATTCCTGCTATTCTTCATTTAAAGTGTTACATGGGAATTCTACTTTACTTCTGCTTTTAGAGTACATCTAAAATCAGTGAGCTCTTGAAAAAAAAGTCTATGTGTTGCAGATCGTATTTACATGCATATACATAAATATTTATAGAGGATATTGAAATGGTGGATAGAATTATTCACTGACCTGTTTTCCTGTCGTTTGCCAAGAATACTTTCCCAAATCCACCTTCTCCAAGTTTCTTTACAATGTGGACGTGCTTCTCTAAGTCTATCTTCTTTAATCCTCGGGAATAAAAGGAGACCTTTCTATCCAGAAAACGTTCCACATAATAAGCACTGGAGGCCATAGTGTCCTGGAGAGAAAAAAAAGAAAAGGATGAAAGTGACCTTACCTTAATGTGGTGAAGATTCCGCTGTGATGAAGTCAAATCAGTTTTCTTTGAGTATTGGGTTCCTCTGCAGATCAACAGCGGACAACGTCACCAAATCTCCAGCTGGGCTGTAGTAGATGAGTATACCGGAATCTCTGGAAGTAGAGTCACTGATTAGAGGAGGGAAAGGCCCGCTTTATACAAGGGAGATGGGCGGGAAAGGCAGAGAAGGGAGGTTTTTGATTGGTTGACTTCTAATAGAAATGTTGTGTAAATAAACCCGGACTGTTGTTGCTGATTTGCATATTAAAAGGTTTTCTAGAGAATAGGTGATACAATTAAACATGATGAAACCCAAGAATGTTGAAACTTTACTGAATTTTAAAATGAAACTTTCCACCATATTAACAATGAAATGGAAAATTAGTTTTATTTTATAAGATTTATATTTTTAGAAGAACTTAGAATTTTAAAATAACTAATGCAAGAGTGAGTACTAACCAGATAATGAAATATGAAAAAAACGAAACAAATCTCATTGTCACAATGGCTGTAGGTTCTTACTGTTCTTTTATACCATTAGGTCTTATTTCTGGCAGCATTGTACACCAATGGGGTTAGTTTAAAAATGACTTGATTGAAAATAAAAAATAAATGACTATAAACTGTAATCAATAGAAAACGAGTTTGCAGGATTAAAAGGACCTGTCAGGATAGAAATATTGGAGCTTCCATGTCTGAGCTTATTTCTAGAGATTCATCTCCAAACATCCTCATCATTTCTTCACTACTTGGTGGGTCAGTGACCTAGAACAAGCCATGTGTAGATCAAGTAATGGAAAATATCATACTGACATGATGTTCTGGGTGAAAGACAAACCAAGTGTTGAGGCAAGGAACCCAGATCTGTAGATATTTAGATATCCCATAAATATGTTGGAAGAACCATTAAAAACAATTCAATTGAATGGGGAGGATATCAGAAGGAATTTTTGGGTTTAATTTGATATGTTTAAAAATGTGCTCAACTTACTTCAGTTTCTTAGGTTTGTGTTTTTGTTGGTGACATAATTTTATGAGAAAGAAGCAATTTCTGCCACTGACACCAATGATCTTTTCAAGCTATCTGTAGGTGGCATTTTCTTCCATTGACCACAAATGTAAGGAACATTCTTCCCACTGACCATCACACTAATGTACACGGAGCTGAAGCTCTATCTATTATTAGCAGAGGTTCTCTGAGACTTGGAAGTTATGTCAAAGGTTCCTTCTTGTTGAAAAAGTTGAGAATGGATGGCATAGACACTCTTTCTACAAAATGTAAATCATTTAGATTTGTATATGACAATGTTCAGCTTAAAGTGGAATTACACATAATGGTCCCCATGAGTTACAATCTACGTTTATGTGACATCTCCATTGACAGATGTAAATAATCTGATAACAAGAAATATATTTTATTTAGAGTTTGATGGATGTGGTTGTGTAATATGTTGTCTTATCTGTCCAAGTTCTGAAGAAAGATGGGAATTGTTTGATATTCTATTATTAATTACAGGTGATACTGTATGCCTGAAAGTGTGACAATAGGTGGAGACTATCCAGTGCCTGGGTAGTTATCTAGACAATGGGATCCAAATCTTTGTTTTCCAGATATCCATTTCAAAGGATCCTCTTGGTTTGATATGCAATAAGGGTGTCCAGCCTTCCAGGAATGCATAACTTGACCATTGGAGACCCTGTAATTCTTGCTCCAAAAAAATGTGCTGAAAGGTTGCTGAGACAATGAACTCTCTGAGATCTATTATCTCTAGTGGTATAATTTAGTAAAGTATATCGATTGGGTAACTTAATTTGTGACCACTTGTCAGAAGACTCAACTGAGGGTTTCAGTGCAACATAGTGGGTATTAGAAGCCCTCCAAAACAAACAGGGAGGATACACCACAGAATTGTTTTTCAATATTTAGATCTCCCATAAATATATTGGAAGAACCATTAAACACAGTTCAATTTAATGGGGAGGATATCAGTAGAGGGAATTTTTGGTTTAATTGATTTGTTTAAAATGTGCTCAACTTACTTCAGTTTCTTGGGTTTGTGTTTTTGTTGGTGACATATTTTTATTAAGAAGGAATTGAAAGATTGTTTTTTTTCCTAAAGTTTTTACTTATTTTTTCTCACTATGATATTTTTTTTTTTATAAGGTAAAAAAGCTTGACTTTTTTTAATAAAAGCCTTAACAGTTTTTTCATTATTTAAATTTTGTGTCACTGAAATGCATTGGGGTTGATTTATAAAAACTGGAGAGTGAAAAATCTGGTGCAACTTTGCATGGTAGCCAATCAGCTTCTAACTTCAGCTCATTCAATTAAGCTTTGACACAAACAAAACTGGAAGCTGATTGGTTTCTATGCAGGGATGCACCAGATTTTGCACTCTCCAGTTTTACTAAATCACCCCCATTTTATTTTGCAGGAAAGTGAAACTAGGAGAAACTTATGGAGATGAATTCAATGTTTTAAGCATTCTCATTGCTGGGAAAGTGGAAATGAATTCATTACTTCCAATTATTTTAAATAGATGAGTTTTGGTCTTTCTGTGCAAGGCTAAAAAACGTTCTAGGGTATGGAGCTGTGTATGTGTGGTCAGTTTAGCAGATACGTATTTGTTGGATTGTGTTTTTAATATCTGTTACATCTAGAATACATTATTATAAGTTGAGGTTGACTTTTGAGGTGTACTGCCCCCCTAACATTGGCTGTTGAATTGCTTGTGGTAGTTATTAGCATAACACTGCCAATGTTTACTGTTCCTATTGTCTTCCTGGGGGGGTCCACCTGTACTATTGTTCATTCCATGCTTACTGTACATACAGGATCCCATCACCATTGTTCATCATGTCCCCTCTGTCTATTGACTATCAGGTGTTGGCTATTCAAAGTAGACACCATTGTTATTCTAAATTTTGTGCCTCAATCCTTTCTATGGAATATTCCAGTCTTAGAACATTGTGGGATACATTTTTTTTTATTTGGTGGTGGTGTACTGTTGAATAGCTACTAAAAATTTTGAGCTTTATGGGGAAGTTGATGGACAAGATTGGTAAAGTTGAAGAAAGGACTGAAATGATAAAAGTAATGAAGGAAGCCCATGGCACCAGACACAGGAGGATGTGAAATTAAGGTTTATCAATAAAATTCAGTAAATGTGATGGAAAGACAAGACTAACATTTGCTGCTGTTGGATGGTTGAGCAGTGTGAACATTTAAAGGTTCAAAAAGAAGAACTTTGAATGAGTATCTTTGGATACCCAGGCCTCCTATCCCTCTTGCATTGAACTGTATTGTTGCTGTATTGTCTCCCGTTATATTGTAAAGCGCTGAGCAAACTGCTGGCGCTATATAAATCCTGTATAATAATAATAATTTGTGCTCACACTAATAAAGTATAATTTCAGGAAGTCAAGAAAGCTGATCCAAAGGACTTAACTAAGTCAGCTATACCAAATTAAAATCTTTATGGAAGGATGTTCAAGAAAAAAGTGCAACATGATCAGATCGCATTTCAGACTTATTTATTATTGGACTACTGAGAACTGTGATCTGTGATTTTTTTTTTCTTTTGTGATTATGAACTTAGTACATCCAGAGCAAATGATGGACTACAGATATTGAGATCCAGACCTATGGAAGAGAGATCACAGAGCTGTACTGGAGTCTATCTCCATGCTGCCTGCCAATGGGGTCCAATCTGCCTCCATTCTGCCTGGCTATGGGGTCTAGTCCCCCTCCCTGCTGCCTGCCTATGGGGTCTAGTCCCCCTCCCTGCTGCCTGCCTATGGGGTCTAGTCCCCCTCCCTGCTGCCTTCCAAAGGGGTCCAATGTGTCAGTAGACATCATTTTGTGCTTAAAGAGTCTTCAGAATACAAAGGTAAAACTATAAATCGTAAAGGAGATTGCATATAAACCAATATTACATGTGTGGTCTGGTTTTACTGGCTACAAGGGGGTGACTGTTACAATATGAGTTTATGTGAAATCTCCATTGGTAGATATCAATAGTTCTTGTACTGAGAAATATATATTAGCTAGAGTTTGATCAATGTGGTTGTGTAATACGTCTTATATTGTATGTCCGGGTTATGAAGATAGATGGGAATTGTTTGATTTAAATGTAAGCTGCCACGGGGCGATATTCTATTAATTACAGGTGATACTGTATGACATAACAATAGACCGGGGTGCAGGAAGGTAGTCATATTGGCTCATTATAAGGAGAATCTGATTCCATCTTATCATATTTGTTGTAATTCACCTCTTCTCATTATTGTTCTACCTGTCTGAACAGACTGAATACAATCAATACACTTGCTGTGTAGCTTCCCCCTCATGTCAGCTGTTGTTCATCAAGGAGGCCAACTGCATGGAGATGGTCACTAAAAGAAGCACCTAATACCTGAAATGTAGTGAAAAATATAAAACAAATAATGTAACAATTTAGGTAAATGTAACAATACAATAGAGATTGTGATATTCACTAAAATACACTTTGCTTTTGCTTCATAGCAAAATGTAGTTGCTAAATATAGAGAGAACTTTTACCCCCAGGACAGAACTGACCATAATAATGGTGATGGACTTGTGAACTGATATGGTAAAGAGGAGGTAGAACACCTGGCTGAGGCGTGACTGATGATACTGTTCCCATCACAATGGACATATTTATGGAAGCCACCCTCCATTGTTGGGACTAGGGGTGTCCAACTGTGGCCCTCAGGACTGCCAATTTTGCATGATAATCTTAGTATTGGAAGGGACACAACTGCTTACATTAGCAACCATTGCAAGAGTTGCCATAAACATCAACAACGCAACTATTTCACAGGTCTGCAAAAAATACATATCAGACCAGTTGGACAACTAAAATACCTTAAGATACATGCATCTGCACAAAGGCAATGGGAGGGAGCATCCGGGCATACCATGAGAGGCCAGTCAATGAGGGGACCCCACAAAGTTGGGGGGGGGCAAGCCACCTGCCCTGTGTAAATACCTGATGTATAGAAAGTATGTAATATTTGAAAACAGTATAATTGGACCCTCTTAATGGTTAATACCACTATGATTATAAAAATCCGAGGAAAGGAGAGGAGAGGAGAGATTGGGAAAGAGAGAGAGAACAGGGGAGGAGGATGAGAGAGAGAAGGAGTAGAAATGAGGAAGAAAGAATGGAAAAGAGAGGAAGCGAGAATGGTGGGTAGGGAAGGCAAAGAGAGAAAGGAAAGGGGACAGGATGGGTGAAAGAATGGATTGGAAGAGAGAAAAGAGAGGAGAAAGATTGGAAGGGATGGAAAGAGAGAGAGAGAGAGGGTGGAGGAAAGTGAGAGAGTGAAGGGGGGGGTAAAGAAAAGGGAAGAGAAAGAGAAAATGGAAAGAGAGCAGGAAATTGGAGTGGAAGGAGGATGGAGAGGAGAATAGAAAGTTGAGAGGAAAATGGATAAAAAGAGAGAAGGAAAAACAAGGGAGTGAGAGAGAGAACCTCTAATGAGATCATTACAGAGTCACTGCTGACCTTTCATTCTAAAGATTCTATGTACCTGACTGTCCTAAACAAGTCTGGTTGTTTTGCTGAGGATTAAAGATGAAGAGATGATGAACCCAATTCATGCAAGAAATATGGCTAAGTGGTTGACTTACTAATGTATGCATATAGGCATGTATTTCTAAACCTGGCTGAAAGATTTGCTTGAAATTTCAGTGCAACAGAAAAAGTGTTGTTAGCTCAAACAGGAATTTAGGAGCTCACTGGACTTCTGGCAGGATCAAACTGTATTTTTCTGTACAGAGACACATCAAGAGCACCACCCGGTGCAAAGGAGGAGTAACTACTTATATATGTACAAGTTACATCTCCCATGTACCAGGCAGGGGTCTTGTTCATCCATTGGGGATAGTCCAGACTTGTCATCTAAAAAAATTAAAGAAGGGGCGCATGCGCGGCCAGGGACGATGGCGGCTGCATTTTAGCTGAGCTCCGCTCATCCCCGGCCAGCGCGGACTCACCTGCTACACGCCACTGCTTCCCTGCTAATAAGGGTGAGCCTCATCCACTTGGCACCCGGCCCGGCTCCAGGGAAAAACCTGTATGGGGAAGATAGGGCGCTGGAAGCCCCCCTCCCCGCAGCCACCGGATTCGCGGCCCTCGCCGCTCCGGCGGTTCCTGTCCAGGCTGCAATCCCCGGCCTCCAGTATGCCCAGGAACCCAGGGAGAGATCCCGGCCCCCCGGTGGTCACGGATGGTACTGCACCTTCATGCCTGTCAGCTTCCATGCCTGCCTCTGCCCTGACTCAGCCCCAGATGGAGGACTCTGATCCCCATAATATAACTGGGGATTCCCAGCATATAACTGGGGGGGCAGCAGAATACTCTGCATCGGGAAATCATCCTCCCTCCACCCAGATATCTCAGCAAACCATACCGTCTCCTTCCCTCACACTTTCAGCGCTAGATGACAAGTTGCAAATTTTTTCTGCGCAATATTACCGCATCCATATCCGCTGAAATTGGAAAGCTGGCATTAGATCTCAGAGGGGAAATAACTCAGATTGGAGACCGCACGGATAAATTGGAGACTGAGTTTGATGATTTGGTGCAATACATTCATGTTTTGGAAGAGGATAACGCATATTTGAAGCATTCCATGTCCCAAATGCAACTCCAGCAAGAGGATTTAGAAAACCTTCTGTCCCTCTTTAGCGCAATTGCTCCATTGGTTCCGGAAACGGATTGGCGAATGGATAGGGCTCATCGCTCACTGGGCCCAAAACCTGTCGAGGGCACCAGACCACGCGACGTCATAGTTCGCTTCCACTTTTTTCAGAGCAAAGAAGCCTTATTATCAGTTGGTTCCATTGGGGGAGATTTACTAAAATTGATGTGCACACAGTCCGGTGCAGCTGTACATGGGAGCCAATCAGCTTCTAGCTTCAGCTTCCTCAATTAAGCTTTTAAATAAGACCTGGAAGCTCCAGTTTTAGTAAATCTACCCCATTATGTAGATCACTACTGAGACACGGAATCATCTGAAAGAAGCTCCTCAGCCTATTGTCAGCCTTCTCATATACAGTATCATCTGTAATGAATAGAATGATCCCCTTGGCAGCTTCCATTCAGATCAAGCAATTCCCTTCTATCTTCAGAACCTGGGGATATCCAAAGACATATTACACACTAGATATGGGCTGCATGTTAGACTCGAACATGGGCCGTTCGTGTGTTCGCTGAACACAGGTCAGATGCATTGCTTTAACCAATCACAGTGTGTGATGATGTCACAAGGGGTAGGATGAACCCCTGCCCCCTTGTGCCATCATGACAGTATATCAGAACTGTCATCGTGGGTGCAGCTGTCAGACAGTGAGAGCCAGCATGGAGTGCAGAGTGTTTTTTTTCTTTTTTTGGGTAGTGGCAGCAGCAGGCATCGTGATTGACGTTAGATCTACTTCGGGGGACTTTTTAAATTTGTATTTTTAATAAAGGACTTGCCAAAGACTGTCTCCTGTCTTTTACACTACACTTTTTCTTTGCGAATGAGTAGCGGTACCATGTGCCGCATATTCATTTACATGGGGGGGTTGGGATCTGGGGGCCCCCTTGTAAAGGGGGCTTCCATATTCCGATAAGCCCTCCGCCCGCATATCCCCACAATCACAGACCACTGTTGTGGGGAAGAGGCCCTTGTCCCCATCAACATGAGGCAAGGTGCTTTGGGAAAGGGGATCCCCTGCCCTAAGTGCCCCTCAATATTGAGGACATGTAGCCTGGCATGGTTCATAAGGGGGGGTACTCACTCATCTCACCCCCTTTCCTGTCCTGCCGGGCTCCATTGTCGGATAAGGGTCTGGAATGTTTTTTGGGGGAACCCCCACACCATTTTTATTTACATTTTGGCATGGAAGATCCTCTCAAAATCCATACCAGATCCCAATGGCTTGGTATGAATGGGAGGGGGGACCCCACGCTGTTTTTTTTTGTTTTTTTTAAGTAATTGTCGTGAAATGCCGACAATTCCTTTTACATTCAGTTGTCAGCAGGAAACCCCACTGACAGCTGAAACATGAATGAATGTTTCACTACTAAAAAACACATGACTTCAGAACAGAACTCAGGCCAGATTTTAGTAACTGAGCGGGATCTCACCACATACTCAGATGCAGTCAGATACCACTCAGTTGTTCAGTTCGTGTACGAAGTTCGCGGTCAAACATTCTGTAGGTTCCAATGTTTAACCGCGAACCAAACAGGGCGGTGTTTGGTCCATCACTATTACTCACCCACATTGATCAAACTCTAACTAAAATATGTTTCTAACCACAAGATTATTTACATCTATGAATGGAGATTTCACATAACCTCATAAATAATGGCGGGCTCACCTCATGAAAGGATATTGCATGTGGTATTTGGGTCACGTGACACGTTTCCCAAATATCGCATGTGATACTGAAAATGATAATTCACAATCCCTTTATCCGGTATTTACCTCAAAAAGCAGAAATACTTGGTAAACGTTAGTCTATTCACTAAACACACGGCTGGTGACGGCTTTGGAAGAACCAGCTGAAATTTCATACATTACTTGACCATCGCATACCTGGACCTCTACTTATTTATCATTTACGTTTATTTAGTTATGTACTTTTGGTGAATCGACTTTAACACTTTCAGGAGATATTTATCGAGTTTTAGCATTTTGAAGTAAATTCCACATAAACGGATAATACATTGACCTTTCCAGTATCGCATATGATATTTGGGAAAAATGTGTCATGTGACCCAAATACCGCATGCAATATCCTTATGTGAATTGAGCCCAGAGTGCTTTGTTCATTCCTTCTTCATAGATGAGTTAGGAATCAGAAGACTTCAGTGTTTATGAAGACATGTGACTCTTTGTATACACTCATAAAGCCGGGCTGTGTTCCTGTGACTATTGTTTTCACCACATGGAGAGGTTGTAGAAGGTCAGGCTTGTAAGGATCAGGTGTAATAGTTGGGTTGTTAATGTAATTCTTGCACAGGTTACTACTGAGATAATCATGAAAAGTTGGCATTCCCTGAGGGCCACAGTTGGACATCAGGAGTCCCAACAATAGAGGTTGGTGTCCATAAACATGGTCATTGTAATGGAAACAGTATCGGCAGTCACACCTCAGCCAGGTATTCTCCCTCCTCTTTAACATATCAATTCACAAACCCATCACCATGGAGATGGCCAGTTCTGGGGGTAAAAGTTCTCTCTATATTCTACAGCTAGATAGTCAAAGTTTTGCGCAAAATAAAGTGTATTTTAGTGAATAACACAATCTCGGTTGTTATATTTACAGAATTTTTTAAATAGTTGCTAATTTATATTTTTCACTACATTTCAGATTTTCAGATTCTTCTTTTACTGGCCATTTCCATGCAGTAGGCCTCCCTGAATGAACCACAAGTGACATAAAGAGGAAGCAACATAGCATTGATTGTATATGGTCTGTTCAGGCTGGTAGATCTATATTGGGATGAGGTGAAGTAATACAAAATTGTTAAGATGAAATCATATTCTTTGCATGTAATGAGCAATTATGAATCCCTTCTTATACACATTATTGTATGATAGTCATTGGGAAGAATGTTCCTTACATTTGAGGTCACTGCAAACCCCCCTTACAGAAAGCTAGAAAGATCATTGGTGTCAGTGGCAATATATCAATGAGGCAGAAATTGCTCCTTGCTCAAGGAATCCTCAGCAACCTCTGGAGGAACCTCAGTGTTCCATGAAATGATGGCTGAGAAAGGCTGATCTAGACAAATCCTCTTCTTAAAGAAATTCAAAGTTTTCCAGCAGTAAAGGAATGGCTATTTTGTCCAACAGGATCATTCTGTGGTGGTTTTCTATTGATAATACTATGGTTAAGGTTTCTTTAAGTATGCCAAAATCCAGTGTTGTGTTATTGTTCAGAATAATTATATCTAACCCACGTTAATTGTACAATATTCAGAAGCAGCCATTTTTAAAGTTTGCTTTTGAAGGGGAAAGTTACAGTTCTGGGTTACTTGCCTCAATACTTGGCTTGTCATTCACCCAGAGCACCATGTCAGTATGATATTTTCCATTACTTGATATACACCTGGCTTGTTCTAGGTCACTGATCACCAAGTAGTGAAGAAATGATCAGGATGTTTGGAGATGAATCTCTATAAATAAGATCAGACATGGCAGCTCCAATATTCCTATCCTGAGAGGTCTGTTTAATCCTCATGGAAATATTTCTATGCTAATTACATTTTTTAAGTTCATTTAAATCTTTTTTGTCAATAAAGTATTTTTTAAGTTAAACCCATTGGTGTTCAATGTTGCTGGAAATAGGGAAAATGGCATAAGATCCATCAATAGGCCAAAGCCCATATTACACCGATACTTCTTTATTCAAAATAAATTCCTGTTTTCACCTCATGGAGAGGTCATAGAGGTTCTTATAGATGGAAGTGATTCTTTGCTTTGTGAGGATCAGATATAACATTTGGGTTTATTCATCTCAATTTCAACTCTTGTACAGATTATTATTTAAGCACTTATGTCCCTTCCTATACTAATATAATCATGCAAATTTGGCATCCACAGAGGGCCACAGTTGGGCACCACTAGTCCTAACAATGGAGGTTGGCTTCTAGAAACAAGGTCATTGTGATGGAAACAGTATCAGCAGTCACACCTCAGCCAGGTATTCTTCCTCCTCTTTAACATATCAATCCACAAGCCCATCACCATTGAGATGGCCAGTTCTGTCCTGGGGGTAAAAGTTCTCTCAATATTCTACAGATACATTGTCATTGTCAGCGCAAAACCAAAGTGTATTTTAGTGAATAACACAATCTCAGTTGTATTATTACATTCATCTGAATATTTAAATTGTTTGTTTTTTTTAACCACATTTCAGGTTTTCAGGTGCTTCTTTTAGTGACCATCTCCATGCAGTAGTCCTCCTTGATGAACTACAGGTGACATGAAGGGGAAATAACATAGCAGGAGTATTGATTTTATAGACTAGTGGAGTTATATTGAGATGAGGTGAAGTAAAACAAAAAGTGATAAGATGGAAGCAGATTCTCCATGTGGAACGAGCAACTTTGACTCCGTCTTTGTACACATAATCTTTTCTTTTTACCTTAATGCTGAACTCCACAAAGTTACATAAAACCTGGACAGTCAATAAAAAAGCTGAAGACTCTGGAACCAGAAGACCAGGAGAAGGTGGCAATGGAACAACTAGGTGAAACCTGGACATCATGTGAGGGAAGTCTGCCATAATGTACAAAAATGATGTGTGTACTTGAACATTATCGCACAAGCCCTGGATACCCTATGTTTAGTTCCACTTTAAGCCGTCCATTAAGTCATGTCTAAACCATCATTTCTCAGATTTTTGAAAATGGTCCTCTGCAACAACTTTCAAGTCTCAGAGAACCCCTGCTAATAATTACTCTACAGTATGTACAGCTCTGTGTATGTTAGTGTGATGGTCAGTGCAAAGAATGTCCTTTGCCTTTGTGGTCAATAGGAAGAATCCCTTTACAGATAGCTAGACAGATAACTGGTGTTAGCCTCAACTCATCAATGAGGTAGAATTTGCTCCATGGTCAAGGAACCCTTAGCAACCTCTGGAGGAACCTTAGGCTTCCATGAACCCTGATTGAGAGAAGCTGATTTAGACCAATTCTCTTATTATTGGAGCTAAGTTTCCAGCATTTAAGGAATGACAAGTGTGGGCCAATGGGGCCATTCTGCAGCAGCTTTTCATTTAGACTTATAAGGTTCAAGGCATCCTTTATGCCATGCCAAACTGTAGTTTTATGCTGAATTCATTTTAAATTCATTGTTTTTTTTATTGGCAATAAAGTTTTTTTAGGTTTAGTTTTTTTTTTTTATAAACCCATTGGTGTGCAATGTGCTAGAAATAAGGCATAATGTATAAAAGAACCAGCAAACAATGGGTACATTTGTTTTCAATAAATGAGCTGGTTACTATTTCCTCTTGTATTATTTATTTAAATTAGAATCAGTTAAAAAAAAATAATTCTTATAAAGCAAAAATAATTTCCCATTTTATAGTTACAATGTTGAAAAGTTTAATATTAAAACTCTGTAAAGTTTCAAAGTATTTGGGTTTCATCATGTTTAATCCTATCACCTATTCTCAGGACACACTTTTTATATGCAAATCAGCAAGAACAATCCGGGGTTATTTACACAACATTTACATCAGGAGTCAGCCAATGGAAAGCCTTCATTCTCTGCCTTCCCCGCCCATCTCCCTTGTATAAAGAGGTCCTCTCCTTCCCCTATTCAATGACTCTACTTCCAGAGATACCGGTATACTCATCTATTACAGCCCAGCTGGAGATTTGGTGACGTTGTACGGAGCTGATCTGCAGAGGAACCCAATACTCAAAGAAAACTAATTGGACTTCATCACAGCGGAATCTTCACCACATTAAGGTAAGGTCACTTTCATCTAACCAATCAAGGGATCTTTATTATTTAATGAACATTCTGATAATTATCCTGCAGAGGTTTATGAGGCATATTTAATAAATATATGGAAAACTGACACAAAGGGGCAATGAGTGGAGGTTTAGGACAGGAAATTGACTGAACAATGTTGAATTCTTTGCTATGAAATACTACCTCTCACCAAAACAGGAGTACAACATTCTACTTCATAATCTCACTGAAAATTCACTTCATGATGTCTGTCCGTCTGATGCTATGTGGTCTTCCTGAGAACATAAAGATGACATTTAGCAGGAAAACGCCTTAAATGTTTTTAAGATGCCTGAAAAGGGATGTGACAGTTGAGTGTTTGGATGATATGACATCACTCATGGTAATTGTGGATCATTCTGGGACTTCACAGTTTTGGAGAGAATGTTTTAGGGAAATGCCACTAATATCTTCTGATATCCTTTAGCATGACCTCTGCTGTCTTCTGAGTACAAAAAGTGAGGCAACCGTTTTTTATATTTTCCTTGAGAGTTTTGATTAAATTACACTTTTTAACTGACTGAGCTCTTTGTTCATCCCCCTGAATTTATGTAATCAAAACTGGAAAGTTGGCATAGCTGGTCGGCAACAAGAGAGCAGAGTATCTCCTGTAGATTATTCTTAAGGAATGTTTAATCTTTTCATGGAAGTATCTGCCAGAAATATGAGGGTCACCAAAACTCTTCTGGCAGCAGATACACCTTTCCATCAATGATGACCAAAGTTTATTACATTCTCTTCCTGAAGGATACTTGGGGGTTAAATGAGTCTCCTGACCACCAATTACCAATAGCCTCTCCCCCCGCACACAACTGCACTTATAGCTATTGGATATATTTATGTGTTGCTATGTCTTGGCTTTTCGATTTGTTTTGCACTTGATAAAGTTATAACCTTACTTGATAATTTTCTTATATAAGGATTGCTGGCTTTCCATATTCAGCTCATTTAACTATACTCCATAAATTTCTATTGTTGTGTTCAAACTCTTACTTTAATAACTGAACCTTATTCCCGAGCCCCATTCAATAAGATGTGAAGCTTTAGTGAGCATCTCATATATATATATATGTATATCAATGTGGGTAATAGTATTCATATTTGAAACATTTCTATAGTTTTTCTAAAACAATTTGTTTTCTTCTTAATAATTCAACAAGTTTTCTTTTTTCGCTCTCCAGGACACTATGGCCTCCATTACTCATGGTGTTGAAGGATTTCTGAATAGAATGGTCTCCTTCTATTCACAAGAAATAAAGCAGGTAGACTTACAGGAGTACTTCACCATTATGAAGGAACTTGGAGAAGGTGGATATGGAAGAGTTTTATTGGCAAAGGACAAGATAACAGGTCAGTGAACTATTCTAAGTACCGTTTCAGTATCCTCTGCAAATATGTATGTATATGTTTGTACATTTGTACACTATAGACTTTATATTTATTAAATCTCCATAAATATATCATGTTTAAATATTTTTTCATGTTAATAGAATGATTTAGGGAACTAAGCATTGGGCTGATTCTTGGGAGCAGTTATGCAAATATTAAAATGCCTTGATGGGTACATATCTGTCTGGAGCAGTGGACTGTATTTCCATGCAGACTGTCCTAGATAATGATCACATGTGATGCTGAGCCTCCATGATTAAAAGGACAGACATATAATGAATGAAAGGGGCAGGCCAGCAATAGTCAGGCTGGGAAGGATATGATGCTAACAATGCTGGACGTCCTCCAGCCAGAAAACGAGATGGGATCTGTATGACTTGCTGAAGCTTCCTATGCACAATGAGAGACTATCCCTGTGTTCAGTGAAATCAGAGTAGGACATTTCAGCCCAGGAAAGGTTCTTGTACAGCTGATTGATGGCTGAAATTTAGCTATGAATGAAGCATAATACATTCTCAAACATTTTAATAAGATCCGTTGCTCGAATATTGAGATTTTCAAGTGGATAGAAAAAATGATCAGCTAAAAATTTCCATTTCTTAATCAAAGTTAAATTATTTTTTTCTACAGGTCAAAGAATGGCATTGAAGACCATGGATAAAAACAGAACCAGCCAGCGGTCTTTCCTCCAGGAGTTCTGCGTTTCATGCTTTCTTTCATCTCATCCCAATATCATTGGATGTAATGGCATTGCCTTCACCACCATCGACTACTTTGTGTTTGCCCAGGAACTAGCCCCTGTTGGTGATCTCTTCTCCATGATTACACCATACGTAAGTACATTAAGGTTTCAGTATGCCCTTTTTTTTAAAGTTTTGGATAAGGGAGAGTTAAAACTAATAATGCCCATCACTTTGTCTTAATGATGGAGATTGCCGGAACATTTATAAAAAGAGAATCTCTTTTGGGGGAAAACAAACGGCAATAGACTCCACTCCTAGTCTAAAACTAGATCAAAAGTGATGGCCATGCTTATACTTTAACTTATTCTGAATTACTCTTTATATTCTATCTTACTGTATTTAACAACTATTATATTTTGATTTTGTATTCCTAGGTGGGAATTCCAGAAGACTCAGTTAAGAGGTGTGCTCTTCAGATCTCCAATGCTCTCGAATTCATATCCGAGAAAGGACTGGTGCATATGGATTTGAAG
The DNA here is from genome assembly GCF_062004578.1 of Staurois parvus. Taxonomy (NCBI): domain Eukaryota; kingdom Metazoa; phylum Chordata; class Amphibia; order Anura; family Ranidae; genus Staurois; species Staurois parvus. The sequence continues at coordinate 1,986,108 of NW_028318027.1, read as the reverse complement.
CCAGAAAACATTTTGGTGTTTGACCAGGACTGTCACTTCATCAAGATCACAGACTTTGGCCTTGCGAAGGTCAGAGGGACAGTGATAACATCCAGGTGTGGTAGCAAAACCTACATGGCCCCAGAACTACGTGACATGACCATTTCGGATGGACTGATTGTAGATGGCAGCCTTGATGTGTGGGCGTTTGGTGTTACCATCTACTGCCTACTCCTAGGGGAGTATCCATGGCAGGTGGCCATGCCTGAAGATGAAGGATATAGGGGTTTTGTTGACTGGCAAAACAATTTTCATATAGACAATCCTCCTCCTGAAGCATGGAGAAAGATTTCAACCGGAATAAGAAGGATGTTTGGTGATCTTTTGGCCATTGACTTTTCTAAAAGAAGTAAATCTACAGAAATCCTGAAATACATGAACGAAAGCTGGAAGGAAGAAATCCCAGATGCAATCACAGGACAAGAAGATGAGGATCCCATCAAAAGCAGCTCTGTACAATTTGAGGTAACCTCCATTTCTCACCTGAACACCTCACAGCGTAGTGTTACTAACACGTCCTTGTCTTACTTTTTGACCACAGACACTTCTGGATCTCAGTCTGAGATGACTCCATTGCCCCAGAAGGATGACATGGAAGAAGCACAGATCATATTCGATGATGAGTTCTCCTTACTTGTTGGTGCAGAGGTAAACATTGGATGAAGAAGAATCATGAGTGATGGTGCGTCCGAAAGAACATCACCTATGGCCAACTTCCCCAGGTATGTACCTTTCTCAATTCACAATTTAATCTTTTAGGGCCATGTCACACTAGCAGTTCAGCACTAAGTCATCACTTTTTCCACCACAATATCCATCACTGATTTTGTTTTGATACTAAAGCAATCCAGTTTCAGTCAATAAATAGCCGCCACCTTATCTTCCTATAGAGGGATTATCCTCTTTTAGAGGCTCTCTGTACCTCTTCTGATCTGCAGATCTCTATAAAATGTATTACCGATCTACCAAGAACGTTGTAACACACTAAACCTTTCATCCCAACTCTACATTTATGTAAGAATGGCAGGGGTGCAGTCTATACCTACATACTTGCATTATGCATCCTTCACTTACATCTCAGATGGTTGGGGGGAGGGGTATGTCAGGGATAGAACTCTTGTTAGTAACTCACAAAGGGGTTGGGTTAGGTCTTGTAGTTCGGAAGTTTAAAGTGAAGCTTGAATCAAAGGGGCCGAAACTAAAGTCCTTCTAGCTAACAATGGTAATAGCAGGACTATTGTTGGATATGATATTAGAAGTTTGCGGTAAAATATTTGAAATTGTTAGTATTTTATTATGGCATTGCCAAGACCATTTATAGTACATTATGAGAGAGCCTTCGTCATTCATTTTATTTATGAATCTAGAGCAGTCAGATCAGTGAAGGATGGTTGCTTATTGGTTGCTGTAGGTCTCTATCCATTTTTATTTTGTCTTTTTGACTAGATTTGTCTACTCTGTGGATAGTTTGTAATTTACACAACCACAATCTGTCATATAACCTCTTGGCGGAACCTTTTAAACATTTTTGTAACCTTTTTAACTGAACCACAACCGGTGATTTCATTTATTACTCCAGGATCCTCAGTTTTTCTATATAGATATTCAGAACTGACCACATGCATTTTGTCCTGTTACATTCCCTGTTCATGTTTGCATTTCACAGATCATTTCTATATTTTGCTCTAACAATATTTCTTTACATTTTTCAGATGACAAGTCTGGACTATCCCCAGTGGATGAACAAGGCCCCTGCCTGGTACATGGGGGAATGTAACTTGTAGATATATGAGTAGTTACTCCTCCTGTGCACTGGGTGGGGCTCTTGAATTTTCTCTGTACAGAAAAATGCCCATTGATCCTGCCAGAAATCCTTTGAGTTCATAAATTACTTTTTGAGCTGACAACACTGCCTCTGTTGCATCTGAAATGCTAAGCAGTGTTGTCAGCCAGGTTTAGAAGGACCTGTTTAGCACTGACAGAGGTATATACTGGTAGGTCAACCACTTTGCCACATGATTTAACATTTGTAACTGTGTGTACTGGTAAGTCAACCACCAAATTACTTTTTGGTGAATTGGATTCATCATTGAGGCAAATTGTAGCTTCCAGGCAACTCCTGCTTGGAGTAAACCATGAGAATCATATAGTATATCCGGGTAAATAGCATCTTCAGGTTTTCTTTAAATTCACCATTTTCACCTCACTATGTGAATTGTTCTCAAAGTTTATATTTATATATTTTTGGGGGCGCATGCGCGGCCGGCTCTGGGATTACAGCTCCGTGAAGAGAGCTCCGCATCCCCGCCAGCCATACCCCGGCACTCACCAATCCCAGCAGCGGCACTGACCTCTCCCCACGCTGATCTCCACTGGATCCCCAGGGAATATGCCCTGATGCCGCAGATCACCAGAGAAGCCGGGAAAGCTGACAAACTTTTTCCCAGCTCTCAGCCCCTGCAAGCAAGATGGTGCCGGTTCCTCACAGACAGATGCCTTACAGACAGAACGGAGACCAGAGCACACCACAGATCAATCTTTGCTTCCATTTTGAAAATCCTTCCCTCCTGAAATGTAATCACCCCATTGAAGTATTTATAGGTTTAAGTCATATCCCTCCCCTGTGCATGTTTTCCTCCAGACTTGCATATTAAGCCTCTACTGATATTTTATCCCTCAGACCTTTCACCATTTTTGTTGCTCAGCGCTGGATTCATTCTATTTTATCAATACTTTTTTGTAAGTGAGATCTCTAGAACTTAACACAGTATTCCTGCCCTGAAGATACAAAAAGGAAATGTACAAAGTGAGGGAATTCCCCTCTTAGACAGGTGTCAGTGGAACAGGTATTCCCATTGGACGAATTCCCCTCTAGTCCTGTTTTGGTTACAACTGTAAAATTGTGGATTTCTGATCGGTTTCTGTTTTTTGAGACAATGGTCACCAGGACAAATAGAGAGGGTGGATCTCCCCAGAAGTGACACATACAGAAAATCAGAACCTGACAAAAGATATAATCCTTCACCAGTTGATGGAGAACTCAAAAATATTTTTTACCATTACATAAACTTTGGACAGGTTATAATCTGACCAAGATCAAGTCTGGATTAATTGCAGTGAGGACCCCCCCCCCCACAATTTTCTTCATAAGCAAAGAAAACTAACTCTGGTGACTTTTAGTGTATGGATTGTATTATACGGGTCAGAAAATCTCTTCTGCCCAAAGCATTGGACTCTAGTCCCCAAAGCCTCCCAAAAGGCCAATTTCCTCCAACAGAGTAGATAAGTGTTGTTGTCTCAGGCTGCCCATCGATAAACCGCTTTAGTCATGGGCAAATACATCTGTGACATGCGGAGGTTTGTCATGGTTCTTGACTTTCACCCCAAATCTATTTACTTTAAGATGTAATATCTCTAAAGATATGATTTGGTAGAGTGTTCACACAACTGACTGAAAGCTTCAACACAACAACAGAAATGTATTGGTAAAAAGGTTTAAATCTAACAAACCATCAATCTATTCATTTACACAGAAATGATTAAAGTGACACTAATGTTTTGTTTTTTCTTAAAAACATCAAACATGTCATATTTATCCGCTGTGTGCAATGGTTTTGCACAGAGCAGATGGGATTCTGCTCTTCGTGGGTCCTCTGCTGGTGCTCCTGGTCTTTCCCTTCTGTCGGGTGCCCCAATAGCAAATAGCTTGCTATGGGAAAATCTGAGCAGGCGCACTCCCAAACCATGGTTCTACGTGTCCATTCACATACAAAGCTGTGTCTCAGCCCTGCCCCTTCCTCTCCTAATTGACTCACTGGCTGTGAATTGGCTCACGCTGCATCATCCAATCAAGAGTGAGGCCGCAGAAAACAGGCTGTCATGGACATCGATGGATCAAGAGGGAGCTCAGATAAGTGTTGGGGGAGCTGCATACATCGAATGCATGAAGGTAAAAAACCCTGAGACTTTACAACCACTACAAAAAGAAAATTAAATGGATTGGTATAGAGCTCTTTCCATAGACTTGCATGGTGTACTACCAATTGGTGGGTCTATCTATTCCATCTACTCAAATCTGACTCATCTTTTCAGGATTGGACAACTTCCAATATACCTTTAGTTAGCATACTGTAATAAATCTTAAGCACAACCTTTTTGGAGGGAAAATTACATATAAACAGGACTGGGACTTCAAAGGTCAAATGACACATTCCTGAAAGGATGGCCTCCCTCATTACATATCTAAACAAGGGGGATCCATTAAAGTGGATATTTTGGAGTTGGTTCCATTGGGGGAGATTTACTAAAATTGATGCGCACACAGTCCGGTGCAGCTGTACATGGGAGCCAATCAGCTTCCTCAATTAAGCTTTTAAATAAGACCTGGAAGATCCAGTTTTAGTAAATCTACCCCATTGTGTAGATCACTACTGAGACATGGAATCATCTGCAAGAAGCTCCTCAGCCTATTGTCAGCCTTCTCATATACAGTATCATCTGTAATGAATAGAATGTGCCCCTTGGCAGCTTCCATTCAGATCACACAATTCCCTTCTATCTTCAGAACCTGGGGATATCAGAAGAGATATTACACACTAGATATGGGCTGCATGTTAGACTCGAACATGGGCCGTTCGTGTGTTCTCTGAACACAGGTCAGATGCATTGCTTTAACCAATCACAGTGTGTGATGATGTCACAAGGGGTAGGATGAACCCCCGCCCCCTTGTGCCATAATGACAGTATATCAGAACTGTCATGGTGGGTGCAGCTGTCAGACAGTGAGAGCCAGCATGGAGCGCGGAGTGTTTTTTTCTTTTTTTGGGTAGTGGCAGCAGCGGGCATCGTGATTGACGTTAGATCTACTTTGGGGGACATTTTTCTAATTTGTATGTTTAATAAAGGACTTGCCAAAGACTGTCTCCTGTCTTTTTTACACTACACTTTTTCTTTGCGAATGGGTAGCGGTACTATGTGCCGCACACTCATTTACATGGGGGGGGGGGTTGGGATCTTGTAAAGGGGGCTTCCATATTCTGATAAGCTCTCTGCCCACATATCCCCACAATCACAGACCACTGTTGTGGGGAAGAGGCCCTTGTCCCCATCAACATGAGGCAAGGTGCTTTGGGAAAGGGGATCCCCTGCCCTAAGTGCCCCTCAATATTGAGGACATGTAGCCTGGTATGGTTCATAAGCGGGGGGGGTACTCGCTCATCTCACCCCCTTTCCTGTCCTGCCGGGCTCCATTGTCGGATAAGGGTCTGGAATGTTTTTTGGGGGAACCCCACACCATTTTTTTACATTTCGGCGTGGGACTTCCCCTCCAAATCCATACCAGATCCCATGGGCTTAGTATGAATGGAAGGGGGGACCCTCGCTGTTTTTTTTTTTTTTTTTTTAAGTAATTGTCGTGAAATGCCGACAATTCCTTTTACATTCAGCTGTCAGCGGGAAACCCCACTGACAGCTGAAACATGAATGAATGTTTCACTACTAAAAAACGTATGACTTCATAACAGAACTCATGTCAGATTTTAGTAACTGAGCGGGATCTCACCACATACTCAGATGCAGTCAGATACCACTCAGTTGTTCAGTTCATGTACGAAGTTTGCGGTCAAACATTCTGTAGGTTCCAATGTTCAACCGCGAACCAAACAGGGCGGTGTTCGGCCCATCACTATTACACACCCACATTGATCAAACTCTAACTAAAATATATTTCTAACCACAAGATTATTTACATCTATGAATGGAGATTTCACATAACCTCATAAATAATGGCGGGCTCACCTCATGAAAGGATATTGCATGTGGTATTTGGGTCACATGACACATCTTTCACAAATATCACATGTGATACTGAAAATGATAATTCACAATCCCTTTATCCAGTATTTACCTCAAAAAGCAGAAATACTTGGTAAACGTTAGTCTATTCACTAAACACACGGCTGGTGACGGCTCTGGAAGAACCAGCTGAAATTTCATACATTACTTGACTATCGCCTACCTGGACCTCTACTTATTTATCATTTACATTTATTTAGTTATGTACTTTTGGTGAATCGACTTTAACACTTTTAGGAAATATTTATCTAGTTTTAGCATTTTGAAGTAAATTCCACATAAACGGATAATAAATTGACATTTCCAGTATTGCATATGATATTTGGGAAAAATGTGTCATGTGACCCGAATATCACATGCAATATCCTTATGTGAATTGAGCCCAGAGTGCTTTGTTCATTCCTTCTTCATAGATGAGTTAGGAATCAGAAGACTTCAGTGTTTATGAAGACCTGTGACTCTTTGTATACACTCATAAAGCCGGGCTGTGTTCCTGTGACTCTTGTTTTCACCACATGGAGAGGTTGTAGAAGGTCGGGCTTGTAAGGATCAGGTGTAATAGTTGGGTTGTTCATGTAATTCCTGCACAGGTTACTACTGAGATAATCATGAAAAGTTGGCATTCCCTGAGGGCCACAGTTGGACATCAGGAGTCCCAACAATAGAGGTTGGTGTCCATAAACATGGTCATTGTAATGGAAACAGTATCGGCAGTCACACCTCAGCCAGGTATTCTCCCTCCTCTTTAACATATCAATTCACAAACCCATCACCATGGAGATGGCCAGTTCTGTCCTGGGGGTAAAAGTTCTCTTTATATTCTACAGCTAGATAGTCAAAGTTTTACGCAAAACAAAGTGTATTTTAATGAATAACACAATCTTGGTTGTTATATTTACAGAATTTTTTAAATAGTTTTTTTTTAAATAGTTACTCATTTATTTTTTATTTTCATTTATTTTTTATTTTCATTTATTTTTTTCACTACATTTCAGATTTTCAGATTCTTCTTTTACTGGCCATCTCCATGCAGTAGGCCTCCCTGAATGAACCACAAGTGACATAAAGAGGAAGCAACATAGCATTGATTGTATATGGTCTGTTCAGGCTGGTAGAGCTATATTGGGATGAGGTGAAGTAATACAAAATTGTTAAGATGAAATCATATTCTCTGTATGTAATGAGCAATTATGAATCCCTTCTTATACACATTATTGTATGATAGTCATTGGGAAGAATGTTCCTTACATTTGAGGTCACTGCAAACCCCCCTTACAGAAAGCTAGAAAGATCATTGGTGTCAGTGGCAATATATCAATGAAGCAGAAATTGCTCCTTGCTCAAGGAATCCTCAGCAACCTCCGGAGGAACCTCAGTGTTCCATGCAATGATGGCTGAGAAAGGCTGATCTAGACAAATCCTCTTCTTAAAAAAATTCAAAGTTTTCCAGCAGTAAAGGAATGGCTATTTTGTCCAACAGGATCATTCTGTGGTGGTTTTCTATTGATAATACTATGGTTAAGGTTTCTTTAAGTATGCCAAAATCTAGTGTTGTGTTATTGTTCAGAATAATTACCGTATTTGCTGGCGTATAAGACGACTTTTCAACCCCTGAAAATCTTTTGAAAAATCGGGGGTCGTCTTATACGCCGGTATACGGCGAGCCGGTGTCAGGACGGCACTTTTTCGAGGGGCGGCGCAACCCCCCCTCCTCCTCCTGTACCTAAACTGGCTACGGTCCCGGTCCCACGACGATCCGGTCCAGGAAGCGCGGCTTCTCCTTCTTTGAGTTCGGCCGCTCGATGGTCCCGCCACCCGCTCGGCTCCGCCTCCTCACCGGTGATTGGGCGCCAGCACTGGAAAGGCACACAGGCGACCAATCACCTTCGAGGAGGCGGAGCCGAACGGCTCCGCGAAAATCAAGCAGCTGTACTGAAAGAAGGAGCAGCCGCTGTTCCTCCCCCACTGACACCAACGATGGGGCACTATTCCTCCCCCACTGACACCAACGATGGGGCACTTTTCTCCCCACTGATACCAATGATGGGGCACTATTCTCCCCACTGACACCAATGATGGGGCACTATTCCTCCTCCCCACTGACACCAACAATGGGGCACTATTCCTCCTCCCCACTGACACCAACCATGGGGCACTATTCCTCCTCCCCACTGACACCAACCATGGGGCACTATTTCTCCTCCCCACTGACACCAACCATGGTGCACTATTCCTCCTCCCCACTGACACCAACCATGGGGCACTATTCCTCCTCCCCACTGACACCAACCATGGGGCACTATTCCTCCTCCCCACTGACACCAACTATGGGGCACTATTCCTCCTCCCCACTGACACCAACGATGGGGCACTTTTCTCCCCACTGATACCAATGATGGGGCACTATTCTCCCCACTGACACCAATGATGGGGCACTATTCCTCCTCCCCACTGACACCAACAATGGGGCACTATTCCTCCTCCCCACTGACACCAATGATGGGGCGCAATTCCTGCCACTGATACCAATGATGGGGCGCTATTCCTCCCACTGACACCAATGATGGGGTGCTATTCCTCCCACTGACACTAATGATGGAACACTATTCCTCCCACTGACACCAATGATGGGGCACTATTCCTCCCACTGACACCAATGATGGGGCACTATCCTCCCACTGACACCAATGATGGGGCACTATTCCTCCCACTGACTAATGATGGGGCACTATTCCTCCCACTGACACCAATGATGGGACACTATTCCTCACACACTGACACTAATGATGGGGCACCATCATTGGTGTCAGTGGGAGGAATAGTGTCCCATCATTGGTATCAGTGGGAGGAATAGCGCCCCATCATTGGTATCAGTGGGAGGAATAGTACTCCATCATTAGTGTCAGTGGAAGGAGTAGTGCCTCATCATTGGTATCAGTGGGAGGAATCATGCCCCATCATTGGTGTCAGTGGGAGGAATAGCACCCCATCATTGGAATACCATACTGAAATACCATACCATATTGAAATCAAATCTGATGTTTTTTCATTTTTATTTGGTGTGTGTTGGAAGAGGGGTAGTCTTATACAGCGAGTATAGCTCAAACCCTATATTTTAACAGGAAAAGTAGGGGGTCGTCTTATACGCCGGCAAATACGGTATATCTAACCCACGTTAATTGTACAATATTCAGAAGCAGCCATTTTTAAAGTTTGCTTTTGAAGGTGAAAGTTACAGATCTGGGTTCCTTGCCTCAATACTTGGCTTGTCATTCACCCAGAACACCATGTCAGTATATTTTCCATGACTTGATATACACCTGGCTTGTTCTAGGTCACTGATCACCAAGTAGTGAAGAAATGATCAGGATGTTTGGAGATGAATCTCTATAAATAAGATCAGACATGGCAGCTCCAATATTCCTATCCTGACAGGTCTGTTTAATCTTCATGAAATATTTCTATGCTAATTACATTTTTTAAGTTCATTTAAATCTTTTTTTGTCAATAAAGTATTTTTTAAGTTAAACCCATTGGTGTTCAATGTTGCTGGAAATGGGGAAAATTGTATAATATCCATCAAGAGGCCACAGCCCATATTACACTGATACTTCTTTATTCAAAATACATTCCTGTTTTCACCTCATGGAGAGGTCATAGAGGTTCTTATAGATGGAAGTGATTCTTTGCTTTGTGATGATCAGATATAAAATTTGGGTTTATTCATCTCAATGACAACTCTTGTACAGATTATTATTTAAGCACTTATGTCCCTTCCTATACTAATATAATCATGCAAATTTGGCATCCACAGAGGGCCACAGTTGGGCACCACTAGTCCTAACAATGGAGGTTGGCTTCTAGAAACAAGGTCATTGTGATGGAAACAGTATCGGCAGTCACACCTCAGCCAGGTATTCTTCCTCCTCTTTAACATATCAATCCACAAGCCCATCACCATTGAGATGGCCAGTTCTGTCCTGGGGGTAAAAGTTCTCTCAATATTCTGCAGATACATTGTCATTGTCAGCGCAAAACCAAAGTGTGTTTTAGTGAATAACACAATCTCAGTTGTATTATTACATTCATATGAATATTTAAATTGTTTTTTTTTTTTTTACTACATTTCAGGTTTTCAGGTCCTTCTTTTAGTGGCCATCTCCATGCAGTAGTCCTCCTTGATGAACTACAGGTGACATGAAGGGGAAATAACATAGCAGGAGTATTGATTTTATAGACTAGTGGAGTTATATTGAGATGAGGTGAAGTAAAACAAAAAGTGATAAGATGGAAGCAGATTCTCCATGTGGAACGAGCATCTTTGACTCTGTCTTTGTACACATAATCTTTTCTTTTTACCTTAATGCTTAACTCCACAAAGTTACATAAAACCTGGCCAGTCAATAAAAAAGCTGAAGACTCTGGAACCAGAAGACCAGGAGAAGGTGGCAATGGAGCAACTAGGTGAAATCTGGACATCATGTGAGGGAAGTCTGCCATAATGTACAAAAATGATGTGTACTTGAACATTATCGCACAAGCCCTGGATACCCTATGTTTAGTTCCACTTTTAGCTGGCCCTAAAGTCATGTCTAAACCACCATTTCTCAGATTTTTGAAAATGGTCCTCTGCAACAACTTTCAAGTCTCAGAGAACCCCTGATAATAATTACTCTACAGTATGTACAGCTCTGTGTATGTTAGTGTGATGGTCAGTGCAAAGAATGTCCTTTGCCTTTGTGGTCAATAGGAAGAATCCCCTTTACAGATAGCTAGACAGATAACTGGTGTTAGCCTCAACTCATCTATGAGGTAGAATTTGCTCCATGGTCAAGGAACCCTTAGCAACCTCTGGAGGAACCTTAGTCTTCCATGGAACACTGATTGAGAGAAGCTGATCTAGACCAATTCTCTTATTATTGGAGCTAAGTTTCCAGCCATTAAGGAATGACAAGTTTTGGGGCCAATGGGGCCATTCTGCAGCAGCTTTTCATTTAGACTTATAAGGTTCAAGGCATCCTTTATGCCATGCCAAACTGTAGTTTTATGCTGAATTCATTTTAAATTCATTGTTTTTTTTATTGGCAATAAAGTTTTTTTAGGTTTAGTTTTTTTTTATTATACCCCTTGGTGTGCAATGTGCTAGAAATAAGGCATAATGTATAAAAGAACCAGCAAATAATGGGTACATTTGTTTTCAATAAATGAGCTGGTTACTATTTCCTCTTGTATTATTTATTTAAATTAGAATCAGTTAAAAAAAAATAAATCTTATAAAGCAAAAATAATTTCCCATATTATAGTTACAATGTTGAAAAGTTTAGTATTAAAACTCTGTAAAGTTTCAAAGTATTTGGTTTTCATCATGTTTAATCCTATCACCTATTCTCAGGACACACTTTTTATATGCAAATCAGCAAGAACAATCCGGGGTTATTTACACAACATTTACATCAGGAGTCAGCCAATGGAAAGCCTTCATTCTCTGCCTTCCCCGCCCATCTCCCTTGTATAAAGAGGTCCTCTCCTTCCCCTATTCAATGACTCTACTTCCAGAGATACCGGTATACTCATCTATTACAGCCCAGCTGGAGATTTGGTGACGTTGTCCGGAGCTGATCTGCAGAGGAACCCAATACTCAAAGAAAACTAATTGGACTTCATCACAGCGGAATCCTCACCACATTAAGGTAAGGTCACTTTCATCTAACCAATCAATGGATCTTTATTATTTAATGAACATTCTGATAATTATCCTGCAGAGGTTTATGAGGCATATTTAATAAATATATGGAAAACTGACACAAAGGGGCAAGGAGTGGAGGTTTAGGACAGGATAATATGTAATACAATGTATACAGAAGACAGGATAGCCATTGGAGGCTTCCCATAATCAGCCTGATGAAAAAGTTGTTCATATTACAGGATATAATAAACATTGTGGCAGTAATTTGTGTGATGTAATACAATTTCAAACATATGTTTAGGTGTCCAAATAATGTATATTTTTTTTCTAAATATCCTTTTACAAGTATATTCCAATCTGTATAAAAAAATTGACTGAACAATGTTGAATTCTTTGCTATGAAATACTACCTCTCATTAAAACAGGAGTACAACATTATACTTCATAATCTCACTGAAAATTCACTTCATGATGTCTGTCCGTCTGATGCTATGTGGTCTTCCTGAGAACATAAAGATGACATTTAGCAGGAAAACGCCTTAAATGTTTTTAAGGTGCTTGAAAAGGGATGTGACAGTTGAGTGTTTGGATGATATGACATCACTCATGTTAATTGTGGATCATTCTGGGAGGTCACAGTTTTGGAGAGAATGTTTTAGGGAAATGCCACTAATATCTTCTGATATCCTTTAGCATGACCTCTGCTGTCTTCTGAGTACAAAAAGTGAGGCAACCGTTTTTTATATTTTCCTTGAGAGTTTTGATTAAATTACACTTTTTAACTGACTGAGCTCTGTGTTCATCCTCCTGAATTTATGTAATCAAAACTGGAAAGTTGGCATAGCTGGTCGGCAACAAGAGAGCAGAGTATCTCCTCTAGATTATTCTTAAGGAATGTTTAATCTTTTCATGGAAGTATCTGCCAGAAATATGAGGGTCACCAAAACTCTTCTGGCAGCAGGTACACCTTTCCATCAATGATGACCAAAGTTTATTACATTCTCTTCCTGAAGGATACTTGGGGGTTAATGGAGTCTTCTGACCACCAATTACCAATAGCCTCTCCCCCCGCACACAACTGCACTTATAGCTATTGGATATATTTATGTGTTGCTATGTCTTGGCTTTTCCATTTGTTTTTGCACTTGATAAAGTTATAACCTTACTTGATAATTTTCTTATATAAGGATTGCTGGCTTTCCATATTCAGCTCATTTAACTATACTCCATAAATTTCTATTGTTGTGTTCAAACTCTTACTTTAATAACTGAACCTTATTCCCGAGCCCCATTCAATAAGATGTGGAGCTTTAGTGAGCATCTCATATATATATATATGTATATCAATGTGGGTAATAGTATTCATATTTGAAACATTACTATAGTTTTCTAAAACAATTTGTTTTCTTCTTAATAATTCAACAAGTTTTCTTTTTTCGCTCTCCAGGACACTATGGCCTCCATTACTCATGGTGTTGAAGGATTTCTGAATAGAATGATCTCCTTCTATTCACAAGAAATAAAGCAGGTAGACTTACAGGAGTACTTCACCATTATGAAGGAACTTGGAGAAGGTGGATATGGAAGAATTTTATTGGCAAAGGACAAGATAACAGGTCAGTGAACTATTCTAAGTACCGTTTCAGTATCCTCTGCAAATATGTATGTATATGTTTGTACATTTGTACACTATAGACTTTATATTTATTAAATCTCCATAAATATATCATGTTTAAATATTTTTTCATGTTGGTAGAATGATTTAGGGAACTAAGCATTGGGCTGATTCTTGGGAGCAGTTATGCAAATATTAAAATGCCTTGATGGGTACATATCTGTCTGGAGGAGTGGACTGTATTTCCATGCAGACTGTCCTAGATAATGATCACATGTGATGCTGAGCCTCCATGATTAAAAGGACAGACATATAATGAATGAAAGGGGCAGGCCAGGAATAGTCAGGCTGGGAAGGATAGGATGCTAACAATGCTGGACGTCCTCCAGCCAGGAAACGAGATGGGATCTGTATGACTTGCTGAAGCTTCTGATGCACAATGAGAGACTATCGCTGTGTTCAGTGAAATCAGAGTAGGACATTTCAGCCCAGGAAAGGTTCTTGTACAGCTGATTGATGGCTGAAATTTAGCTATGAATGAAGCATAATACATTCTCAAACATTTTAATAAGATCCGTTGCTCGAAAATTGAGATTTTCAAGTGGATAGAAAAAATGATCAGCTAAAAATTTCCATTTCTTAATCAAAGTTAAATTATTTTTTTTTACAGGTCAAAGAATGGCATTGAAGACCATGGATAAAAACAGAACCAGCCAGCGGTCTTTCCTCCAGGAGTTCTGCGTTTCATACTTTCTTTCATCTCATCCCAATATCATTGGATGTAATGGCATCGCCTTCACCACCATCGACTACTTTGTGTTTGCCCAGGAACTAGCCCCTGTTGGTGATCTCTTCTCCATGATTACACCATACGTAAGTACATTAAGGTTTCAGTATGCCCTTTTTTTTAAAGTTTTGGATAAGGGAGAGTTAAAACTAATAATGCCCATCACTTTGTCTTAATGATGGAGATTGCCGGAACATTTATAAAAAGAGAATCTCTTTTGGGGAAAAACAAACGGCAGTAGACTCCACTCCTAGTCTAAAACTAGATCAAAAGTGATGGCCATGCTTATACTTTAACTGATTCTGAATTACTCTTTATATTCTATCTTACTGTATTTAACAACTATTGTATTTTGATTTTGTATTCCTAGGTGGGAATTCCAGAAGACTCAGTTAAGAGGTGTGCTCTTCAGATCTCCAATGCTCTCGAATTCATATCCGAGAAAGGACTGGTGCATATGGATTTGAAGCCAGAAAACATTTTGGTGTTTGACCAGGACTGTCACTTCATCAAGATCACAGACTTTGGCCTGGCGAAGGTCAGAGGGACAGTGATAACATCCAGGTGTGGTAGCAAAACCTACATGGCCCCAGAACTACGTGACATGACCATTACGGATGGACTGGTTGTAGATGGCTGCCTTGATGTGTGGGCGTTTGGTGTTACCATCTACTGCCTACTTCTAGGGGAGTATCCATGGCAGGTGGCCATGCCTGAAGATGAAGGATATAGAGGTTTTGTTGACTGGCAAAACAATTTTCATATGGACAATCCTCCTGAAGCATGGAGAAAGATTTCAACTGGAATAAGAAGGATGTTTGGTGATCTTTTGGCCATTGACTTTTCTAAAAGAAGTAAATCTACAGAAATCCTGAAATACATGAACGAAAGCTGGAAGGAAGAATTACCAGATGCAATTACAGGACAAGAAGATGAGGATCCCATCAAAAGCAGCTCTGTACAATCTGAGGTAACCTCCATTTCTCACCTGAACACCTCACAGCGTAGTGTTACTAACACGTCCTTGTCTTACTTTTTGACCACAGACACTTCCGGATCTCAGTCTGAGATGACTCCATTGCCCCAGAATGATGACATGGAAGAAGCACTGATCATATTCGATGATGAGTTCTCCTTACTTGTTGGTGCAGAGGTAAACATTGGATGAAGAAGAATCATGAGTGATGGTGTGTCCGAAAGAACATCACATATGGCCAACTTCCCCAGGTATGTGCCTTTCTCAATTCACAATTTAATCTTTTAGGGCCATGTCACACTAGCAGTTCAGCACTAAGTCATCACTTTTTCCACCACAATATCCATCACTGATTTTGCTTTGATACTAAAGCAATCCAGTTTCAGTCAATAAATAGCCGCCACCTTATCTTCCTTTAGTGGGATTATCCTCTTTTAGGAGCTGTCTGTACCTCTTCTGATCTGCAGATCTCTATAAAATGTACTACTGAGCTACCAAGAATGTTGTAACACACTAAACCTTTCATCCCAACTCTTCATTTTTGTAAGAATGGCAGGGGTGCAGTCTATGCCTACATACTTGCATTATGCGTCCTTCACTTTCATCTCAGATGGTTGGGGGGGGTACGTCAGTGATAGAACTCTTGTTAGCAACTCACAAAGGGGTTGGGTTAGGCCTTGTAGTTCAGAAGTTTAAAGTGAAGCTTGAATCAAAGGGGCCGATACTAAAGTCCTTCTAGCTAACAATGGTAATAGCAGGACTCTTGTTGGATATGATATTAGAAGTTTGTGGTAAAATATTTGAAATTGTTAGTATTTTATTATGGCATTGCCAAGACCATTTATAGTACATTATGAGAGAGCCTTAGTCATTATTTTTATATGAATCTAGAGCAGTCAGACCAGTGAAGGATGGTTGCTTATTGGTTGCTGTAGGTCTCTATCCATTTTTATTTTGTCTTTTTGACTAGATTTGTCTACTCTGTGGATAGTTTGTAATTTACACAACCACAATCTGTCATATAACCTCTTGGCGGAACCTTTTAAACATTTTTGTAACCTTTTTAACTGAACCACAATCGGTGATTTCATTTATTACTCCAGGATACTCAGTTTTTCTATATAGATATTCAGAACTGACCACATGCATTTTGTCCTGTTACATTCCCTGTTCATGTTTGCATTTCACAGATCATTTCTATATTTTGCTCTAACAATATTTCTTTCCATTTTTCAGATGACAAGTCTGGACTATCCCCAGTGGATGAACAAGGCCCCTGCCTGGTACATGGGGGAATGTAACTTGTAGATATATGAGTAGTTACTCCTCCTGTGCACTGGGTGGGGCTCTTGAATTTTCTCTGTACAGAAAAATACCCATTGATCCTGCCAGAAATCATTTGAGTTCCTAAATTACTTTTTGAGCTTACACCACTGCCTCTGTTGCATCTGAAATGCTAAGCAGTGTTGTCAGCCAGGTTTAGAAGGACCTGTTTAGCACTGACAGAGGTATATACTGGTAGGTCAACCACTTTGCCACATGATTTAACATTTGTAACTGTGTGTACTGGTAAGTCAACCACCAAATTACTTTTTGGTGAATTCGATTCATGATTGAGGCAAATTGTAGCTTCCAGGCAACTCCTGCTTGGAGTAAACCATGAGAATCATATAGTATATCCGGGTAAATAGTATCTTCAGGTTTTCTTTAAATTCACCATTTTCACCTCACTACGTGAATTATTCTCAAAGTTTATCATATTTTTGGGGGCGCATGCGCGGCCGGCTCTGGGATTACAGCTCCGTGAAGAGAGCTCCACATCCCCGCCAGCAATAACCCGGCACTCACCAATCCCAGCAGCGACACTGACCTCTCCCCACGCTGATAAGGGGACACAGGTCTCCACTGGATCCCCAGGGAATATGCCCCGATGCCGCAGATCACCAGGGAAGCCAGGAAAGCTGACAAGATTTTTCCCAGCTCTCAGCCCCTGCAGGCAAGATGGTGCCGGCTTCTCACAGACAGATGCCTTACAGACAGAATGGAGACCAGTGCACACAACAGACCCCAGGCTCAAAGCAACATTATACCCTGGAGACCCTGGTGAGTCCTCTCCGCCCCTGTCTCCCACCACAAGTAGCCCTGCTAAGTCCAGACCTAGGCTGGACATAGAAAATCCTCCTGTCACTCAGCCTTCCTATTCTACACTCAATTCTGCTATTTTTACTCCATCCTTAATAGAAAATTTTCCTGCTTCAGACCAAATTATCACTGAACTGTTTATGAACAGTATGCTTCTCTCACTGTGACAAATATTACATGATGACCTGACGACGACACTATCGCAAATTTCAACCGCGGTACAACGACAGGACCACCGTATCTGCCATATTGAAAATAAAATGGGGGAAATGTTCGCAGCTCACAACGACCTAATAGACGCATACACCGACCAGGGCACCGACATAGAACAGATTATCCTCAAACTAGCGGATCCTGAAGACCGATCTAGGCGGAACAACATCAAATTCCACGCAATCCTAGAAAACATCAATTTGGACACCATAGAACCATATTTACAACAATACATGAAACACCTCATTCCTTCCCTATCAGATGTAGAGCTCGTTATAGATCGTGTGCACAGATTACCAAAACTATCGTTCCTACCGGCCGCAGTCCCTAGGCACATCCTGGCACGCATCCACTTTTACCATGTGAAAGAAAAAATTACGATAACCACGAGAAACATTGCATGACTACCGCCAGACCAAGCAAATATAAAATTATTTGCAGACTTATCTAAAGCCACTCTTCTAAACCTCAAGAAGCATGTCACCATAACAAAAGCGCTGTGGAACCACGGAATTGGCTACCAATGGGGTTTCCCCACAAAGGTCATTGTTAAACAACAAGGAAGGTTCTTTACAATTAAATCTCTTGAAGAAGGCATCGAACCTTTTGAAAGTTTGGAAGATCCTATCAGCGGACTCCCACCAACCCACCTCCAACCATACGCAACACATGGAAGCAGAATGGTCAAGATCCTAAGATCACCACCATCAACAACCAACCAACAAGCTGGGACCCTATCAACCACTAATGGCTGGCAGACGGCCCCATTACGACCATCATCGAACCCCAAGTTACTTGTCAACATGACAAACCATGTAAGTCATGTATGTTCAAATCCCCCTGTTACATAGTATCAATAAGTGCTACACATACCACTTGTGTTTTCAACAAGTTTTTTTTACCCCCTTACCCTCCTACCTATACCAGTCGATTGACTCAACCTCTCCACATTCGAAATAACATCCTACAAGATGAAACATCCTCATCAAACCAGCGACCACATCCAGCACATTACCTCTTCTTTGTGGAAACTTCTCAAAAACAACAAAAAGATATGCCATTACTCTACATTATCCATGAAATACCTCTGCTACTTCGAACAACTCGCCTACATCTAGGACTATGATTAAAATATCATTCTTAAATGTCCGTGGCCTCAACTCACCGTTCACAAGATCTATACTACAAAAAGAAGCTCGCTCGTTGCAGGCTGATGTCCTATTCCTTCAAGAATCCCACTTTGCCACCAACAAAACCCCTAAATTTCACTTACACCATTTTTCTCCAATCTATATGGCAACCAGCCCCAAAAAGAACGGCGTCATCACAGCCATTAGAAACTCTCTCCAATACCACTGCATCTCAGAAGTCGCAGACCCTCAAGGGCGCTACCATATCCTGATATGCAAAATTAATGGAATCCTGTACACCCTGGTCAACATCTATGGTCCAAACACCAATCAACTCCAATTCTACAACAAAATCAATTCCACTATTTCCGCTCAGAAACAAGGCAGACTAATTATAGGAGAAGACTTCAACATTATCGGCAACCCACTCCTGGACTCTTCTTCTAGCAAACGCTCCTCCAAACAATCGTTTAACGTCTTTCTACACAAAAATGACCTCTACGACATCTGGCGATGCCATCACAGTACAGAAAAAGACTACACCTACTACTCCCCCTCTCAGCTCTCCTACTCCAGAATTTACTTGTTTATCACGGACAAGTGGACTTTACAACATGCCACATCCTCCAAAATTGGTACCATAACCTGGTCAGATCACCCTCCAATCTCCATCTCCTTAGATCACAATCAACACTCAACAATCCCCTGTATCTGGAGACTTAACACATTCTTATTGAAGAACCCGGACCACAAAAAACTCATATTGGACGCTCACAATATGTTTTTTTTACATAAATGACTCATCTGAAACATCGATACACACACTGGTCCACATATAAGGCATACATGAGAGGTATCCTTATACAATTAAATTCCCGAATCTCCAAACAGAGAAACCAACAAATTGACAAAATCCTCCTCTCCATTAAAACAAAAGAAGAATTAAACAAAAAATCCCCAAACTCCGCAACATCTGCCCAACTCACCGCTGTCAGAAGCAAACTTAGAACCCTCCTGCTCTACAAATCCTCAACCTTCAAAAAACAAAAACTACATTCTACTCCCTTAGCAACAAAGCCAACTCCTTACTAATCAAAATGATTAAACAACAACAACTAAGAAATAAAATATCTTCAGTTTATTATCCATCCTCACGATCCCTAACCACAAACCCGCAGGATATAGCTAATGGCTTCTCTACCTATTACCAACAACTATAAAACCTTAAAGACGACCCCAACACCATTCAACCAACACCTACATCCATACAACAATTCCTCCACACAATTAAACTCCCTCAACTTTCCTCAACCCAATTTCACGACATATCAACTCCGATCACTACCACTGAAATAGAATCCACCATTAAAACACTTCCTCTTAACAAGTCTCCAGGAAATGACGGTTATATAAACGAGTACTACAAACAATCTGCCCCTAACCTATCGCCATATCTGACTAGACTCTTCAACCATGCGGCCACCTCTGGCACATTCCCCAAGGACATGCTACAATCAACAATAACCACAATACCAAAGCCTGCCAAAGATTCACAGTTTATCCAAAATTATAGACCAATTTCCCTACTTAACACAGACGTCAAACTCTATGCAAAAATTATAGCAGAGTACTCCCCTATCTCCACACTTTGATACACCCAGACCAGGTGGGATTCATACCAGGCTGCCAGGCACCTGACGCTACTAGAAGACTCATATCCCTCATCCATCACTTAGAATGCTCCAAACAACCCGAATTGCTTTTATCATTAGACGCTGAAAAAATGTACGACCGCATACACTGGCTATTCTTGCAAATGACCTTACAAAAATTTATCATCACAGGTTGGATGTTAACAGCCATTTTAGCACTATACTCCCTCCCATCACCCAGAGTATTAACTGACGGAACACTATCAGACCCCTTTGATATTACCAATGGCACCAGACAAGTTTTCCCCCTATCTCCTGTCATATTTGCATTACTTATTGAACCCCTAGCCTCTAAACTTCAAGACGACCCGATGTTCACTGGCATACGACACCTTAACACTGAGCACAAAATTAACCTATTCGCAGACAACATCATACTGATGATTACCAACCCAGCCAAATCCCTCCAAACAATACATACCCATCTTCAACAATATACGATGGTATCCTACTATAAACTAAACAAGCCCAAATCCTCAATTCTAAACCTCCACACACCATATATCACTCAACTATTCCTTTGCTAAACAATTTCCCTTCACTTGGGAAAAAAATAATATCCCATATTTAGGAATCAAACTCTCGGCCACAACAGACCAGCTATTTACCTTGAACCACAAAAAATTACTTGAAAATGTACCCCAAGAAATTGCCAACCTTCGTACCTCAGAAAAAAGTGAGGGAATTCCCCTCTTAGACAGTTGTCAGTGGAACAGGTATTCCCATTGGATGAATTCCCCTCTAGTCCTGTTTTGGTTACAACTGTAAAATTGTGGATTTCTGCTCGGTTTCTGTTTTAGAGACAATGGTCACCAGGACAAATAGAGAGGGTGGATCTCCCCAGAAGTGACACATACAGAAAATCAGAACCTGACAAAAGTCACCAGTTGATGGAAAACTCAAAAATATTTTTTACCATTACATAAACTTTGGACAGGTTAGTTTCTCATTCATTTTTTTTGTTTTGTAAATTTTTCACCCCAAATCTATTTACATTAAGATGTAATATCTCTAAAGATATGATTTGGTAGAGTGTTCACACAACTAACTGAAAGAAATGTATTGGTAAAAAGGTTAAATCTAACAAACCATCAATCTATTAATTTACACAGAAATGATTAAAGTGACACTAATGTTTTGTTTTTTCTTAAAAACATCAAACATGTCATACTTATCCGCTGTGTGCAATGGTTTTGCACAGAGCAGCTGGGATTCTCCTCTTCGCGGGTCCTCCACTGGTGCTCCTGGTCTTTCCCTTCTGTCGGGTGCCCCAATAGCAAATAGCTTGCTATGGGAAAATCTGAGCAGGCGCACTCCCAAACCACGGTTCTACGTGTCCATTCACATACAAAGCTGTGTCTCAGCCCCGCCCCTCCCTCTCCTAATTGACTCACTGGCTGTGAATTGGCTCACGCTGCTGCATCATCCAATCAAGAGTGAGGTCCCAGAAAACAGAGGCTGTCATGGACATTGATTGATCAAGAGGGAGCTCAGATAAGTGTTGGGGGAGCTGCATACATAGAATGCATGAAGGTAAAAAACCCTGAGACTTTACAACCACTACAAAAAGAAAATTAAATGGATTGGTATAGAGCTCTTTCCATAGACTTGCATGGTGTACTACCAATTGGTGGGTCTATCTATTCCATCTACTCAAATATTACTCATCTTTTCAGGATTGGACAATTTCCAATATACCTTTAGTTAGCATACTGTAATAAATCCTAAGCACAACCTTTTTGGAGGGAAAATTAGATATAAACAGGACTGGGACTTCAAAGGTCAAATGACACATTCCTGAAAGGATGGCCTCCTTCATTACATATCTAAACAAGGGGGATTCATTAAAGTGGATATTTTGGAGTTGGTTTCTTTGGGGGAGATTTACTAAAATTGATGCGCACACAGTCCGGTGCAGCTGTACATGGGAGCCAATCGGCTTCTAGCTTCAGCTTCCTCAATTAAGCTTTTCAATAAGACCTGGCAGCTCCAGTTTTAGTAAATCTACCCCATTGTGTAGATCACTACTGAGACACGGAATCATCTGAAAGAAGCTCCTCAGCCTATTGTCAGCCTTCTCATATACAGTATCATCTGTAATGAATAGAATGTGCCCCTTGGCAGCTTCCATTCAGATCACACAATTCCCTTCTATCTTCAGAACCTGGGGATATCAGAAGACATATTACACACTAGATATGGGCTGCATGTTCGACTGGAACATGGGCCGTTCGTGTGTTCACTGAACACAGCTCAGATGCATTGCTTTAACCAATCACAGTGTGTGATGATGTCACAAGGGGTAGGATGAACCCCCGCCCCCTTGTGCCATAATGACAGTATATCAGAACTGTCATGGTGGGTGCAGCTGTCAGACAGTGAGAGCCAGCATGGAGCGCGGAGTGTTTTTTTCTTTTTTTGGGTAGTGGCAGCAGCGGGCATCGTGATTGATGTTGGATCTACTTTGGGGGACATTTTTCTAATTTGTATGTTTAATAAAGGACTTGTCAAAGACTGTCTCCTGTCTTTTTTACACTACACTTTTTCTTTGCGAATGGGTAGCGGTACTATGTGCCGCATACTCATTTACATGGGGGGGGTGGTTAGGATCTTGTAAAGGGGGCTTCCATATTCTGATAAGCTCTCCACCCGCATATCCCCACAATCACAGACCACTGTTGTGGGGAAGAGGCCCTTGTCCCCATCAACATGAGGCAAGGTGCTTTGGGAAAGGGGATCCCCTGCCCTAAGTGCCCCTCAATATTGAGGACATGTAGCCTGGTATGGTTCATAAGGGGAGGTACTCGCTCATCTCACCCCCTTTCCTGTCCTGCCGGGCTCCATTGTCGGATAAGGGTCTGGAATTTTTTTGGCGGAACCCCACACCATTTTTTTTTACTTTTTGGCGTGGGACTTCCCCTCAAAATCCATATCAGATCCCAAGGGCTTGGTATGAATGGGAGGGGGGACCCCACGCTGTTTTTTTTAAAAGTAATTGTCGTGAAATGCCAACAATTCTGTTTACATTCACCTGTCAGCAGGAAACCCCACTGACAGCTGAAACAGGAATGAATGTTTCACTACTAAAAAACACATGACTTTATAACAGAACTCAGGTCAGATTTTAGTAACTGAGCGGGATCTCACCACATACTCAGATGCAGTCAGATACCACTCAGTTGTTCAGTTCGTGTACGAAGTTCACGGTCAAACATTCTGTAGGTTTCAATGTTCAACTGCTAACCAAACAGGGCGGTGTTCGGCCCATCACTATTACACACCCACATTGATCAAACTCTAACTAAAATATATTTCTAACCACAAGATTATTTACATCTATGAATGGAGATTTCACATAACCTCATAAATAACGGTGGGCTCACCTCATGAACGGATATTGCATGTGGTATTTGGGTCACATGACACATCTTTCACAAATATCACATGTGATACTGAAAATGACAATTCACTATCCCTTTATCCAGTATTTACCTCAAAAAGCAGAAATACTTGGTAAACGTTAGTCTATTCACTAAACACATGGCTGGTGACGGCTCTGGAAGAACCAGCTGAAATTTCATACATTACTTGACTATCGCCTACCTGGACCTCTACTTATTTAACATTTACATTTATTTAGTTATGTACTTTTGGTGAATCGACTTTAACACTTTTAGGAAATATTTATCTAGTTTTAGCATTTTGAAGTAAATTCCACATAAACGGATAATAAATTGGCATTTCCAGTATCGCATATGATATTTGGGAAAAATGTGTCATGTGACCCAAATATCACATGCAATATCCTTATGTGAATTGAGCCCAGAGTGCTTTGTTCATTCCTTCTTCATAGATGAGTTAGGAATCAGAAGACTTCAGTGTTTATGAAGACATGTGACTCTTTGTATACACTCATAAAGCCGGGCTGTGTTCCTGTGACTCTTGTTTTCACCACATGGAGAGGTTGTAGAAGGTCGGGCTTGTAAGGATCAGGTGTTATAGTTGGGTTGTTAATGTAATTCCTGCACAGGTTACCACTGGGATAATCATGAAAAGTTGGCATTCCCTGAGGGCCACAGTTGGACATCAGGAGTCCCAACAATAGAGGTTGGTGTCCATAAACATGGTCATTGTAATGCAAACAGTATCGGCAGTCACACCTCAGCCAGGTATTCTCCCTCCTCTTTAACATATCAATTCACAAACCCATCACCATGGAAATGGCCAGTTCTGTCCTGGGGATAAAAGTTCTCTTTATATTCTACAGCTAGATAGTCAAAGTTTTACGCAAAACAAAGTGTATTTTAGTGAATAACACAATCTTGGTTGTTATATTTACAGAATTTTTTAAATAGTTTTTTTTTAAATAGTTGCTCATTTATTTTTTATTTTCATTTATTTTTTATTTTCATTTATTTTTTTCACTACATTTCACATTTTCAGATTCTCCTTTTACTGGCAATTTCCATGCAGTAGGCCTCCCTGAATGAACCACAAGTGACATAAAGAGGAAGCAACATAGCATTGATTGTATATGGTCTGTTCAGGCTGGTAGAGCTATATTGGGATGAGGTGAAGTAATACAAAATTGTTAAGATGAAATCATATTCTTTGTATGTAATGAGCAATTATGAATCCCTTCTTATACACATTATTGTATGATAGTCATTGGGAAAAATGTTCCTTACATTTGAGGTCACTGCAAACCCCCCTTACAGAAAGCTAGAAAGATCATTGGTGTCAGTGGCAATATATCAATGAGGCAGAAATTGCTCCTTGCTCAAGGAATCCTCAGCAACCTCTGGAGGAACCTCAGTGTTCCATGCAATGATGGCTGAGAAAGGCTGATCTAGACAAATCCTCTTCTTAAAAAAATTCAAAGTTTTCCAGCTGTAAAGGAAAGGCTATTTTGTCCAACAGGATCATTCTGTGGTGGTTTTCTATTGATAATACTATGGTTAAGGTTTCTTTAAGTATGCCAAAATCCAGTGTTGTGTTATTGTTCAGAATAATTATATCTAACCCACGTTAATTGTACAATATTCAGAAGCAGACATTTTTAAAGTTTGCTTTTGAAGGTGAAAGTTACAGATCTGGGTTCCTTGCCTCAATACTTGGCTTGTCATTCACCCAGAACATCATGTCAGTATATTTTCCATTACTTGATATACACATGGCTTGTTCTAGGTCACTGATCACCAAGTAGTGAAGAAATGATCAGGATGTTTGGAGATGAATCTCTATAAATAAGATCAGACATGGCAGCTCCAATATTCCTATCCTGAGAGGTCTGTTTAATCCTCATGAAAATATTTCTATGCTAATTACATTTTTTAAGTTCATTTAAATCTTTTTTGTCAATAAAGTATTTTTTAAGTTAAACTCATTGGTGTTCAATGTTGCTGGAAATAGGGAAAATGGTATAAGATCCATCAATAGGCCACAGCCCATATTACACAGATACTTCTTTTTTCAAAATAAATTCCTGTTTTCACCTCATGGAGACGTCATAGAGGTTCTTATAGATGGAAGTGATTCTTTGCTTTGTGATGATCAGATATAAAATTTGGGTTTATTCATCTCAATGACAACTCTTGTACAGATTATTATTTAAGCACTTATGTCCCTTCCTATACTAATATAATCATGCAAATTTGGCATCCACAGAGGGCTACAGTTGGGCACCACTAGTCCTAACAATGGAGGTTGGCTTCTAGAAACAAGGTCATTGTGATGGAAACAGTATCGGCAGTCACACCTCAGCCAGGTATTCTTCCTTCTCTTTAACATATCAATCCACAAGCCCATCACCATTGAGATGGCCAGTTCTGTCCTGGGGGTAAAAGTTCTCTCAATATTCTGCAGATACATTGTCATTGTCAACGCAAAACCAAAGTGTATTTTAGTAAATAACACAATCTCAGTTGTATTATTACATTCATATGAATATTTAAATTGTTTTTTTTTTTTTTACTACATTTCAGGTTTTCAGGTGCTTCTTTTAGTGGCCATCTCCACGCAGTAGTCCTCCCTGATGAACTACAGGTGACATGAAGGGGAAATAACATAGCAGGAGTATTGATTTTATAGACTAGTGGAGTTATATTGAGATGACGTGAAGTAAAACAAAAAGTGATAAGATGGAAGCAGATTCTCCATGTGGAACGAGCAACTTTGACTCCGTCTTTGTGCACATAATCTTTTCTTTTTACCTTAATGCTTAACTCCACAAAGTTACATAAAACCTGGCCAGTCAATAAAAAAGCTGAAGACTCTGGAACCAGAAGACCGGGAGAAGGTGGCAATGGAGCAACTAGGTGAAACCTGGACATCATGTCAGGGAAGTCTGCCATAATGTACAAAAATGATGTGTGTACTTGAACATTATCGCACGAGCCCTGGATACCCTATGTTTAGTTCCACTTTAAGCCGTCCATTAAGTCATGTCTAAACCATCATTTCTCAGATTTTTGAAAATGGTCCTCTGCAATAACTTTCAAGTCTCAGAGAACCCCTGCTAATAATTACTCTACAGTATGTACAGCTCTGTGTATGTTAGTGTGATGGTCAGTGCAAAGAATGTCCTTTGCCTTTGTGGTCAATAGGAAGAATCCCCTTTACAGATAGCTAGACAGATAACTGGTGTTAGCCTCAACTCATCAATGAGGTAGAATTTGCTCCATGGTCAAGGAACCCTTAGCAACCTCTGGAGGAACCTTAGGCTTCCATGGAACACTGATTGAGAGAAGCTGATCTAGACCAATTCTCTTTGGAGCTAAGATTCCAGCCATTAATGAATGACAAGTTTTGGCTAATGGGGCCTTTCTGCAGCAGTTGTTCAAAACTCTAGTTTTATGCTGAATTCATTTTAAATTCATTGTTTTTTTTATTGGCAATAAAGTTTTTTTAGGTTTAGTTTTTTTTTTATTAAACCCATTGGTGTGCAATGTGCTAGAAATAAGGCATAATGTATAAAAGAACCAGCAAGAAATGGGTACATTTGTTTTCAATAAATGAGCTGGTTACTATTTCCTCTTGTATTATTTATTTAAACTAGAATCAGGTAAAATAAAATAAATCTTATAAAGCAAAAATAATTTCCCATTTTATAGTTACAATGTTGAAAAGTTTAATATTAAAACTCTGTAAAGTTTCAAACTATTTGGGTTTCATCCTATCGCCTATTTTCAGGAAAAACTTTTTATATGCAAATCAGCAAGAACAATCCGGGGTTATTTACACAACATTTACATTAGGAGTCAGCCAATGGAATGAATTCATTCTCTGCCTTCCCCACCCATCTCCCTTGTATAAAGAGGTCCTCTCCTTCCCCTGATCAATGACTCTACTTCCAGAGATACCGGTATACTCATCTACTACAGCCCAGCTGGAGATTTGGTGACGTTGTCCGGAGCTGATCTGCAGAGGAACCCAATACTCAAAGAAAACTAATTGGACTTCATCACAGCGGAATCCTCACCACATTAAGGTAAGGTCACTTTCACCGAACCAACCAATGGATCTTTATTATTTAATGAACATTTTTTTAAAAATCCTGCAGAGGTTTATGAGGCATATTTAATAAATATATGGAAAACTGACACAAAGGGGCAAGGAGTGGAGGTTTAGGACAGGATAATATGTAATACAATGTATACAGAAGACAGGATAGCCATTGGAGGCTTTCCATGATCAGCCTGATGAAAAAGTTGTTCGTATTACAGGATATAATAAACATTGTGGCAGTAATTTGTGTGATGTAATACAATTTCAAACATATGTTTAGGTGGCCAAATAATTTATAATTGTTTTCTAAATCTCCTATTACAAGTATATTCCAATCTGTACAAAAAAATTGACTGAACAATGTTGAATTCTTTGCTATGAAATACTACCTCTCACCAAAAAAGGAGTACAACATTATACTTCATAATCTCACTGAAAATTCACTTCATGATGTCTGTCCTTCTGATTCTATATGGTCTTCCTGAAAACATAAAGATGACATTTAGCAGGAAAACGCCTTGAAAATGTTTTTAAGATGCCTGAAAAGGGATGTGACCGTTGAGTGTTTGGAAGATATGACATCACTCATGGTAATTGTGGATCATTCTGGGACGTCACAGTTTTGGAGAGAATGTTTTAGGGAAATGCCACTAATATCTTCTGATATCCTTTAGCATGACCTCTGCTGTCTTCTGAGTACAAAAAGTGAGGAAACCGTTTTCTATATTTTCCTTGAGAGTTTAGATTAAATTACGCTTTTTAACTGACTGAGCTCCGTGTTCATCCTCCTGAATTTATGTAATCAAAACTGGAAAGTTGGCATAGCTGGTCGGCAACAAGAGAGCAGAGTATCTGTTGTAGATTATTCTTAAGGAATGTTTAATCTTTTCATGGAAGTATCTGCCAGAAATATGAGGGTCACCAAAACTCTTCTGGCAGCAGATACACCTTTCCATCAATGATGACCAAAGTTTATTACATTCTCTTCCTGAAGGATACTTGGGGGTTAAATGAGTCTCCTGACCACCAATTACCAATAGCCTCTCCCCCCGCACACAACTGCACTTATAGCTATTGGATATATTTATGTGTTGCTATGTCTTGGCTTTTCCATTTGTTTTGCACTTGATAAAGTTATAACCTTACTTGATATTTTTCTTCTATAAGGATTGCTGGCTTTCCATATTCAGCTCATTTAACTATACTCCATAAATTTCTATTGTTGTGTTCAAACTCTTACATTAATAACTGAAACTTATTCCCGAGCCCCATTCAATAAGATGTGAAGCTTTAGGGAGCATCTCATATATATATATATATATATATATATATATATATATATATATATATATATCAATGTGGGTAATAGTATTCATATTTGAAACATTTCTATAGTTTTTCTAAAACACTTTGTTTGCTTCTTAATAATTCAACGTTTTATTTTTTCGCTCTCCAGGACACTATGGCCTCCATTACTCATGGTGTTGAAGGATTTCTGAATAGAATGGTCTCCTTCTATTCACAAGAAATAAAGCAGGTAGACTTACAGGAGTACTTCACCATTATGAAGGAACTTGGAGAAGGTGGATATGGAAGAGTTTTATTGGCAAAGGACAAGATAACAGGTCAGTGAACTATTCTAAGTACCATTTCAGTATCCTCTGCAAATATGTATGTATATGTTTGTACATTTGTACACTATAGACTTTATATTTATTAAATCTCCATAAATATATCATGTTTAAATATTTTTTCATGTTGGTAGAATGATTTAGGGAACTAAGCATTGGGCTGATTCTTGGGAGCAGTTATGCAAATATTAAAATGCCTTGATGGGTACATATCTGTCTGGAGCAGTGGACTGTATTTCCATGCAGACTGTCCTAGATAATGATCACATGTGATGCTGAGCCTCCATGACTAAAAGGACAGACATATAATGAATGAAAGGGGCAGGCCAGCAATAGTCAGGCTGGGAAGGATATGATGCTAACAATGCTGGACGTCCTCCAGCCAGGAAACGAGATGGGATCTGTATGACTTGCTGAAGCTTCCGATGCACAATGAGAGACTATCGCTGTGTTCAGTGAAATCAGAGTAGGACATTTCAGCCCAGGAAAGGTTCTTGTACAGCTGATTGATGGCTGAAATTTAGCTATGAATGAAGCATAATACATTCTCAAACATTTTAATAAGATCCGTTGCTCGAATATTGAGATTTTCAAGTGGATAGAAAAAATGATCAGCTAAAAATTTCCATTTCTTAATCAAAGTTAAATTATTTTTTTCTACAGGTCAAAGAATGGCATTGAAGACCATGGATAAAAACAGAACCAGCCAGCGGTCTTTCCTCCAGGAGTTCTGCGTTTCATACTTTCTTTCATCTCATCCCAATATCATTGGATGTAATGGCATCGCCTTCACCACCATCGACTACTTTGTGTTTGCCCAGGAACTAGCCCCTGTTGGTGATCTCTTCTCCATGATTACACCATACGTAAGTACATTAAGGTTTCAGTATGCCCTTTTTTTTAAAGTTTTGGATAAGCGACAGTTAAAACTAATAATGCCCATCACTTTGTCTTAATGATGGAGATTGCCGGAACATTTATAAAAAGAGAATCTCTTTTGGGGGAAAACAAACGGCAATAGACTCCACTCCTAGTCTAAAACTAGATCAAAAGTGATGGCCATGCTTATACTTTAACTTATTCTGAATTGCTCTTTATATTCTATCTTACTGTATTTAAGAACTATTGTATTTTGATTTTGTATTCCTAGGTGGGAATTCCAGAAGACTCAGTTAAGAGGTGTGCTCTTCAGATCTCCAATGCTCTCGAATTCATATCCGAGAAAGGACTGGTGCATATGGATTTGAAGCCAGAAAACATTTTGGTGTTTGACCAGGACTGTCACTTCATCAAGATCACAGACTTTGGCCTTGCGAAGGTCAGAGGGACAGTGATAACATCCAGGTGTGGTAGCAAAACCTACATGGCCCCAGAACTACGTGACATGACCATTACGGATGGACTGGTTGTAGATGGCTGCCTTGATGTGTGGGTGTTTGGTGTTACCATCTACTGCCTACTTCTAGGGGAGTATCCATGGCAGGTGGCCATGCCTGAAGATGAAGGATATAGAGGTTTTGTTGACTGGCAAAACAATTTTCATATGGACAATCCTCCTGAAGCATGGAGAAAGATTTCATCCAGAATAAGAAGGATGTTTGGTGATCTTTTGGCCATTGACTTTTCTAAAAGAAGTAAATCTACAGAAATCCTGAAATACATGAACGAAAGCTGGAAGGAAGAAATCCCAGATGCAATCACAGGACAAGAAGATGAGGACCCCATCAAAAGCAGCTCTGTACAATCTGAGGTGACCTCCATTTCTCACCTGAACACCTCACAGCGTAGTGTTACTAACACGTCCTTGTCTTACTTTTTGACCACAGACACTTCTGTATCTCAGTCTGAGATGACTCCATTGACCCAGAAGGATGACATGGAAGAAGCACTGATCATATTCGATGATGAGTTCTCCTTACTTGTTGGTGCAGAGGTAAACATTGGATGAAGAAGAATCATGAGTGATGGTGCGTCCGAAAGAACATCACATATGGCCAACTTCCCCAGGTATGTGCCTTTCTCAATTCACAATTTAATCTTTTAGGGCCATGTCACACTAGCAGTTCAGCACTAAGTCATCACTTTTTCCACCACAATATCCATCACTGATTTTGCATTGATACTAAAGCAATCCAGTTTCAGTCAATAAATAGCCGCCACCTTATCTTCCTTTAGAGGGATTATCCTCTTTTAGGAGCTCTCTGTACCTCTTCTGATCTGCAGATCTCTATAAAATGTACTACTGAGCTACCAAGAATGTTGTAACACACTAAACCTTTCATCCCAACTCTTCATTTTTGTAAGAATGGCAGGGGTGCAGTCTATGCCTACATACTTGCATTATGCGTCCTTCACTTTCATCTCAGATGGTTGGGGGGGGGGGTACGTCAGTGATAGAACTCTTGTTAGCAACTCACAAAGGGGTTGGGTTAGGCCTTGTAGTTCGGAAGTTTAAAGTGAAGCTTGAATCAAAGGGGCCGATACTAAAGTCCTTCTAGCTAACAATGGTAATAACAGGACTATTGTTGGATATGATATTAGAAGTTTGCAGTAAAATATTTGAAATTGTTAGTATTTTATTATGGCATTGCCAAGACCATTTATAGTACATTATGAGAGAGCCTTCGTCATTATTTTTATATGAATCTAGAGCAGTCAGACCAGTTAAGGATGGTTGCTTATTGGTTGCTGTAGGTCTCTATCCTTTTTTATTTTTTCTTTTTGACTAGATTTGTCTACTCTGTGGATAGTTTGTAATTTACACAACCACAATCTGTCATATAACCTCTTGGAGGAACCTTTTAAACATTTTTGTAACCTTTTTAACTGAACCACAATCTGTGATTTCATTTATTACTCCAGGATACTCAGTTTTTCTATATAGATATTCAGAACTGACCACATGCATTTTGTCCTGTTACATTCCCTATTCTTGTTTGCATTTCACAGATCATTTCTATATTTTGCTCTAACAATATTTCTTTACATTTTTCAGATGACAAGTCTGGACTATCCCCAGTGGATGAACAAGGCCCCTGCCTGATACATGGGGGAATGTAACTTGTAGATATATGAGTAGTTACTCCTCCTGTGCACTGGGTGGGGCTCTTGAATTTTCTCTGTACAGAAAAATACCCATTGATCCTGCCAGAAATCATTTGAGTTCCTAAATTACTTTTTGAGCTTACACCACTGCCTCTGTTGCATCTGAAATGCTAAGCAGTGTTGTCAGCCAGGTTTAGAAGGACCTGTTTAGCACTGACAGAGGTATATACTGGTAGGTCAAACACTTTGCCACATGATTTAACATTTGTAACTGTGTGTACTGGTAAGTCAACCACCAAATTACTTTTTGGTGAATTGGATTCATCATTGAGGCAAATTGTAGCTTCCAGGCAACTCCTGCTTGGAGTAAACCATGAGAATCATATAGTATATCCGGGTAAATAGCATCTTTAGGTTTTCTTTAAATTCACCATTTTCACCTCACTATGTGAATTGTTCTCAAAGTTTATCATATTTTTGGGGGTGCATGCGCGGCTGGCTCTGGGATTACAGCTCCGTGAAGAGAGCTCCGCATCCCGGCCAGCCTTAACCCGGCACTCACCAATCCCACAGCGGCACTGACCTCTCCCCATGCTGATAAGGGGACACAGGTCTCCACTGGATCCCCAGGGAATATGCCCCGATGCCGCAGATCACCAGGGAAGACAGGAAAGCTGACAAACTTTTTCCCAGCTCTCAGCCCCTGCAGGCAAGATGGTGCCGGCTCCTCACAGACAGATGCCTTACAGACAGAACGGAGACCAGAGCACACCACAGACCCCAGGCTCAAAGCAACATTATACCCTGGAGACCCTGGTGAGTCCTCTACACCCCTGTCTCCCACCACAAGTAGCCCTGCTAAGTCCAGACCTAGACTGGACATAGAAAATCCTCCTGTCACTCAGCCTTCCTATTCTACACTCAATCCTGCTATTTCTACTCCATCCTTAATAGAAAATTTTCCTGCTTCAGACCAACCTATCACTGAACTGTCTATGAACAGTATGCTTCTCTCACTGTGACAAACATTACATGATGACCTGACGACGACACTATCGCAAATTTCAACCGCGGTACAACGAGAGGACCACCATATCAGCCATATTGAAAATAAAATGAGGGAAATGTTCGCAGCTCACAACGACCTAATAGACGCATACAACGACCAGGGCACTGACATAGAACAGATTAACCTCAAACTAGCGGATCCTGAAGACCGCTCTAGGTGGAACAACATCAAATTCCACGCAATCCCATAAAACATCAATTCGGACGCCATAGTACCATATTTACAACAATACATGAAATACCGCATTCCTTCCCTATCATATGTAGAGCTCGCTATAGATCGTGCGCACAGATTACCAAAACCATTGTTCCTACTGGCCGCAGTACCTAGGCACATCCTGGCACGTATCCACTTTTACCATGTGAAAGAAAAAATTATGATAGCCACGAGAAACATTACATCACTACCGCCAGACCAAGCAAATATAAAATTATTTGCAGACCTACCTAAAGCCACTCTTCTAAACCGCAAGAAGCTTGTCACCATAACAAAAACTCTGCGGAACCACGGAATTGGCTACCAATGGGGTTTCCCCACAAATCATTGTTAAACAACAAGGAAGGTTCTTTACAATTAAATTTCTTGAAGCAGGCATTGACCTCTTGAAAGTCTGGAAGATCCTATCAGCGGACTCCCACCAACCCACCTCCAACCATACGCAACACATGGAAGCAGAATGGTCCAGATCCTAAGATCACCACCATCAACAACCAACCAACAAGCTGGGACCCTATCAACCACTAATGGCTGGCATATGGCCCCATTATGACCATCATCGAACCCCAATTTACTCGTCAACATGACTTACCTTGTAAGTCATGTATGTTCAAATCCCCCCGTTAGATAGTAGCAATAAGTGCTACACATACCACTTGTGTTTTCAACAAGTTTTTTTTACCCCCTTACCCTCCTACCTATACCAGTCGATTGACTCAACCTCTCCACATTCAAAATAACGTCCTACAAGATGAAACATCCTCATCAAACCAGCGACCACATCCAGCAAGTTACCTCTTCTTTGTGGAAACTTCTCAAAAACAACAAAAAGATATGCCATTACTCTACATTATCCATGAAATACCTCTGCTACTTCGAATAACTCGCTTACATCTAGGACTATGATTAAAATATCATCCTTAAATGTCCGTGGCCTCAACTCACCATTCACAAGATCTCTACTACAAAAAGAAGCTCGTTCGTTGCAGGCTGATGTCCAATTCCTTCAAGAATCCCACTTTGCCACCAACAAAATCCCCAAATTTCACTTACACCATTTTTCTCCAATCTATATGGCAACCAGCCAAAAGAAGACCAGTGTCATCACAGCCATTAGAGACTCTCTCCAATACCACTGCATCTCAGAAGTCGCAGACCCTCAAGGGCGCTACCATATCCTGATATGCAAAATTAATGGAATCCTGTACACCCTGGTCAACATCTATGGTCCAAACACCAATCAACTCCAATTCTACAACAAAATCAATTCCACTATTTCCGCTCAGAAACAAGGCAGACTAATTATAGGAGAAGACTTCAACATTACTGGCAACCCACTCCTGGACTCTTCTTCTAGCAACCGCTCCTCCAAACAATCGTTTAACGTCTTTCTACACAAAAATGACCTCTACGACATCTGGCGATGCCATCACAGTACAGAAAAAGACTACACCTACTACTCCCCCTCTCAGCTCTCCTACTCCAGAATTTACTTTTTCATCACAGACAAGTAGACTTTACAACACGCCACATCCTCCAAAATTGGTACCATAACCTGGTCAGATCACCCTCCAATCTCCATCTCCTTAGATCACAATCAACACTCAACAATCCCCTGTATCTGGAGACTTAACACATTCTTTTTGAAGAACCTGGACCACAAAAAACTCATATTGGACTCTCACAATATGTTTTTTTACATAAATGACTCACCTGAAACATCGATACACACACTATGGTCCACATATAAGGCATACATGAGAGGTATCCTTATACAATTAAATTCCCGAATCTCCAAACAGAGAAACTAACAAATCGAAAATATTCTCCTCTCCATTAAAACAAAAGAAGAATTAAACAAAAAATCCCCAAACTCCGCAACATCTGCCCAACTCACCGCTGACAGAAACAAACTTAGAACCCTCCTGCTCTACAAATCCTCAACCTTCAAAAAACTACATTCTACTCCCTTAGCAACAAAGCCAACTCCTTACTAATCAAAATGATTAAACAACGACGACTAAGAAATAAAATATCTTCAGTTTATCATCCATCCTCACGATCCCTAACCACAAACCCGCAGGATATAGCTAATGCCTTCTCGACCTATTACCAACAACTATAAAACCTTAAAGACGACCCCAACACCATTCAACCAACACCTACGTCCATACAACAATTCCTCCACACAATTAAACTCCCTCAACTTTCCTCAACCCAACTTGATGACATATCAACTCCGATCAT
This sequence comes from Staurois parvus, assembly GCF_062004578.1. Classification (NCBI taxonomy): domain Eukaryota; kingdom Metazoa; phylum Chordata; class Amphibia; order Anura; family Ranidae; genus Staurois; species Staurois parvus. The sequence goes on along the minus strand of NW_028318027.1, from coordinate 1,950,241 downwards.
TACCACCAAAAAAGAATCCACCATTAAAACACTTCCTCTTAACAAGTCTCCAGGAAATGATGGTTATATAAACGAGTACTACAAACAATCTGCCCCTAACCTATCGCCATATCTGACTAGACTCTTTAACCATGCGGCCACCACTGGCACATTCCCCAAGGACATGCTACAATCAACAATAACCACAATACCAAAGCCTGGCAAAGATCCACAGTTTGTCCAAAATTATAGACCAATTTCCCTACTTAACACAGACGTCAAACTCTATGCAAAAATTATAGCATGAAGACTACTCCCCTATCTCCCCACTTTGATACACCCAGACCAAGTAGGATTCATACCAGGCTGCCAGGCACCTGACGCTACTAGAAGACTCGTATCCCTCATTCATCACTTAGAACACACCAAACAACCCTCATTGCTTTTATCATTGGACGCTGAAAAAATGTACGACCGCATACACTGGCTATTTTTGCAAATGACCTTACAAAAATTTGGCATCACAGGTTGGATGTTAACAGCCATTTTAGCACTATACTCCCTCCCATCACCCAGAGTATTAACGGACGGAACACTATCAGACCCCTTTGATATTACCAATGGCACCAGACAAGGTTTCCTCCTATCTCCTGTCATATTTGCATTACTTATTGAACCCCTAGCCTCTAAACTTCAAGACGACCCGATGTTCGTACCTCAGAACAAAGTGAGGAAATTCCCCTCTTAGACAGGTGTCAGTGGAACAGGTATTCCCATTGGATGAATTCCCCTCTAGTCCTGTTTTGGTTACAACTGTAAAATTGTGGATTTCTGATCGGTTTCTGTTTTAGAGACAATGGTCACCAGGACAAATAGAATGGGTGGATCTCCCCAAAAATGACACATACAGAAAATCAGAACCTGACAAAAGATATAATTCTTCACCAGTTGATGGAGAACTCAAAAATATTTTTTACCATTACATAAACTTTGGACAGGTTAGTTTCTCATTCATTTTTTTTGTTTTGTAAATTTCTCTGCTGGCCGAATAATCTGACCAAGATCAAGTCTGGATTAATTTCAATGCACGTTCTACTGTCTAAAATGTACACTGATGGAGCAAAACCTACACGAGTGCATCACATGGATCAAAGTGCAGGGAAGTGTGTCTGCTGGATTAACATTGTAGAGTTTAGGAAAAGATGAATTTTTATCATACAGTGAGGACCCCCCCCCCCCCCAATTTTCTTCATAAGCAAAGAAAATTAAGTCTCTGGTGACTTTTAGTGTATGGATTGTATTATACGGGTCAGAAAATCTCTTCTGCCCAAAGCATTGGACTCCAGTTCCCAAAGCCTCCCAAAAGGCCAATTTCCCCCAAGAGAGTAGATAAGTGTTGTTGTCTCAGGCTGCCCATCGATAAACCGCTTTAGTCATGGGCAAATACATCTGTGACATGCAGAGGTTTGTCATGGTTCTTGACTTTCACCCCAAATCTTGGGATTCTGCTCTTCGTGGTTCCTCTGCTGGTGCTCCTGGTCTTTCCCTTCTGTTGGGTGCCCCAATAGCAAATAGCTTGCTATGGGAAAATCTGAGCAGGCACACTCCCAAACCATGGTTCTACGTGTCCATTCACATACAAAGCTGTGTCTCAGCCCTGCCCCTTCCTCTCCTAATTGACTCACTGGCTGTGAATTGGCTCATGCTGCTGCATCATCCAATCAAGAGTGGGGCCGCAGAAAACAGGCTGTCATGGACATCGATGGATCAAGAGGGAGCTCAGATAAGTGTTGGGGGAGCTGCATACATTGAATGCACGAAGGTAAAAAACCCTGAGACTTTACAACCACTACAAAAATTTTTTTAATGGATTAGTATAGAGCTCTTTCCATAGACTTGCATGGTGTACTACCAATTGGTGGGTCTATCTATTCCATCTACTCAAATATTGCTCATCTTTTCAGGATTGGACAGCTTCCAATATACCTTTAGTTAGCATACTGTAATAAACAAATCCTAACCTTTTTGGAGGGAAAATTACATATAAACAGGACTGGGATTTCAAAGGTCAAATGACGCATTCCTGAAAGGATGGCCTCCTTCATTACATATCTAAACAAGGGGGATCCATTAAAGTGGTTATTTTGGAGTTGGTTCCATTGGGGGAGATTTACTAAAATTGATGCGCACACAGTCCGGTGCAGCTGTACATGGGAGCCAATCAGCTTCTAGCTTCAGCTTCCTCAATTAAGCTTTTCAATAAGACCTGGAAGCTCCAGTTTTAGTAAATCTACCCCATTGTGTACATCACTACTGAGACACGGAATCATCTGCAAGAAGCTCCTCAGCCTATTGTCAGCCTTCTCATATACAGTATCATCTGTAATGAATAGAATGAGCCCCTTGGCAGCTTCCATTCAGATCAAGCAATTCCCTTCTATCTTCAGAACCTGGGGATATCCAGACATATTACACACTAGATATGGGCTGCATGTTAGACTCGAACATGGGCCGTTCGTGTGTTCGCTGAACACAGGTCAGATGCATTGCTTTAACCAATCACAGTGTGTGATGATGTCACAAGAGGTAGGATGAACCCCTGACCCCTTGTGCCATCATGACAGTATATCAGAACTGTCATCATGGGCGCAGCTGTCAGACAGTGAGAGCCAGCATGGAGTGCAGAGTGTTTTTTTTCTTTTTTTGGGTAGTGGCAGCAGCAGTGGGCATCGTGATTGACATTAGATCTACTTCGGGGGACTTTTTAAATTTGTATTTTTAATAAAGGACTTGCCAAAGACTGTCTCCTGTCTTTTACACTACACTTTTTCTTTGCGAATGGGTAGCGGTACCATGTGCCGCATATTCATTTACATGGGGGGGTTGGGATCTGGGGGCCCCCTTGTAAAGGGGGCTTCCATATTCCGATAAGCCCTCCGCCCGCATATCCCCACAATCACAGACCACTGTTGTGGGGAAGAGGCCCTTGTCCCCATCAACATGAGGCAAGGTGCTTTGGGAAAGGGGATCCCCTGCCCTAAGTGCCCCTCAATATTGAGAACATGTAGCATGGCATGGTTCATAAGGGGGGGTACTCACTCATCTCACCCCCTTTCCTGTCCTGCCGGGCTCCATTGTCGGATAAGGGTCTGGAATGTTTTTTGGGGGAACCCCCACACCATTTTTGTTTACATTTTGGCATGGAAGTTCCTCTCAAAATCCATACCAGATCCCAATGGCTTGGTATGAATGGGAGGGGGGACCCCACGCTGTTTTTTTTTTTCTTTTTTAAGTAATTGTCGTGAAATGCCGACAATTCCTTTTACATTCAGTTGTCAGCAGGAAACCCCACTGACAGCTGAAACATGAATGAATGTTTCACTACTAAAAAACACATGACTTTATAACAGAACGCATGTCAGATTTTAGTAACTGAGCGGGATCTCACCACATACTCAGATGCAGTCAGATACCACTCAGTTGTTCAGTTCATGTACGAAGTTTGCGGTCAAACATTCTGTAGGTTCCAATGCTCAACCGCGAACCAAACAGGGCGGTGTTCGGCCCATCACTATTACTCACCCACATTGATCAAACTCTAACTAAAATATATTTCTAACCACAAGATTATTTACATCTATGAATGGAGATTTCACATAACCTCATAAATAATGGCGGGCTCACCTCATGAAAGGATATTGCATGTGGTATTTGGGTCACGTGACACATTTCCCAAATATCGCATGTGATACTGAAAATGATAATTCACTATCCCTTTATCCGGTATTTACCTCAAAAAGCAGAAATACTTGGTAAACTTTAGTCTATTCACTAAACACACGGCTGGTGACGGCTTTGGAAGAACCAGATGAAGCTTCATACATTACTTGAATATCGCATACCTGGACCTCTACTTATTTATCATTTACATTTATTTAGTTATGTACTTTTGGTGAATCGACTTTAACACTTTCAGGAGATATTTATCGAGTTTTAGCATTTTGAAGTAAATTCCACATAAACGGATAATACATTGACATTTCCAGTATCGCATATGATATTTGGGAAAAATGTGTCATGTGACCCAAATACCGCATGCAATATCCTTATGTGAATTGAGCCCAGAGTGCTTTGTTCATTCCTTCTTCATAGATGAGTTAGGAATCAGAAGACTTCAGTGTTTATGAAGACCTGTGACTCTTTGTATACACTCATAAAGCCGGGCTGTGTTCCTGTGACTCTTGTTTTCACCACATGGAGAGGTTGTAGAAGTTCAGGCTTGTAAGGATCAGGTGTAATAGTTGGGTTGTTAATGTAATTCTTGCACAGGTTACTACTGAGATAATCATGAAAAGTTGGCATTCCCTGAGGGCCACAGTTGGACATCAGGAGTCCCAACAATAGAGGTTGGTGTCCATAAACATGGTCATTGTAATGGAAACAGTATAGGCAGTCACACCTCAGCCAGGTATTCTCCCTCCTCTTTAACATATCAATTCACAAACCCATCACCATGGAGATGGCCAGTTCTGGGGGTAAAAGTTTTCTCTATATTCTACAGCTAGATAGTCAAAGTTTTACGCAAAATAAAGTGTATTTTAGTGAATAACACAATCTCGGTTGTTATATTTACAGAATTTTTTAAATAGTTGCTAATTTATATTTTTCACTACATTTCAGATTTTCAGATTCTTCTTTTACTGGCCATTTCCATGCAGTAGGCCTCCCTGAATGAACCACAAGTGACATAAAGAGGAAGCAACATAGCATTGATTTTATATGGTTTGTTCAGGCTGGTAGAGCTATATTGGGATGAGGTGGAGTAATACAAAATTGTTAAGATGAAATCATATTCTTTGTATGTAATGAGCAATTATGAATCCCTTCTTATACACATTATTGTATGATAGTCATTGGGAAGAATGTTCCTTACATTTGAGGTCACTGCAAACCCCCCTTACAGAAAGCTAGAAAGATCATTGGTGTCAGTGGCAATATATCAATGAGGCAGAAATTGCTCCTTGCTCAAGGAATCCTCAGCAACCTCTGGAGGAACCTCCGTGTTCCATGCAATGATGGCTGAGAAAGGCTGATCTAGACAAATCCTCTTCTTAAAGAAATTCAAAGTTTTCCAGCAATAAAGGAAAGGCTATTTTGGCCAACAGGATCATTCTGTGGTGGTTTTCTATTGATAATACTATGGTTAAGGTTTCTTTAAGTATGCCAAAATCCAGTGTTGTGTTATTGTTCAGAATAATTATATCTAACCCACGTTAATTGTACAATATTCAGAAGCAGCCATTTTTAAAGTTTGCTTTTGAAGGTGAAAGTTACAGATCTGGGTTCCTTGCCTCAATACTTGGCTTGTCATTCACCCAGAGCACCATGTCAGTATGATATTTTCCATTACTTGATAAACACCTGGCTTGTTCTAGGTCACTGATCACCAAGTAGTGAAGAAATGATCAGGATGTTTGGAGATGAATCTCTATAAATAAGATCAGACATGGCAGCTCCAATATTCCTATCCTGAGAGGTCTGTTTAATCCTCATGGAAATATTTCTATGCTAATTACATTTTTTAAGTTCATTTAAATCTTTTTTGTCAATAAAGTATTTTTTAAGTTAAACTTATTGGTGTTCAATGTTGCTGGAAATAGGGAAAATGGTATAAGATCCATCAATAGGCCACAGCCCATATTACACTGATACTTCTTTATTCAAAATAAATTCATGTTTTCACCTCATGGAGAGGTCATAGAGGTTCTTATAGATGGAAGTGATTCTTTGCTTTGTGAGGATCAGATATAACATTTGGGTTTATTCATCTCAATGACAACTCTTGTACAGATTATTATTTAAGCACTTATGTCCCTTCCTATACTAATATAATCATGCAAATTTGGCATCCACAGAGGGCCACAGTTGGGCACCACTAGTCCTAACAATGGAGGTTGGCTTCTAGAAACAAGGTCATTGTGATGGAAACAGTATTAGCAGTCACACCTCAGCCAGATATTCTTCCTCCTCTTTAACATATCAATCCACAAGCCCATCACCATTGAGATGGCCAGTTCTGTCCTGGGGGTAAAAGTTCTCTCAATATTCTGCAGGTACATTGTCATTGTCAGCGCAAAACCAAAGTGTGTTTTAGTGAATAACACAATCTCAGTTGTATTATTACATTCATCTGAATATTTAAATTGTTTGTTTGTTTTAACCACATTTCAGGTTTTCAGGTGCTTCTTTTAGTGACCATCTCCATGCAGTAGTCCTCCTTGATGAACTACAGGTGACATGAAGGGGAAATAACATAGCAGGAGTATTGATTTTATAGACTAGTGGAGTTATATTGAGATGAGGTGAAGTAAAACAAAAAGTGATAAGATGGAAGCAGATTCTCCATGTGGAACGAGCAACTTTGACTCCGTCTTTGTGCACATAATCTTTTCTTTTTACCTTAATGCTTAACTCCACAAAGTTACATAAAACCTGGCCAGTCAATAAAAAAGCTGAAGACTCTGGAACCAGAAGACCAGGAGAAGGTGGCAATGGAGCACATAGGTGAAATCTGGACATCATGTGAGGGAAGTCTGCCATAATGTACAAAAATGATGTGTGTACTTGAACATTATCGCACAAGCCCTGGATACCCTATGTTTAGTTCCACTTTAAGCTGTCCATTAAGTCATGTCTAAACCATCATTTCTCAGATTTTTGAAAATGGTCCTCTGCAATAACTTTCAAATCTCAGAGAACCCCTGCTAATAATTACTCTACAGTATGTACAGCTCTGTGTATGTTAGTGTGATGGTCAGTGCAAAGAATGTCCTTTGCCTTTGTGGTCAATAGGAAGAATCCCCTTTACAGATAGCTAGACAGATAACCGGTGTTAGCCTCAACTCATCAATGAGGTAGAATTAGCTCCATGGTCAAGGAACCCTTAGCAACCTCTGGAGGAACCTTAGGCTTCCATGGAACACTGATTGAGAGAAGCTGATCTAGATCAATTCTCTTATTATTGGAGCTAAGTTTCCAGCATTTAAGGAATGACAAGTGTGGGCCAATGGGGCCATTCTGCAGCAGCTTTTCATTTAGACTTATAAGGTTCAAGGCATCCTTTATGCCATTCCAAACTGTAGTTTTATGCTGAATTCATTTTAAATTCATTGTTTTTTTTATTGGCAATAAAGTTTTTTTAGGTTTAGTTTTTTTTTTTTATTAAACCCATTGGTGTGCAATGTGCTAGAAATAAGGCATAATGTATAAAAGAACCAGCAAATAATGGGTACATTTGTTTTCAATAAATGAGCTGGTTACTATTTCCTCTTGTATTATTTATTTAAATTAGAATCAGTTTTCCGCAGAGCATTAGGCATGATGTCAACATCTTATCTCCTTTTCCATTAGCGATTTCCATGACTATCTACTCCCATATACGCTCTCCGCCACCTCCACTATCTCAAACCTGTAGTTTGGACTTCTGCTTAGATATTGTACGCACCTTCCTTTCCTCCATAGCACCATACTTTGAGACATTACTGTAGAATGCCTGGTGCCTTCTTGCTCTATTCGTTTGCCAAGCACACTGGAATATTGCAGGCACAACCTTGTCGTGGTTTTACTCATCCAATTTGTCCATTTCTGCTTTGGATTTCATGCTCTTCTGTATGATATATGTTTTGCCACATGACCTATGTTCAACCCGTTTGAAATTTTATTCTGTCTTGTATCAATCTGTGTGTTTTGTTTTCAATAAACACCTCTTTTTTGGAAAAAAAAAAAATTAGAATCAGTTAAAAAAAAATAAATCTTATAAAGCAAAAATAATTTCCCATTTTATAGTTACAATGTTGAAAAGTTTAATATTAAAACTCTGTAAAGTTTCAAAGTATTTGGGTTTCATCATGTTTAATCCTATCACCTATTCTCAGGACACACTTTTATATGCAAATCAGCAAGAACAATCCGGGGTTATTTACACAACATTTACATCAGGAGTCAGCCAATGGAAAGCCTTCATTCTCAGCCTTCCCCGCCCATCTCCCTTGTATAAAGAGGTCCTCTCCTTCCCCTATTCAATGACTCTAATTCCAGAGATACCGGTATACTCATCTATTACAGCCCAGCTGGAGATTTGGTGACGTTGTCCGGAGCTAATCTGCAGAGGAACCGAATACTCAAGAAAACTAATTGGACTTCATCACAGCGGAATCCTCACCACATTAAGGTAAGGTCACTTTCATCTAACCAATCAATGGATCTTTATTATTTAATGAACATTCTGATAATTATCCTGCGGAGGTTTATGAGGCATATTTAATAAATATGTGGAAAACTGACACAAAGGGGCAATGAGTGGAGGTTTAGGACAGGAAATTGACTGAACAATGTTGAATTCTTTGCTATGAAATACTACCTCTCACCAAAACAGGAGTACAACATTCTACTTCATAATCTCACTGAAAATTCACTTCATGATGTCTGTCCGTCTGATGCTATGTGGTCTTCCTGAGAACATAAAGATGACATTTAGCAGGAAAACGCCTTAAATGTTTTTAAGGTGCTTGAAAAGGGATGTGACAGTTGAGTGTTTGGATGATATGACATCACTCATGGTTATTGTGGCTCATTCTAGGACTTCACAGTTTTAGAGAGAATGTTTTAGGGAAATGCCACTAATATCTTCTGATATCCTTTAGCATGACCTCTGCTGTCTTCTGAGTACAAAAAGTGAGGCAACCGTTTTTTATATTTTCCTTGAGAGTTTTGATTAAATTACACTTTTTAACTGACTGAGCTCCGTGTTCATCCCCCTGAATTTATGTAATCAAAACTGGAAAGTTGGCATAGCTGGTCGGCAACAAGAGAGCAGAGTATCTGTTGTAGATTATTCTTAAGGAATGTTTAATCTTTTCATGGAAGTATCTGCCAGAAATATGAGGGTCACCAAAACTCTTCTGGCAGCAGATACACCTTTCCATCAATGATGACCAAAGTTTATTACATTCTCTTCTTGAAGGAGACTTGGGGGTTAATGGAGTCTTCTGACCACCAATTACCGAGAGCCTCTCCCCCCGCTCACAACTGCACTTATAGCTATTGGATATATTTATGTGTTGCTATGTCTTGGCTTTTCCATTTGTTTTTGCACTTGATAAAGTTATAACCTTACTTGATAATTTTCTTATATAAGGATTGCTGGCTTTCCATATTCAGCTCATTTAACTATACTCCATAAATTTCTATTGTTGTGTTCAAACTCTTACTTTAATAACTGAAACTTATTCCCGAGCCCCATTCAATAAGATGTGAAGCTTTAGTGAGCATCTCATATATATATATATATATCAATGTGGGTAATAGTATTCATATTTGAAACATTTCTATAGTTTTTCTAAAACACTTTGTTTTCTTCTTAATAATTCAACAAGTTTTCTTTTTTTGCTCTCCAGGACACTATGGCCTCCATTACTCATGGTGTTGAAGGATTTCTGAATAGAATGGTCTCCTTCTATTCACAAGAAATAAAGCAGGTAGACTTACAGGAGTACTTCACCATTATGAAAGAACTTGGAGAAGGTGGATATGGAAGAGTTTTATTGGCAAAGGACAAGATAACAGGTCAGTGAACTATTCTAAGTACCGTTTCAGTATCCTCTGCAAATATGTATGTATATGTTTGTACATTTGTACACTATAGACTTTATATTTATTAAATCTCCATAAATATATCATGCTTAAATATTTTTTCATGTTGGTAGAATGATTTAGGGAACTAAGCATTGGGCTGATTCTTGGGAGCAGTTATGCAAATATTAAAATGCCTTGATGGGTACATATCTGTCTGGAGCAGTGGACTGTATTTCCATGCAGACTGTCCTAGATAATGATCACATGTGATGCTGAGCCTCCATGATTAAAAGGACAGACATATAATGAATGAAAGGGGCAGGCCAGGAATAGTCAGGCTGGGAAGGATATGATGCTAACAATGCTGGATGTCCTCCAGCCAGGAAACGAGATGGGATCTGTATGACTTGCTGAAGCTTCCGATGCACAATGAGAGACTATCGCTGTGTTCAGTGAAATCAGAGTAGGACATTTCAGCCCAGGAAAGGTTCTTGTACAGCTGATTGATGGCTGAAATTTAGCTATGAATGAAGCATAATACATTCTCAAACATTTTAATAAGATCCGTTGCTCGAATATTGAGATTTTCAAGTGGATAGAAAAAATGATCAGCTAAAAATTTCCATTTCTTAATCAAAGTTAAATTATTTTTTTCTACAGGTCAAAGAATGGCATTGAAGACCATGGACAAAAACAGAACCAGCCAGCGGTCTTTCCTCCAGGAGTTCTGCGTTTCATACTTTCTTTCATCTCATCCCAATATCATTGGATGTAATGGCATCGCCTTCACCACCATCGACTACTTTGTGTTTGCCCAGGAACTAGCCCCTGTTGGTGATCTCTTCTCCATGATTACACCATACGTAAGTACATTAAGGTTTCAGTATGCCCTTTTTTTTAAAGTTTTGGATAAGGGAGAGTTAAAACTAATAATGCCCATCACTTTGTCTTAATGATGGAGATTGCCGGAACATTTATAAAAAGAGAATCTCTTTTGAGGGAAAACAAACGGCAATAGACTCCACTCCTAGTCTAAAACTAGATCAAAAGTGATGGCCATGCTTATACTTTAACTGATTCTGAATTACTCTTTATATTCTATCTTACTGTATTTAACAACTATTGTATTTTGATTTTGTATTCCTAGGTGGGAATTCCAGAAGACTCAGTTAAGAGGTGTGCTCTTCAGATCTCCAATGCTCTCGAATTCATATCCGAGAAAGGACTGGTGCATATGGATTTGAAGCCAGAAAACATTTTGGTGTTTGACCAGGACTGTCACTTCATCAAGATCACAGACTTTGGCCTTGCGAAGGTCAGAGGGACAGTGATAACATCCAGGTGTGGTAGCAAAACCTACATGGCCCCAGAACTACGTGACATGACCATTACGGATGGACTTGTTGTAGATGGCTGCCTTGATGTGTGGGCGTTTGGTGTTACCATCTACTGCCTACTTCTAGGGGAGTATCCATGGCAGGTGGCCATGCCTGAAGATGAAGGATATAGAGGTTTTGTTGACTGGCAAAACAATTTTCATATGGACAATCCTCCTGAAGCATGGAGAAAGATTTCATCCGGAATAAGAAGGATGTTTGGTGATCTTTTGGCCATTGACTTTTCTAAAAGAAGTAAATCTACAGATATCCTGAAATACATGAACGAAAGCTGGAAGGAAGAAATCCCAGATGCAATCACAGGACAAGAAGATGAGGATCCCATCAAAAGCAGCTCTGTACAATCTGAGGTAACCTCCATTTCTCACCTGAACACCTCACAGCGTAGTGTTACTAACAAGTCCTTGTCTTACTTTTTGACCACAGACACTTCTGTATCTCAGTCTGAGATGACTCCATTGCCCCAGAAGGATGACATGGAAGAAGCACTGATCATATTCGATGATGAGTTCTCCTTACTTGTTGGTGCAGAGGTAAACATTGGATGAAGAAGAATCATGAGTGATGGTGCGTCCGAAAGAACATCACATATGGCCAACTTCCCCAGGTATGTGCCTTTCTCAATTCACAATTTAATCTTTTAGGGCCATGTCACACTAGCAGTTCAGCACTAAGTCATCACTTTTTCCAACACAATATCCATCACTGATTTTGCATTGATACTAAAGCAATCCAGTTTCAGTCAATAAATAGCCGCCTCCTTATCTTCCTTTAGAGGGATTATCCTCTTTTAGGAGCTGTCTGTACCTCTTCTGATCTGCAGATCTCTATAAAATGTACTACTGAGCTACCAAGAATGTTGTAACACACTAAACCTTTCATCCCAACTCTACATTTTTGTAAGAATGGCAGGGGTGCAGTCTATGCCTACATACTTGCATTATGCGTCCTTCACTTTCATCTCAGATGCTTGGGGGGGGTACGTCAGTGATAGAACTCTTGTTAGCAACTCACAAAGGGGTTGGGTTAGGCCTTGTAGTTTGGAAGTTTAAAGTGAAGCTTGAATCAAAGGGGCCGATACTAAAGTCCTTCTAGCTAACAATGGTAATAGCAGGACTCTTGTTGGATATGATATTAGAAATTTGCGGTAAAATATTTGAAATGGTTACTATTTTATTATGGCATTGCCAAGACCATTTATAGTACATTATGAGAGAGCCTTAGTCATTATTTTTATACGAATCTAGAGCAGTCAGAACAGTGAAGGATGGTTGCTTATTGGTTGCTGTAGGTCTCTATCCATTTTTATTTTGTCTTTTTGACTAGATTTGTCTACTCTGTGGATAGTTTGTAATTTACACAACCACAATCTGCCATATAACCTCTTGGAGGAACCTTTTAAACATTTTTGTAACCTTTTTAACTGAACCACAACCGGTGATTTCATTTATTACTCCAGGATACTCAGTTTTTCTATACAGATATTCAGAACTGACCACATGCATTTTGTCCTGTTAGATTCCCTGTTCATGTTTGCATTTCACAGATCATTTCTATATTTTGCTCTAACAATATTTCTTTACATTTTTCAGATGACAAGTCTGGACTATCCCCAGTGGATGAACAAGGCGCCTGCCTGGTACATGGGGGAATGTAACTTGTAGATATATGAGTAGTTACTCCTCCTGTGCACTGGGTGGGGCTCTTGAATTTTCTCTGTACAGAAAAATACCGATTGATCCTGCCAGAAATCATTTGAGTTCCTAAATTACTTTTTGAGCTTACACCATTGCCTCTGTTGCATCTGAAATGCTAAGCAGTGTTGTCAGCCAGGTTTAGAAGGACCTGTTTAGCACTGACAGAGGTATATACTGGTAGGTCAACCACTTTGCCACATGATTTAACATTTGTAACTGTGTGTACTTGTAAGTCAACCACCAAATTACTTTTTGGTGAATTGGATTCATCATTGAGGCAAATTGTAGCTTCCAGGCAACTCCTGTTTGGAGTAAACCATGATAATCATATAGTATATCCGGGTAAATAGCATCTTTAGGTTTTCTTTAAATTCACCATTTTCACCTCACTATGTGAATTGTTCTCAAAGTTTATCATATTTTTGGGGGCGCATGCGCGGCTGGCTCTGGGATTACAGCTCCGTGAAGAGAGCTCCGCATCCCGGCCAGCCTAAACCCGGCACTCACCAATCCCACAGTGGCAGTGACCTCTCCCCACGCTGATAAGGGGACACAGGTCTCCACTGGATCCCCAGGGAATATGCCCCGATGCCGCAGATCACCAGGGAAGACAGGAAAGCTGACAAACTTTTACCCAGCTCTCAGCCCCTGCAGGCAAGATGGTGCCGGCTCCTCACAGACAGATGCCTTACAGACAGAACGGAGACCAGAGCACACCACAGACCCCAGGCTCAAAGCAACATTATACCCTGGAGACCCTGGTGAGTCCTCTCCGCCCCTGTCTCCCACCACAAGTAGCCCTGCTAAGTCCAGACCTAGGCTGGACATAGAAATTCCTCCTGTCACTCAGCCTTCCTATTCTACACTCAATCCTGCTATTTCTACTCCATCCTTAATAGAAAATTTTCCTGCTTCAGACCAACCTATCACTGAACTGTCTATGAACAGTATGCTTCTCTCACTGTGACAAACATTACATGATGACCTGACGACGACACTATCGCAAATTTCAACCGCGGTACAACGAGAGGACCACCATATCAGCCATATTGAAAATAAAATGAGGGAAATGTTCGCAGCTCACAATGGCCTAATAGACGCATACACCGACCAGGGCACCAACATAGAACAGATTAACCTCTAGCTAGCGGATCCTGAAGACCACTCTAGGCGGAACAACATCAAATTCCATGCAATCCCATAAAACATCAATTCGGACGCCATAGTACCATATTTACAACAATACATGAAGTACCGCATTCCTTCCCTATCATATGTAGAGCTCGCTATAGATCGTGCGCACAGATTACCAAAACCATCGTTCCTACTGGCCGCAGTACCTAGGCACACCCTGGCACACATCCACTTTTACCATGTGAAAGAAAAAATTATGATAGCCACGAGAAACATTACATCACTACCGCCAGACCAAGCAAATATAAAATTATTTGCAGACCTACCTAAAGCCACTCTTCTAAACCGCAAGAAGCTTGTCACCATAACAAAAGCGCTGTGGAACCACGGAATTGGCTACCAATGGGGTTTCCCCACAAAGGTCATTGTTAAACAACAAGGAAGGTTCTTTACAATTAAATCTCTTGAAGCAGGCATCGACCTCTTGAAAGTCTGGAAGATCCTATCAGCGGACTCCCACCAACCCACCTCCAACCATACGCAACACATGGAAGCAGAATGGTCCAGATTCTAAGATCACCACCATCCACAACCAACCAACAAGCTGGGACCCTATCAACCACTAATGGCTGGCAGACGGCCCCATTACGACCATCATCGAACCCCAAGTTACTTGTCAACATGACAAACCATGTAAGTCATGTATGTTCAAATCCCCCTGTTACATAGTAGCAATAAGTGCTACACATACCACTTGTGTTTTCAACAAGTTTTTTTTACCCCCTTACCCTCCTACCTATACCAGTCGATTGACTCAACCTCTCCACATTCAAAATAACGTCCTACAAGATGAAACATCCTCATCAAACCAGCGACCACATCCAGCACATTACCTCTTCTTTGTGGAAACTTCTCAAAAACCACAAAAAGATATGCCATTACTCTACATTATCCATGAAATACCTCTGCTACTTCGAACAACTCGCCTACATCCAGGACTATGATTAAAATATCATTCTTAAATGTCCGTGGCCTCAACTCACCGTTCACAAGATCTCTACTACAAAAAGAAGCTCGCTCGTTGCAGGCTGATGTCCTATTCCTTCAAGAATCCCACTTTGCCACCAACAAAACCCCTAAATTTCACTTACACCATTTTTCTCCAATCTATATGGCAACCAGCCCCAAAAAGAACGGCGTCATCACAGCCATTAGAAACTCTCTCCAATACCACTGCATCTCAGAAGTCGCAGACCCTCAAGGGCGCTACCATATCCTGATATGCAAAATTAATGGAATCCTGTACACCCTGGTCAACATCTATGGTCCAAACACCAATCAACTCCAATTCTACAACAAAATCAATTCCACTATTTCCGCTCAGAAACAAGGCAGACTAATTATAGGAGAAGACTTCAACATTATCGGCAACCCACTCCTGGACTCTTCTTCTAGCAAACGCTCCTCCAAACAATCGTTTAACGTCTTTCTACACAAAAATGACCTCTACGACATCTGGCGATGCCATCACAGTACAGAAAAAGACTACACCTACTACTCCCCCTCTCAGCTCTCCTACTCCAGAATTTACTTGTTCATCACGGACAAGTGGACTTTACAACACGCCACATCCTCCAAAATTGGTACCATAACCTGGTCAGATCACGCTCCAATCTCCATCTCCTTAGATCACAATCAACACTCAACAATCCCCTGTATCTGGAGACTTAACACATTCTTATTGAAGAACCCGGACCACAAAAAACTCATATTGGACGCTCACAATATGTTTTTTTACATAAATGACTCATCTGAAACATCGATACACACACTATGGTCCACATATAAGGCATACATGAGAGGTATCCTTATACAATTAAATTCCCGAATCTCCAAACAGAGAAACCAACAAATTGACAAAATCCTCCTCTCCATTAAAACAAAAGAAGAATTAAACAAAAAATCCCCAAACTCCGCAACATCTGCCCAACTCACCGCTGACAGAAACAAACTTAGAACCCTCCTGCTCTACAAATCCTCAACCTTCAAAAAACAAAAACTACATTCTACTCCCTTAGCAACAAAGCCAACTCCTTACTAATCAAAATGATTAAACAACAACGACTAAGAAATAAAATATCTTCAGTTTATTATCCATCCTCACGATCCCTAACCACAAACCCGCAGGATATAGCTAATGGCTTCTCTACCTATTACTAACAACTATAAAACCTTAAAGACGACCCCAACACCATTCAACCAACACCTACATCCATACAACAATTCCTCCACACAATTAAACTCCCTCAACTTTCCTCAACCCAATTTGACGACATATCAACTCCGATCACTACCACTGAAATAGAATCCACCATTAAAACACTTCCTCTTAACAAGTCTCCAGGAAATGACGGTTATATAAACGAGTACTACAAACAATCTGCCCCTAACCTATCGCCATATCTGACTAGACTCTTCAACCATGCGGCCACCACTGGCACATTCCCCAAGGGCATGCTACAATCAACAATAACCACAATACCAAAGCCTGCCAAAGATTCACAGTTTGTCCAAAATTATAGACCAATTTCCCTACTTAACACAGACGTCAAACTCTATGCAAAAATTATAGCAGACTACTCCCCTATCTCCCCACTTTGATACACCCAGACCAGGTGGGATTCATACCAGACTGCCAGGCACCTGACGCTACATGAAGACTCATATCCCTCATCCATCACTTAGAATGCACCAAACAACCCGAATTGCTTTTATCATTGGACGCTGAAAAAATGTACGACCGCATACACTGGCTATTCTTGCAAATGACCTTACAAAAATTTATCATCACAGGTTGGATGTTAACAGCCATTTTAGCACTATACTCCCTCCCATCACCCAGAGTATTAACTGACGGAACACTATCAGACCCCTTTGATATTACCAATGGCACCAGACAAGGTTGCCCCCTATCTCCTGTCATATTTGCATTACTTATTGAACCCCTAGCCTCTAAACTTCAAGATGACCCGATGTTCACTGGCATACGACACCTTAACACTGAGCCCAAAATTAACCTATTCGCAGACAACATCATACTGATGATTACCAACCCAACCAAATCCCTCCAAACAATACATACCCATCTTCAACAATATACGATGGTATCCTACTATAAACTAAACAAGCCCAAATCCTCAATTCTAAACCTCCACACTCCATATTTCACTCAACTATTCCTTTGCTAAACAATTTCCCTTCACTTGGGAAAAAAATAATATCCCATATTTAGGAATCAAACTCTCGGCCACAACAGACCAGCTATTTACCTTGAACCACAAAAAATTACTTGAAAATCTACCCCAAGAAATTGCCAACCTTCGTACCTCAGAACAAAGTGAGGGAATTCCCCTCTTAGACAGTTGTCAGTGGAACAGGTATTCCCATTGGATGAATTCCCCTCTGGTCCTGTTTTGGTTACAACTGTAAAATTGTGGATTTCTGATCGGTTTCTGTTTTAGAGACAATGGTCACCAGGACAAACAGAGAGGGTGGATCTCCCCAGAACTGACACATACAGAAAATCAGAACCTGACAAAAGATATAATCCTTCACCAGTTGATGGAGAACTCAAAAATATTTTTTACCATTACATAAACTTTGGACAGGTTAGTTTCTCATTCATTTTATTTGTTTTGTAAATTTATCTACTGGTCGAATAATCTGACCAAGATCAAGTCTGGATTAATTTCAATGCGTTCTACTGTATAAAATGTACACTGATGGAGCAAAATCTACACGAGTGCATCACGTGGATCAAAGTGCAAGGAAGTGTGTCTGCTGGATTATCATTGTAGAGTTTAGTAAAAGATGAATTTTTATCATGCAGTGAGGACCCCCCCCCAATTTTCTTCATAAGCAAAGAAAACTACGTCTCTGGTGACTTTTAGTGTATGGATTGTATTATACGGGTCAGAAAATCTCTTCTGCCCAAAGCATTGGACTCCAGTCCCCAAAGCCTCCCAAAAGGCCAATTTTCCCCAACAGAGTAGATAAGTGTTGTCGTCTCAGGCTGCCCATCGATAAACCGCTTTAGTCATGGGCAAATACATCTGTGACATGCGGAGGTTTGTCATGGTTCTTGACTTTCACCCCAAATCTATTTACTTTAAGATGCAATATCTCTAAAGATATGATTTGGTAGAGTGTTCACACAACTGACTGAAAGCTTCAACACAACAACAGAAATGTATTGGTAAAAAGGTTTAAATCTAACAAACCATCAATCTATTCATTTACACAGAAATGATTAAAGTGACACTGTTTTGTTTTTTCTTAAAAACATCAAACATGTCATACTTATCCGCTGTGTGCAATGGTTTTGCACAGAGCAGCTGGGATTCTCCTCTTCGCGGGTCCTCCGCTGGTGCTCCTGGTCTTTCCCTTCTGTCGGGTGCCCCAATAGCAAATAGCTTGCTATGGGAAAATCTGAGCGGGCGCACTCCCAAACCACGGTTCTACGTGTCCATTCACATACAAAGCTGTGTCTCAGCCCCGCCCCTCCCTCTCCTAATTCACTGGCTGTGAATTGGCTCACGCTGCATCATCCAATCAAGAGTGAGGTCCCAGAAAACAGAGGCTGTCATGGACATTGATGGATCAAGAGGGAGCTCAGATAAGTGTTGGGGGAGCTGCATACATAGAATGCATGAAGGTAAAAAACCCTGAGACTTTACAACCACTACAAAAAGAAAATTAAATGGATTGGTATAGAGCTCTTTCCATAGACTTGCATGGTGTACTACCAATTGGTGGGTCTATCTATTCCATCTACTCAAATATTACTCATCTTTTCAGGATTGGACAACTTCCAATATACCTTTAGTTAGCATACTGTAATAAATCCTAAGCACAACCTTTTTGGAGGGAAAATTAGATATAAACAGGACTGGGACTTCAAAGGTCAAATAACACATTCCTGAAAGGATGGCCTCCCTCATTACATATCTAAACAAGGGGGATTCATTAAAGTGGATATTTTGGAGTTGGTTCCTTTGGGGGAGATTTACTAAAATTGATGCGCACACAGTCCGGTGCAGCTGTACATGGGAGCCAATCATCTTCTAGCTTCAGCTTCCTCAATTAAGCTTTTCAATAAGACCTGGAAGTCTACCTGTCAGGGATCCCCGCGATCCGTCCCTCGATGGTCCCGGCGCAGGCGCACTGCTCCTCCCAGTACACGGGCACTAGGTCCGGGCCGGCCGCGGCGTTCGAGTTCGCGCATGCGCAGTAGAAGCCGCGGCCGCCCGCTGGGCACCAATGGCAGCGCAGGGCGGGATATTTAAAGGTCCCTGAGCTGTCATTTCGTTGCCTTCTGGTCTTACCTGCATTCCTGATCCTGTGAACCTGTATCCTGTAAGTTATTGACCCGGATTGCTCTTGACCTTGCTGATTTCTCCTGCCCAGACCCTTGCTTGCCTGACCTCTCTCCCTGGATGCCCCTCTGTAGATCTGACCTCCTGTTGCTGACCTGGCGTGTGACCCGACGATTCTCTGCCTGCTCCCTTGTACCTTACCGTCCTCTACATTACCGACTCGGCCTGTCTGACTACGCACTTGCTCAGCCATCCATCCATCCATCCCATCAGGGTCACCCGACCTCCTCACATTTGGCTCTCCCTGGTTGGAACCCCTGGCGGACACCCCTACCACTGACAGGTGTGCTCAGTAGAGGCGACCTGGTCTCAGGGTACTACAAGTCCATCCCCACCATCAGGGGCCCTGGTGAACAAGTACCCTGGGGCTTAGATTCCGCGCTCTGGGCACGCCTGACCGGTGGAGTGCTAGTGGTGCCGCTCGGCGGTCCCTCACAGTACCAGAAGGCCATGACTGAGCCTCGAGGAGGACTCACCCCGTTGGACGAGGTGTGCAGGCACCTGTCTACCCTGACGCAAGCTGTAAACACATTACAGGACAGATGTCTGCAGATCGAGAATCGGTTTCAGGCCTGCACCATATCTGTTCCTGTTTCACAGGCCCCGGCTCCTGCACCTCCAGTCGCAGCAGCCCACGAGCCGGCTCCTGGGCCTCCCACATCACTCCCTATGGCGGAACCCCGAGTACCCTTACCCGAGCGCTTCCATGGGGATCGCACACGTTTTCGGTCATTTCGTGACTCTTGTCTGCTCTTTTTTGAACTACAGCCACGGACCTTTTTGACAGAGTCAGTGAAAGTGGGGTTTGTTGTCTCCCTGCTGCAGGGTGAACCCCAAGACTGGGCCCACCGACTAAGGGGAAACAATGACCCTCACCTGATTTCGGTCGACAGCTTCTTTAACGCTATGGCCATCTTATATGATGACCCACAACGGGCGGCCTCGGCCGAGGCCACGTTATACGCACTCCGACAAGGTCGGCGGACGGCTGAGGAATACGCCTCTGACTTTAGGCGCTGGATGGGTGACACTCGTTGGAACGAGTTCGCCCTTTTACACCAGTTTCGTATGGGCCTATCTGAGGCTCTGAAAGACGAGCTCACCCGGGTAGAGGTGCCCGAGATATTAGAGGACTTGATTGCACTCACTATTAAAATTGACCGTAGGCTACGGGAGCGCAGATTGGAGAGGTCTGGTCAGGGTCGCGGAAATCCCTGGGGGTCATTTCAGGGATCCGGTCAACATACTAGGCCAAGCATCCAGAACCTGCCGGCTGAAGATGCCCCCGAACCCATGCAGCTAGGCCTGGCTCGGCCTAAACTATCGCCTGAGGAACACCAGCGCAGACGCTCCCAGAATCTGTGCCTGTACTGCGGCGAAGCTGGTCACATGGTGCGTTCCTGCCCGCAGAAACTGAGTAAGTTCACTTCATCTTCTTTATCTGTTGGCGATATGGCTCCGTCCCAGTACTTAGTTGTTCCCCTCTCCTTTCAGCTTTCCGAAAGGACCGTGGAGGTGTCGGCCATAGTTGATTCGGGGGCATGCAGCTGTTTTGTGGATATCAATTTTGCTCACCAGCAGGGTATTCTCCTCCGCCCAAAGGAGAAGGGGTTTCACATCTTTTTGGCTGATGGTTCCCGGATAAAGTCAGGAGTAGTCAACCAGGAGACCCCTTCCATTATGACTTCCATTGCCGGTCAGCACCGGGAACTCCTCCGCCTGGATGCTATTGCATCACCCCTTTTCCCAGTCATTCTGGGGCTCCCTTGGTTGCGGGCCCATAACCCCCAAATTGACTGGGAAACTGGGGTTGTCTCGTTCCCTTCCCCATATTGTCGGGAACTGTGTCGAACTTTGGGCCCGGGGGTCCCCCAGGTTCTTCTGTGCTCTGAAGGGGATGACAGCCTGAAACAAGTGGTTCCTGCAGCCTATCACAAGTTCCTTGACGTGTTCAGTGAACGGGGAGCAGATGCTCTACCCCCCCACCGCCCATATGACTGTCCGATTGATCTGTTGCCCGGTTCTGAAATCCCGTTCGGACGAATTTTTCCCCTTTCTGAGCTGGAATTAGGGGCCCTGAAGGACTATATTGAGGATAGCCTCCGTAAGGGATTCATCCGTCCCTCCACTTCCCCAGCAGGTGCAGGGATCTTCTTTGTAGAAAAGAAGGACAAGACTTTGAGGCCATGCATTGACTATCGGGAGCTGAATAGGGTCACCATTAAAAATCGTTACCCATTACCTCTGGTACCTGAATTGTTCCAGAGCTTAAAGGCTGCGGTAGTATTTACCAAGTTGGACTTAAGGGGAGCCTACAATTTGGTTCGCATAAGGGAGGGGGATGAGTGGAAGACGGCCTTCCGCACCCGATTCGGCCATTTTGAATACCTGGTCATGCCTTTCGGGTTATGCAATGCGCCAGCCACCTTCCAGCACTTTGTAAACGACATCTTTAGGGACTTCCTGGACATCTTTGTCATCGTCTACTTAGACGACATTTTGATTTTCTCATCCTCCCTGGGGGAGCACAGGGTACATGTAACAAAGGTGTTGGGGCGGTTGCGGCAGCACGGGTTGTACGCTAAAGCAGAGAAATGCTGCTTTGAACAGACTAGCGTTACATTCCTGGGTCTGATTATCTCCACCACGGGGGTCGCAATGGACCCTCAGAAGGTCTCAGCGATCCTAGATTGGCCTGAACCCACGGACAGGAAAAGTGTCCAACGTTTTATTGGGTTCGCAAATTTCTACCGGAAGTTCATCAAGAACTTCTCGGGTCTGGTCTCCCCTATCACTCAATTAACTAAGCTTGGGACGCGATTCAGATGGACGCCCGAGGCACAGGAAGCCTTTGAGGCACTAAAAAGGTTATTTACCTCGGCACCCATTCTGGGTCATCCCGACGCCTCCCTGCCCTACATCTTAGAAGTAGATGCATCTGAAAACGCGGTTGGCTCCATCCTTTCCCAGCGGAAGGGCGCCAAGGAATTACTTCACCCAGTAGCATTCTTTTCACGGAAACTTACCCCGGCGGAGAGGAACTACGACATTGGGGATCGCGAGCTACTGGCTATCAAAACCGCTTTAGAGGAATGGAGGTACCTGCTGGAAGGTGCCTCCCATCCCATCCTGATATTCACGGACCACAAGAACCTGGAATATCTGAGGACGGCCAAACGTCTACGCCCACGACAAGCAAGATGGGCATTGTTTTTCTCGAGGTTCCAGTTCCACATCACATACAGGCCCGGCTCAAAAAACACGAAGCCTGACGCATTGTCGCGCATGTATGAGGACACCAAGGAGATCCCAGTGCCCGACACTATTCTTCCGGCAGGGAATTTCTTGGCCCTTCAGACAAACCTTCGCTCCGAGATCCTGAGGGCGTCCACAGCAATGTCTACCTCCGATGGGGCCCCCCTCCAGAACAAGGAGGGACTCCTATGGAGGGAGGACCGGATTGTGGTGCCAGAGGATGCCCGAACCTTAGTCTTGGGACATTGCCATGATCACCCACTGGCAGGACATTTTGGACCGGTCAAGACCCTGGAACTTCTCCGGCGTTCCTTCTGGTGGCCGGACATGGCCAAGGATTGTAAGATCTACGTGGGCTCCTGTGCCATCTGCCAGCGGAACAAGCCTTCAAGGAACAAGGCATGGGGCCTGCTACGTCCATTGCCCATCCCTGAACGGCCCTGGCAGAGAATCTCCATGGACTTCATAGTCGAGCTCCCTCCTTCGCTGGACCACACAGCAATTCTCGTGGTTGTGGACCGCTTATCCAAGATGGCCCATTTCATCCCCTTACGGAAGACTCCATCTGCAGCCGAGACGGCACAAGTCTTTATTCGAGAGATCGTTAGACTGCATGGGGTTCCCGAAGACATCGTCTCGGACCGAAGGGTGCAGTTTACCTCGCGGTTTTGGAGGGCGCTGTGCAAAGCCCTGGATATCAAGCTGTCTCTTTCCTCGGCATTTCACCCTCAGACCAATGGCCAGACCGAGAGAACCAATCAGACCATGGAGCAATACCTGCGATGCTACACATCATTCTCTCAGGACGACTGGGCGCCACTCCTCCCTTTGGCAGAATTCGCGTACAACAACGCTTGCCATTCAGCAACTGGGCAGTCCCCGTTCTTCGCCAACTATGGGTTTCATCCGGTCTTCCTCCCGGACTTGGTCCCGGAATGCCCGATTCCAGCGACGCAGGATGCACTGACCTTCTTCACCTCCAACAATAAGAAATTACAGGAAGCCATCCGTCAAGCCCAAGAAGACTACAAGAAGGCTTTCAATAGGAAGCGAAGAGGGAACCTGGTGTTGCAGCCCGGAGAGAAGGTTTGGCTGGCTACGTCAAACTTGAGGATGCTTTGCCCGTCGAAGAAGTTGGGACCTAAATTCATAGGCCCTTTTTGCGTCAAACGGATGGTCAATGAGGTGGCCTATGAACTTGTTCTCCCTGACACACTCAAGATCCACCCTGTCTTCCACGTGTCCCTGTTGAAACCGGTAGTCCCTGATGCCTTCCCGGAACGGGAATCCAGGCCCCCGGAGGCCGTAACGGTTGAAGAGGAAGAGGAATTCGAGGTGGAGGCAATCTTGAAGTGCCATCGAAGGGGGGGCCAGACCCAATTTCTCATCAAGTGGAAGGGCTACGGCCCTGAGGACAATTCGTGGGAACCAGCCCATAATGTCCATGCACCTAGGCTTGTCCGGAGGTTTCTTTGTGATCACCCGTGGTGGAGAGATCGGGTGGGCATCCGGAGGTTGCCCGTAGGGGGGGGGCAATGTCAGGGATCCCCGCGATCCGTCCCTCGATGGTCCCGGCGCAGGCGCACTGCTCCTCCCAGTACACGGGCACTAGGTCCGGGCCGGCCGCGGCGTTCGAGTTCGCGCATGCGCAGTAGAAGCCGCGGCCGCCCGCTGGGCACCAATGGCAGCGCAGGGCGGGATATTTAAAGGTCCCTGAGCTGTCATTTCGTTGCCTTCTGGTCTTACCTGCATTCCTGATCCTGTGAACCTGTATCCTGTAAGTTATTGACCCGGATTGCTCTTGACCTTGCTGATTTCTCCTGCCCAGACCCTTGCTTGCCTGACCTCTCTCCCTGGATGCCCCTCTGTAGATCTGACCTCCTGTTGCTGACCTGGCGTGTGACCCGACGATTCTCTGCCTGCTCCCTTGTACCTTACCGTCCTCTACATTACCGACTCGGCCTGTCTGACTACGCACTTGCTCAGCCATCCATCCATCCATCCCATCAGGGTCACCCGACCTCCTCACATTTGGCTCTCCCTGGTTGGAACCCCTGGCGGACACCCCTACCACTGACAGGTGTGCTCAGTAGAGGCGACCTGGTCTCAGGGTACTACAAGTCCATCCCCACCATCAGGGGCCCTGGTGAACAAGTACCCTGGGGCTTAGATTCCGCGCTCTGGGCACGCCTGACCGGTGGAGTGCTAGTGGTGCCGCTCGGCGGTCCCTCACACTACCCCATTGTGTAGATCACTACTGAGACACGGAATCATCTGAAAGAAGCTCCTCAGCCTATTGTCAGCCTTCAAATATACAGTATCATCTGTAATGAATAGAATGTGCCCCTTGGCAGCTTCCATTCAGATCACACAATTCCCTTCTATCTTCAGAACCTGGGGATATCAGAAGACATATTACACACTAGATATGGGCTGTATGTTCGACTCGAACATGGGCCGTTCGTGTGTTCACTGAACACAGCTCAGATGCATTGCTTTAACCAATCACAGTGTGTGATGATGTCACAAGGGGTAGGATGAACCCCCGCCCCCTTGTGCCATAATGACAGTATATCGGAACTGTCATGGTGGGTGCAGCTGTCAGACAGTGAGAGCCAGCATGGAGCGCGGAGTGTTTTTTTCTTTTTTTGGGTAGTGGCAGCAGCGGGCATCGTGATTGATGTTGGATCTACTTTGAGGGACATTTTTCTCATTTGTATGTTTAATAAAGGACTTGTCAAAAACTGTCTCCTGTCTTTTTTACACTACACTTTTTCTTTGCGAATGGGTAGCGGTACTATGTGCCGCATACTCAATTACATGGGGGGGGTGGTTAGGATCTTGTAAAGGGGGCTTCCATATTCTGATAAGCTCTCTGCCCGCATATCCCCACAATCACAGACCACTGTTGTGGGGAAGAGGCCCTTGTCCCCATCAACATGGGCAAGTTGCTTTGGGAAAGGGGATCCCCTGCCCTAAGTGCCCCTCAATATTGAGGACATGTAGCCTGGTATGGTTCATAAGGGGAGGTACTCGCTCATCTCACCCCCTTTCCTGTCCTGCCGGGCTCCATTGTCGGATAAGGGTCTGGAATTTTTTTGGCGGAAACCCCCACACCATTTTTTTTTACTTTTTGGCGTGGGACTTCCCCTCAAAATCCATATCAGATCCCAAGGGCTTGGTATGAATGGGAGGGGGGACCCCACGCTGTTTTTTTTTAAAAGTAATTGTCGTGAAATGCCAACAATTCTGTTTACATTCACCTGTCAGCAGGGAACCCCACTGACAGGTGAAACAAGAATGAATGTTTCACTACTAAAAAACGCATGACTTTATAACAGAACTCATGTCAGATTTTAGTAACTGAGCGGGATCTCACCACATACTCAGATGCAGTCAGATACCACTCAGTTGTTCAGTTCGTGTACGAAGTTCGCGGTCAAACATTCTGTAGGTTCCAATATTCAACCGCGAACCAAACAGGGCGGTGTTCGGCCCATCACTATTACACACCCACATTGATCAAACTCTAACTAAAATATGTTTCTAACCACAAGATTCTTTACATCTATGAATGGAGCTTTCACATAACCTCATAAATAACGGCGGGCTCAACTCATGAACGGATATTGCATGTGGTATTTGGGTCACATGACACATCTTTCACAAATATCACATGTGATACTGAAAATGACAATTCACTATCCCTTTATCCAGTATTTACCTCAAAAAGCAGAAATACTTGGTAAACGTTAGTCTATTCACTAAACACACGGCTGGTGACGGCTCTGGAAGAACCAGATGAAATTTCATACATTACTTGAATATCGCATACCTGGACCTCTACTTATTTAACCATTTCCATACCGGGCCATTTTCCCCCTTCCTGCTCAGGCCATTTTTCACATTTCAGCGCTCTCACACTTTGAATGACAATTGCGCGGTCATACAACATTGTACCCAAACTAAAATTTTATCATTTTCTTCACACAACTAGAGCTTTCTTTTGGTGGTATTTAATCACCGCTGGGGTTTTTATTTTTTGCTAAATTAACAAAAAAAGACCAAAAATATTTTGAAAAAAAACACGTTTTTCTTTGTTTCTGTTATAAAAGTTTACAAATAAATAATTGTTCTTCATAAATTTAGGCCGAGATGTATTCTGCTACATGTCTTTGGTGAAAATAACCCAAATTAGGACATATTATTTAGTTTGTAGGAAAGTTATAGAGTTCACAAACTATGGGATAGATCTGATTATTGATCAATCCTGAAGTACTGACAGCCAATCTAATTTCTTGAGGTCCAAGAATGTCAGAACAGTACAGATATCCCCCAAATGTCAGGACGGTACAGATATCCCCCAAATGACCCCTTTTTGCAGAGTAGACAGTCTGACGTACTTCATAAGAGGCATGGCGAGTTTTTTGAAGTTGTATTTTTTTTGTCATAATTTTTCGGAAAATGAAAAAATAACAAAAATTATTTTCACTATTTTTTTTTCGCATACTGTCACCAGTGCAGTACAGCGTCATCATATAACTGGCATGGCGGTGATCAGGGACACTGACTGGTGACAGTATGAAAAAAAAAAATATATATATATATATATATTTTTTTTTTTTTATTATTTGTTTTATTATTTTTAATTTTTTATTACTTTTTTTTATTTTTTTTAAGATTTTTTTTTCATATTTTACTATGACCAAAGTAGTACAATGTTACCATAGTAACATTGTACTACTTTGGGGAAGTGATCAGTATTTTTTTTTTTTTTTTACACAATTTGCTTATAGCAAAGAATTACTTTGCTATAAGCAAGCATTTACCTGAATTAAATCAATTCATTCAGGTTTTTTTTTTTTTTTTTTTGTGCTTAGCTGTGATTTGGTCACAGCTAATCACATGACATGTGCATGTGATCAGCTGTGACCATTAACAGCTAGGCACTAGTATACAATGGATGGCATCATGAATGAAGCCATCCATTGTATACAACAGTCATGTGACCTGCTGTGATTGGTCACAGCAGGTCACATGGTACCTGCAACGGGGGCCGGTACTCAGATCTGTCATCGGCCGTGTCCGAGGTACACGGCCGGTGACAGATCGCTTCGCTGCGCGGCTCTGCATTAGCGCAAACTGCGCATGTGTGGGAGGATGCCAAATGGCGTGCACCCAGAGTGCAGGAGCACTTTTGAAGCCGCCAAACGGCATTTGCATTTATTTAGTTATGTACTTTTGGTGAATCGACTTTAACACTTTTAGGAAATATTGATAGAGTTTTAGCATTTTGAAGTAAATTCCACATAAACGGATAATAAATTGACATTTCCAGTATCGCATATGATATTTGGGAAAAATGTGTCGTGACCCAAATACCGCATGCAATATCCTTATGTGAATTGAGCCCAGAGTGCTTTGTGCATTCCTTCTTCATAGATGAGTTAGGAATCAGAAGACTTCAGTGTTTATGAAGGCCTGTGACTCTTTGTATACACTCATAAAGCCGGGCTGTGTTCCTGTGACTCTTGTTTTCACCACATGGAGAGGTTGTAGAAGGTCGGGCTTGTAAGGATCAGGTGTAATAGTTGGGTTGTTCATGTAATTCTTGCACAGGTTACTACTGAGATAATCATGAAAAGTTGGCATTCCCTGAGGGCCACAGTTGGACATCAGGAGTCCCAACAATAGAGGTTGGTGTCCATAAACATGGTCATTGTAATGGAAACAGTATCAGCAGTCACACCTCAGCCAGGTATTCTCCCTCCTCTTTAACATATCAATTCACAAACCCATCACCATGGAGATGGCCAGTTCTGTCCTGGGGGTAAAAGTTCTCTCTATATTCTACAGCTAGATAGTCAAAGTTTTACGCAAAATAAAGTGTATTTTAGTGAATAACACAATCTTGGTTGTTATATTTACAGAATTTTTTAATTAGTTGCTCATTTATTTTTTTCACTACATTTCAGATTTTCATATTCTTCATTAACTGGCCATCTCCATGCAGTAGGCCTCCCTGAATGAACCACAAGTGACATAAAGGGGAAGCAACATATCATTGATTTTATATGGTTTGTTCAGGCTGGTAGATCTATATTGGGATGAGGTGAAGTAATACAAAATTGTTAAGATGAAATCATATTCTTTGTATGTAATGAGCAATTATGAATCCCTTCTTATACACATTATTGTATGATAGTCATTGGGAAGAATGTTCCTTACATTTGAGGTCACTGCAAACCCCCCTTACAGAAAGCTAGAAAGATCATTGGTGTCAGTGGCAATATATCAATGAGGCAGAAATTGCTCCTTGCTCAAGGAATCCTCAGCAACCTCTGGAGGAACCTCCGCGTTCCATGCAATGATGGCTGAGAAAGGCTGATCTAGAAAAATCCTCTTCTTAAAGAAATTCAAAGTTTTCCAGCAGTAAAGGAATGGCTATTTTGGCCAACAGGATCATTCTGTGGTGGTTTTCTATTGATAATACTATGGTTAAGGTTTCTTTAAGTATGCCAAAATCCAGTGTTGTGTTATTGTTCAGAATAATTATATCTAACCCAGTTTAATTGTACAATATTCAGAAGCAGCCATTTTTAAAGTTTGCTTTTGAAGGTGAAAGTTACAGATCTGGGTTCCTTGCCTCAATACTTGGCTTGTTATTCACCCAGAACATCATGTCAGTATGATATTTTCCATTACTTGATATACACCTGGCTTGTTCTAGGTCACTGATCACCAAGTAGTGAAGAAATGATCAGGATGTTTGGAGATGAATCTCTAAAAATAAGCTCAGACATGGCAGATCCAATATTCCTATCCTGAGAGGTCTGTTTAATCCTCATGGAAATATTTCTATGCTAATTACATTTTTAAGTTCATTTAAATCTTTTTTGTCAATAAAGTATTTTTTAAGTTAAACCCATTGGTGTTCAATGTTGCTGGAAATAGGGAAAATTATAGGATCCATCAAGAGGCCACAGCCCATATTACACCGATACTTCTTTATTTAAAATAAATTCCTGTTTTCACCTCATGGAGAGGTCATAGAGGTTCTTATAGATGGAAGTGATTCTTTGCTTTGTGAGGATCAGATATAACATTTGGGTTTATTCATCTCAATGACAACTCTTGTACAGATTATTATTTAAGCACTTATGTCCCTTCCTATACTAATGTTATCATGCAAATTTGGCATCCACAGAGGGCCACAGTTGGGCACCACTAGTCCTAACAATGGAGGTTGGCTTCCATAAACAAGGTCATTGTGATGGAAACAGTATCGGCAGTCACACCTCAGCCAGGTATTCTCCCTCCTCTTTAACATATCAATCCACAAGCCCATCACCATTGAGATGGCCAGTTCTGTCCTGGGGGTAAAAGTTCTCTCAATATTCTGCAGATACATTGTCATTGTCAGCGCAAAACCAAAGTGTATTTTAGTAAATAACACAATCTCAGTTGTATTATTACATTCATCTGAATATTTAAATTGTGTTTGTTTGTTTTTTTTACTACATTTCAGGTTTTCAGGTCCTTCTTTTAGTGACCATCTCCATGCAGTAGTCCTCCTTGATGAACTACAGGTGACATGAAGGGGAATAACATAGCAGGAGTATTGATTTTATAGATTAGTGGAGTTATATTGAGATGAGGTGAAGTAAAACAAAAAGTGATAAGATGGAAGCAGATTCTCCATGTGGAACGAGCAACTTTGACTCCGTCTTTGTACACATAATCTTTTCTTTTTACCTTAATTCTTAACTCCACAAAGTTACATTAAACCTGGCCAGTCAATAAAAAAGCTGAAGACTCTGGAACCAGAAGACCGGGAGAAGGTGGCAATGGAGCAACTAGGTGAAACCTGGACATCATGTGAGAGAAGTCTGCCATAATGTACAAAAATGATGTGTACTTGAACATTATCGCACGAGCCCTGGATACCCTATGTTTAGTTCCACTTTAAGCTGTCCCTTAAGTCATGTCTAAACCATCATTTCTCAGATTTTTGAAAATGGTAATCTGCAACAACATTCAAGTCTCAGAGAACCCCTGCTAATAATTACTCTACAGTATGTACAGCTCTGTGTATGTTAGTGTGATGGTCAGTGCAAAGAATGTCCTTTGCCTTTGTGGTCAATAGGAAGAATCCCCTTTACAGATAGCTAGACAGATAACTGGTGTTAGCCTCAACTCATCAATGAGGTAGAATTTGCTCCATGGTCAAGGAACCCTTAGCAACCTCTGGAGGAACCTTAGGCTTCCATGGAACACTGATTGAGAGAAGCTGATCTAGACCAATTCTCTTATTATTGGAGCTAAGTTTCCAGCAGTTAAGGAATGACAAGTGTGGGCCAATGGGGCCATTCTGCAGCAGCTTTCCATTTAGACTTATAAGGTTCAAGGCATCCTTTATGCCATGCCAAACTGTAGTTTTATGCTGAATTCATTTTAAATTCATTGTTTTTTTTATTGGCAATAAAGTTTTTTTAGGTTTAGTTTTTTTTTTTTTATTAAACCCATTGGTGTGCAATGTGCTAGAAATAAGGCATAATGTATAAAAGAACCAGCAAATAATGGGTACATTTGTTTTCAATAAATGAGCTGGTTACTATTTCCTCTTGTATTATTTATTTAAATTAGAATCAGGTAAAATAAAATAAATCTTATAAAGCAAAAATAATTTCCCATTTTATAGTTACAATGTTGAAAAGTTTAATATTAAAACTCTGTAAAGTTTCAAAGTATTTGGGTTTCATCATGTTTAATCCTATCACCTATTCTCAGGACACACTTTTTATATGCAAATCAGCAAGAACAATCGGGGTTATTTACACAACATTTACATCAGGAGTCAGCCAATGGAAAGCCTTCATTCGCTGCCTTCCCCGCCCATCTCCCTTGTATAAAGAGGTCCTCTCCTTCCCCTATTCAATGACTCTACTTCCAGAGAAACCGGTATACTCATCTATTACAGCCCAGCTGGAGATTTGGTGACGTTGTCCGGAGCTGATCTGCAGAGGAACCCAATACTCAAGAAAACTAATTGGACTTCATCACAGCGGAATCCTCACCACATTAAGGTAAGGTCACTTTCATCTAACCAATCAAGGGATCTTTATTATTTAATGAACATTCTGATAATTATCCTGCAGAGGTTTATGAGGCATATTTAATAAATATATGGAAAACTGACACAAAGGGGCAATGAGTGGAGGTTTAGGACAGGAAATTGACTGAACAATGTTGAATTCTTTGCTATGAAATACTACCTCTCACCAAAACAGGAGTACAACATTCTACTTCATAATCTCACTGAAAATTCACTTCATGATGTCTGTCCGTCTGATGCTATGTGGTCTTTCTGAGAACATAAAGATGACATTTAGCAGGAAAACGCCTTAAATGTTTTTAAGGTGCTTGAAAAGGGATGTGACAGTTGAGTGTTTGGATGATATGACATCACTCATGGTTATTGTGGATCATTCTGGGACTTCACAGTTTTGGAGAGAATGTTTTAGGGAAATGCCACTAATATCTTCTGATATCCTTTAGCATGACCTCTGCTGTCTTCTGAGTACAAAAAGTGAGGCAACCGTTTTTTATATTTTCCTTGAGAGTTTTGATTAAATTACACTTTTTAACTGACTGAGCTCCGTGTTCATCCCCCTGAATTTATGTAATCAAAACTGGAAAGTTGGCATAGCTGGTCGGCAACAAGAGAGCAGAGTATCTGTTGTAGATTATTCTTAAGGAATGTTTAATCTTTTCATGGAAGTATCTGCCAGAAATATGAGGGTCACCAAAACTCTTCTGGCAGCAGATACACCTTTCCATCAATGATGACCAAAGTTTATTACATTCTCTTCCTGAAGGATACTTGGGGGTTAAATGAGTCTCCTGACCACCAATTACCAATAGCCTCTCCCCCCGCACACAACTGCACTTATAGCTATTGGATATATTTATGTGTTGCTATGTCTTGGCTTTTCCATTTGTTTTGCACTTTGCTGGCTTTCCATATTCAGCTCATTTAACTATACTCCATAAATTTCTATTGTTGTGTTCAAACTCTTACTTTAATAACTGAAACTTATTCCCGAGCCCCATTCAATAAGATGTGAAGCTTTAGTGAGCATCTCATATATATATATATGTATATCAATGTGGGTAATAGTATTCATATTTGAAACATTTCTATAGTTTTTCTAAAACAATTTGTTTTCTTCTTAATAATTCAACGTTTTCTTTTTTTGCTCTCCAGGACACTATGGCCTCCATTACTCATGGTGTTGAAGGATTTCTGAATAGAATGGTCTCCTTCTATTCACAAGAAATAAAGCAGGTAGACTTACAGGAGTACTTCACCATTATGAAGGAACTTGGAGAAGGTGGATATGGAAGAGTTTTATTGGCAAAGGACAAGATAACAGGTCAGTGAACTATTCTAAGTACCGTTTCAGTATCCTCTGCAAATATGTATGTATATGTTTGTACATTTGTACACTATAGACTTTATATTTATTAAATCTCCATAAATATATCATGTTTAAATATTTTTTCATGTTGGTAGAATGATTTAGGGAACTAAGCATTGGGCTGATTCTTGGGAGCAGTTATGCAAATATTAAAATGCCTTGATGGGTACATATCTGTCTGGAGCAGTGGACTGTA
This sequence comes from Staurois parvus, assembly GCF_062004578.1. Lineage (NCBI taxonomy): Eukaryota > Metazoa > Chordata > Amphibia > Anura > Ranidae > Staurois > Staurois parvus. The sequence goes on along the minus strand of NW_028318027.1, from coordinate 1,917,034 downwards.
TTTCCATGCAGACTGTCCTAGATAATGATCACATGTGATGCTGAGCCTCCATGATTAAAAGGACAGACATATAATGAATGAAAGGGGCAGGCCAGCAATAGTCAGGCTGGGAAGGCTTTGATGCTAACAATGCTGGACGTCCTCCAGCCAGGAAACGAGATGGGATCTGTATGACTTGCTGAAGCTTCCGATGCACAATGAGAGACTATCCCTGTGTTCAGTGAAATCAAAGTAGGACATTTCAGCCCAGGAAAGGTTCTTGTACAGCTGATTGATGGCTGAAATTTAGCTATGAATGAAGCATAATACATTCTCAAACATTTTAATAAGATCCGTTGCTCGAATATTGAGATTTTCAAGTGGCTAGAAAAAATGATCAGCTAAAAATTTCCATTTCTTAATCAAAGTTAAATTATTTTTTTCTACAGGTCAAAGAATGGCATTGAAGACCATGGATAAAAACAGAACCAGCCAGCGGTCTTTCCTCCAGGAGTTCTGCGTTTCATACTTTCTTTCATCTCATCCAAATATCATTGGATGTAATGGCATCGCCTTCACCACCATCGACTACTTTGTGTTTGCCCAGGAACTAGCCCCTGTTGGTGATCTCTTCTCCATGATTACACCATACGTAAGTACATTAAGGTTTCAGTATGCCCTTTTTTTTAAAGTTTTGGATAAGGGAGAGTTAAAACTAATAATGCCCATCACTTTGTCTTAATGATGGAGATTGCCGGAACATTTATAAAAAGAGAATCTCTTTTGGGGGAAAACAAACGGCAATAGACTCCACTCCTAGTCTAAAACTAGATCAAAAGTGATGGCCATGCTTATACTTTAACTGATTCTGAATTACTCTTTATATTCTATCTTACTGTATTTAACAACTATTATATTTTGATTTTGTATTCCTAGGTGGGAATTCCAGAAGACTCAGTTAAGAGGTGTGCTCTTCAGATCTCCAATGCTCTCGAATTCATATCCGAGAAAGGACTGGTGCATATGGATTTGAAGCCAGAAAACATTTTGGTGTTTGACCAGGACTGTCACTTCATCAAGATCACAGACTTTGGCCTTGCGAAGGTCAGAGGGACAGTGATAACATCCAGGTGTGGTAGCAAAACCTACATGGCCCCAGAACTACGTGACATGACCATTACGGATGGACTGGTTGTAGATGGCTGCCTTGATGTGTGGGCGTTTGGTGTTACCATCTACTGCCTACTTCTAGGGGAGTATCCATGGCAGGTGGCCATGCCTGAAGATGAAGGATATAGAGGTTTTGTTGACTGGCAAAACAATTTTCATATGGACAATCCTCCTGAAGCATGGAGAAAGATTTCAACTGGAATAAGAAGGATGTTTGGTGATCTTTTGGCCATTGACTTTTCTAAAAGAAGTAAATCTACAGAAATCCTGAAATACATGAACGAAAGCTGGAAGGAAGAAATCCCAGATGCAATCACAGGACAAGAAGATGAGGATCCCATCAAAAGCAGCTCTGTACAATCTGAGGTAACCTCCATTTCTCACCTGAACACCTCACAGCGTAGTGTTACTAACAAGTCCTTGTCTTACTTTTTGACCACAGACACTTCTGGATCTCAGTCTGAGATGACTCCATTGCCCCAGAAGGATGACATGGAAGAAGCACTGATCATATTCGATGATGAGTTCTCCTTACTTGTTGGTGCAGAGGTAAACATTGGATGAAGAAGAATCATGAGTGATGGTGCGTCTGAAAGAACATCACATATGTCCAACTTCCCCAGGTATGTGCCTTTCTCAATTCACAATTTAATCTTTTAGGGCCATGTCACACTAGCAGTTCAGCACTAAGTCATCACTTTTTCCACCACAATATCCATCACTGATTTTGCTTTGATACTAAAGCAATCCAGTTTCAGTCAATAAATAGCCGCCACCTTATCTTCCTATGGAGGGATTATATTCTTTTAGAGGCTCTCTGTACCTCTTCTGATCTGCAGATCTCTATAAAATGTATTACCAATCTACCAAGAATGTTGTAACACACTAAACCTTTCATCCCAACTCTACATTTTTGTAAGAATGGCAGGGGTGCAGTCTATACCTACATACTTGCATTATGCGTCCTTCACTTTCATCTCAGATGGTTGGGGGGGGGTACGTCAGTGATAGAACTCTTGTTAGCAACTCACAAAGGGGTTGGGTTAGGCCTTGTAGTTCGGAAGTTTAAAGTGAAGCTTGAATCAAAGGGGCCGATACTAAAGTCCTTCTAGCTAACAATGGTAATAGCAGGACTCTTGTTGGATATGATATTAGAAGTTTGCGGTAAAATATTTGAAATTGTTAGTATTTTATTATGGCATTGCCAAGACCATTTATAGTACATTATGAGAGAGCCTTAGTCATTATTTTTATATGAATCTAGAGCAGTCAGACCAGTGAAGGATGGTTGCTTATTGGTTGCTGTAGGTCTCTATCCATTTTTATTTTGTCTTTTTGACTAGATTTGTCTATTCTGGGGATAGTTTGTAATTTACACAACCACAATCTGTCATATAACCTCTTGGAGGAACCTTTTAAACATTTTTGTAACCTTTTTAACTGAACCACAACCGGTGATTTCATTTATTACTCCAGGATACTCAGTTTTTCTATATAGATATTCAGAACTGACCACATGCATTTTGTCCTGTTACATTCCCTGTTCATGTTTGCATTTCACAGATCATTTCTATATTTTGCTCTAACAATATTTCTTTACATTTTTCAGATGACAAGTCTGGACTATCCACAGTGGATGAACAAGGCCCCTGCCTGGTACATGGGGGAATGTAACTTATAGATATATGAGTAGTTACTCCTCCTGTGCACTGGGTGGGGCTCTTGAATTTTCTCTGTACAGAAAAATGCCCATTGATCCTGCCAGAAATCCTTTAAGTTCATAAATTACTTTTTGAGCTGACAATACTGCCTCTGTTGCATCTGAAATGCTAAGCAGTGTTGTCAGCCAGGTTTAGAAGGACCTGTTTAGCACTGACAGAGGTATATACTGGTAGGTCAACCACTTTGCCACATGATTTAACATTTGTAACTGTGTGTACTGGTAAGTCAACCACCAAATTACTTTTTGGTGAATTGGATTCATCATTGAGGCAATTTGTAGCTTCCAGGCAACTCCTGCTTGGAGTAAATTATGAGAATCATATAGTATATCCGGGTAAATAGTATCTTCAGGTTTTCTTTAAATTCACCATTTTCACCTCACTATGTGAATTATTCTCAAAGTTTATCATATTTTTGGGGGCGCATGCTCGGCCGGCTCTGGGATTACAGCTCCGTGAAGAGAGCTCCGCATCCCCGCCAGCAATAACCCGGCACTCACCAATCCCAGCAGTGGCACTGACCTCTCCCCACGCTGATAAGGGGACGCAGGTCTCCACTGGATCCCCAGGGAATATGCCCCGATGCCGCAGATCACCAGGGAAGACAGGAAAGCTGACAAACTTTTTCCAAGCTCTCAGCCCCTGCAGGCAAGATGGTGCCGGCTCCTCACAGACAGATGCCTTACAGACAGAACGGAGACCAGTGCACATAACAGACCCCAGGCTCAAAGCAACATTATACCCTGGAGACCCTGGTGAGTCCTCTACACCCCTGTCTCCCACCACAAGTAGCCCTGCTAAGTCCAGACCTAGGCTGGACATAGAAAATCCTCCTGTCACTCAGCCTTCCTATTCTACACTCAATTCTGCTATTTCTACTCCATCCTTAATAGAAAATTTTCCTGCTTCAGACCAACCTATCACTGAACTGTCTATGAACAGTATGCTTCTCTCACTGTGACAAACATTACATGATGACCTGACGACGACATTATTGCAAATTTCAACCGCGGTACAACGACAGGACCACCGTATCCGCCATATTGAAAATAAAATGGGGGAAATGTTCGCAGCTCACAACGACCTAATAGACGCATACACCGACCAGGGCACCGACATAGAACAGATTAACCTCAAACTAGCGGATCCTGAAGACCGCTCTAGGCGGAACAACATCAAATTCCACGCAATCCTAGAAAACATCAATTTGGACACCATAGAACCATATTTACAACAATACATGAAACACCTCATTCCTTCCCTATCAGATGTAAAGCTCGCTATAGGTCCTGTGCGCAGATTACCAAAACTATCGTTCCTACCGGCTGCAGTCCCTAGGGACATCCTGGCACGTATCCACTTTTACCATGTGAAAGAAAAAATTACGATAACCACGAGAAACATTGCATGACTACCGCCAGACCAAGCAAATATAAAATTATTTGCAGACCTACCTAAAGCCACTCTTCTAAACCTCAAGAAGCTTGTCACCATAACAAAAGCGCTGTGGAACCACGGAATTGGCTACCAATGGGGTTTCCCCACAAAGGTCATTGTTTAACAACAAGGAAGGTTCTTTACAATTAAATCTCTTGAAGAAGGCATCAAACCTTTTGAAAGTTTGGAAGATCCTATCAGCGGACTCCCACCAACCCACCTCCAACCATACGCAACACATGGAAGCAGAATGGTCAAGATCCTAAGATCACCACCATCAATAACCAACCAACAAGCTGGGACCCTATAAACCACTAATGGCTGGCAGACGGCCCCATTACAACCATCATCAAACTCCAAGTTACCCGTCAATATGACTTACCATGTAAGTCATGTATGTTCAAATCCCCCCGTTACATAGTAGCAATAAGTGCTACACATACCACTTGTGTTTTCAACAAGTTTTTTTTACCCCCTTACCCTCCTAGTTATACCAGTCGATTGACTCAACCTCTCCACATTCGAAATAACGTCCTACAAGATGAAACATCCTCATCAAACCAGCGACCACATCCAGCATGTTACCTCTTCTTTGTGGAAACTTCTCAAAAACATAAGATATGCCATTACTCTACATTATCCATGAAATACCTCTGCTACTTCGAACAACTCGCCTACATCCAGGACTATGATTAAAATATCATCCTTAAATGTCCGTGGCCTCAACTCACCGTTCACAAGATCTCTACTACAAAAAGAAGCTCGTTCGTTGCAGGCTGATGTCCTATTCCTTCAAGAATCCCACTTTGCCACCAACAAAATCCCCAAATTTCACTTACACCATTTTTCTCCAATCTATATGGCAACCAGCCAAAAGAAGACCGGTGTCATCACAGCCATTAGAGACTCTCTCCAATACCACTGCATCTCAGAAGTCGCAGACCCTCAAAGGCGCTACCATATCCTGATATGCAAAATTAATGGAATGCTATACACCCTGGTCAACATCTATGGTCCAAACACCAATCAACTCCAATTCTACAACAAAATCATTTCCACTATTTCCGCTCAGAAACAAGGCAGACTAATTATAGGAGAAGACTTCAACATTATCGGCAACCCACTCCTGGACTCTTCTTCTAGCAAACGCTCCTCCAAACAATCGTTTAACGTCTTTCTACACAAAAATGACCTCTACGACATCTGGCGATGCCATCACAGTACAGAAAAAGACTACACCTACTACTCCCCCTCTCAACTCTCCTACTCCAGAATTTACTTTTTCATCACGGACAAGTGGACTTTACAACACGCCACATCCTCCAAAATTGGTACCATAACCTGGTCAGATCGCGCTCCAATCTCCATCTCCTTAGATCACAATCAACACTCAACAATCCCCTGTATCTGGAGATTTAACACATTCTTATTGAAGAACCCGGACCACAAAAAACTCATATTGGATGCTCACAATATGTTTTTTTACATAAATGACTCACCTGAAACATCGATACACACACTATGGTCCACATATAAGGCATACATGAGAGGTATCCTTATACAATTAAATTCCCGAATCTCCAAACAGAGAAACCAACAAATCGACAAAATCCTCCTCTCCATTAAAACAAAAGAAGAATTAAACAAAAAATCCCCAAACTCCGCAACATCTGCCCAACTCATCACTGACAGAAACAAACTTAGAACCCTCCTGCTCTACAAATCCTCAACCTTCAAAAAACAAAAACTACATTCTACTCCCTTAGCAACAAAGCCAACTCCTTACTAATCAGAATGATTAAACAACGATGACTAAGAAATAAAATATCTTCAGTTTATCATCCATCCTCTTGATCCCTAACCACAAACCCGCAGGATACAGCTAATGCCTTCTCGACCTATTACCAACAACTATACAACCTTAAAGACGACCCCAACACCAGTCACCCAACACCTACGTCCATACAAGGCCTCTGCCTGGTTCATGGGGGAATGTAACTTGTAGATATATTTTCACCTCACTATGTGAATTGTTCTCAAAGTTTATCATATTTTTGGGGGCGCATGCGCGGCCGGCTCTGGGATTACAGCTCCGTGAAGAGAGCTCCGCATCCCGGCCAGCCATAACCCGGCACTCACCAATCCCAGCAGCGGCACTGACCTCTCCCCACGCTAATCTCCACTGGATCCCCAGGGAATATGCCCCGATGCCGCAGATCACCAGAGAAGCCGGGAAAACTGACAAACTTTTTCCCAGCTCTCAGCCCCTGCAGGCAAGATGGTGCCCGCTCCTCACAGACAGATGCCTTACAGACAGAACGGAGACCAGAGCACACCACAGACCAATCTTTGGTTCCATTTTGAAAATCCTTCCCTCCTGAAATGTAATCACCCCATTGAAGTATTTAAAGGTTTAAGTCATATCCCTCCCCTGTGCATGTTTTCCTCCAGACTTGCATATTAAGTCTCTACTGATATTTTATCCCTCAGACCTTTCACCATTTTTGTTGCTCAGCGCTGGATTCATTCTATTTTATCATTACCTTTTTGTAAGTGAGATCTCTAGAACTTAACACAGTATTCCTGCCCTGAAGATACAAAAAGGAAATGTACAAAGTGAGGGAATTCCCCTCTTAGACAGTTGTCAGTGGAACAGGTATTCCCATTGGACGAATTCCCCTCTAGTCCTGTTTTGGTTACAACTGTAAAATTGTGGATTTCTGATCGGTTTCTGTTTTAGAGACAATGGTCACCAGGACAAATAGAGGGTGGATCTCCCCAGAAGTGACACTTACAGAAAATCAGAACCTGACAAAAGATATAATCCTTCACCAGTTGATGGAGAACTCAAAAATATTTTTTACCATTACATAAACTTTGGACAGGTTAGTTTCTCATTCATTTTTTTTGTTTTGTAAATTTCTCTGCTGGTGGAATAATCTGACCAAGATCAAGTCTGGATTAATTTCAATGCACGTTCTACTGTCTAAAATGTACACTGATGGAGCAAAATCTACACGAGTGCAGCACATGGATCAAAGTGCAAGGAAGTGTGTCTGCTGGATTAACATTGTAGAGTTTAGTAAAAGATGAATTTTTATCATGCAGTGAGGACCCCCCCATTGTCTTCATAAACAAAGAAAATTAAGTCTCCGGTGACTTTTAGTGTATGGATTGTATTATACGGGTCAGAAAATCTCTTCTGCCCAAAGCATTGGACTCCAGTTCCCAAAGCCTCCCAAAAGGCCAATTTTCCCCAACAGAGTAGATGAGTGTTGTTGTCTCAGGCTGCCCATCGATAAACCGCTTTAGTCATGGGCAAATACATCTGTGACATGCAGAGGTTTGTCATGGTTCTTGACTTTCACCCCAAATCTATTTACATTAAGATGTAATATCTCCAAAGATATGATTTGGTAGAGTGTTCACACAACTGACTGAAAGCTTCAACACAACAACACAAATTTATTGGTAAAAAGGTTTAAATCTAACAAACCATCAATCTATTCATTTACACAGAAATGATTAAAGTGACACTAATGTTTTGTTTTTTCTTAAAAACATCAAACATGTCATACTTATCCGCTGTGTGCAATGGTTTTGCACAGAGCAGCTGGGATTCTCCTCTTCACGGGTCCTCCGCTGGTGCTCCTGGTCTTTCCCTTCTGTTGGGTGCCCCAATAGCAAATAGCTTGCTATGGGAAAATCTGAGCAGGCACACTCCCAAACCATGGTTCTACGTATCCATTCACATACAAAGCTGTGTCTCAGCCCCGCCCCTCCCTCTCCTAATCGACTCACTGGCTGTGAATTGGCTCACGCTGCATCATCCAATCAAGAGTGAGGTCCCAGAAAACAGAGGCTGTCATGGACATCGAAGGATCAAGAGGGATCTCAGATGAGTGTTGGGGGAGCTGCATACATAGAATGCATGAAGGTAAAAAACCCTGAGACTTTACAACCACTACAAAAAGAAAATTAAATGGATTGGTATAGAGCTCTTCCCATAGACTTGCATGGTGTACTACCAATTGGTGGGTCTATCTATTCCATCTACTCAAATATTGCTCATCTTTTCAGGATTGGACAACTTCCAATATACCTTTAGTTAGCATACTGTAATAAATCCTAAGCACAACCTTTTTGGAGGGAAAATTACATATAAACAGGACTGGGACTTCAAAGGTCAAATGACACATTCCTGAAAGGATGGCCTCCTTCATTACATATCTAAACAAGGGGGATCCATTAAAGTGGATATTTTGGAGTTGGTTCCATTGGGGGAGATTTACTAAAATTGATGCGCACACAGTCCGGTGCAGCTGTACATGGGAGCCAATCAGCTTCTCACTTCAGCTTCCTCAATTAAGCTTTTCAATAAGACCTGGAAGCTCCAGTTTTAGTAAATCTACCCCATTGTGTACATCACTACTGAGACACGGAATCATCTGAAAGAAACTCCTCAGCCTATTGTCAGCCTTCTCATATACAGTATCATCTGTAATGAATAGAATGTGCCCCTTGGCAGCTTCCATTCAGATCACACAATTCCCTTCTATCTTCAGAACCTGGGGATATCAGAAGACATATTACACACTAGATATGGGCTGCATGTTCGACTCGAACATGGGCCGTTCATGTGTTCACTGAACACAGCTCAGATGCATTGCTTTAACCAATCACAGTGTGTGATGATGTCACAAGGGGTAGGATGAACCCCTGCCCCCCTGTGCCATCATGACAGTATATCAGAACTGTCATCGTGGGTGCAGCTGTCAGACAGTGAGAGCCAGCATGGAGCGCGGAGTGTTTTTTTCTTTTTTTTGGGTAGTGGCAGCAGCGGGCATCGTGATTGACGTTGGATCTACTTTGGGGGACATTTTTCTAATTTGTATGTTTAATAAAGGACTTGCCAAAGACTGTCTCCTGTCTTTTTTACACTACACTTTTTCTTTGCGAATGGGCAGCGGTACTATGTGCCGCATATTCATTTACATGGGGGGGGGGTTGGGATGTTGTAAAGGGGGCTTCCATATTCTGATAAGCTCTCTGCCCGCATATCCCCACAATCACAGACCACTGTTGTGGGGAAGAGGCCCTTGTCCCCATCAACATGAGGCAAGGTGCTTTGGGAAAGGGGATCCCCTGCCCTAAGTGCCCCTCAATATTGAGGACATGTAGTCTGGTATGGTTCATAAGGGGAGGTACTCGCTCATCTCACCCCCTTTCCTGTCTTGCCGGGCTCCATTGTCGGATAAGGGTCTGGAATGTTTTTTGGGGGAACCCCACACCATTTTTTTACATTTCGGCGTGGGACTTCCCCTCAAAATCCATACCAGATCCCATGGGCTTAGTATGAATGGTAGGGGGGACCCCACGCTGTTTTTTTTTTTTTTTTAAGTAATTGTCGTGAAATGCCGAAATTCCTTTTACATTCAGCTGTCAGCGGGAAACCCCACTGACAGCTCAAACATGAATGAATGTTTCACTACTAAAAAACGTATGACTTCATAACAGAACTCAGGCCAGATTTTAGTAACTGAGCGGGATCTCACCACATACTCAGATGCAGTCAGATACCACTCAGTTGTTCAGTTCGTGTACGAAGTTGGCGGTCAAACATTCTGTAGGTTCCAATGTTCAACCGCGAACCAAACAGAGCGGTGTTCGGCCCATCACTATTACACACCCACATTGATCAAACTCTAACTAAAATATATTTCTAACCACAAGATTCTTTACATCTATGAATGGAGATTTCACATAACCTCATAAATAACGGCGGGCTCAACTCATGAACGGATATTGCATGTGGTATTTGGGTCACATGACACATCTTTCACAAATATCACATGTGATACTGAAAATGACAATTCACTATCCCTTTATCCGGTATTTACCTCAAAAAGCAGAAATACTTGGTAAACTTTAGTCTATTCACTAAACACACGGCTGGTGACGGCTCTGGAAGAACCAGCTGAAATTTCATACATTACTTGAATATCGCATACCTGGACCTCTACTTATTTAACATTTACATTTATTTAGTTATGTACTTTTGGTGAATCGACTTTAACACTTTTAGGAAATATTTATCGAGTTTTAGCATTTTGAAGTAAATTCCACATAAACGGATAATAAATTGACATTTCCAGTATTGCATATGATATTTGGGAAAAATGTGTCATGTGACCCAAATATCACATGCAATATCCTTATGTGAATTGAGCCCAGAGTGCTTTGTTCATTCCTTCTTCATAGATGAGTTAGGAATCAGAAGACTTCAGTGTTTATGAAGACCTGTGACTCTTTGTATACACTCATAAAGCCGGGCTGTGTTCCTGTGACTCTTGTTTTCACCACATGGAGAGGTTGTAGAAGGTCGGGCTTGTAAGGATCAGGTGTAATAGTTGGGTTGTTAATGTAATTCCTGCACAGGTTACTACTGAGATAATCATGAAAAGTTGGCATTCCCTGAGGGCCACAGTTGGACATCAGGAGTCCCAACAATAGAGGTTGGTGTCCATAAACATGGTCATTGTAATCGAAACAGTATCGGCAGTCACACCTCAGCCAGGTATTCTCCCTCCTCTTTAACATATCAATTCACAAACCCATCACCATGGAAATGGCCAGTTCTGTCCTGGGGGTAAAAGTTCTCTCTATATTCTACAGCTACATAGTCAAAGTTTTACGCAAAACAAAGTGTATTTTAGTGAATAACACAATCTTGGTTGTTATATTTACAGAATTTTTTAAATAGTTGCTCATTTATTTTTTTCACTACATTTCAGATTTTCAGATTCTTCTTTTACTGGCCATTTCCATGCAGTAGGCCTCCCTGAATGAACCACAAGTGACATAAAGAGGAAGCAACATAGCATTGATTGTATATGGTCTGTTCAGGCTGGTAGAGCTATATTGGGATGAGGTGAAGTAATACAAAATTGTTAAGATGAAATCATATTCTCTGTATGGAATGAGCAATTATGAATCCCTTCTTATACACATTTTTGTATGATAGTCATTGGGAAGAATGTTCCTTACATTTGAGGTCACTGCAAACCCCCCTTACAGAAAGCTAGAAAGATCATTGGTGTCAGTGGCAATATATCAATGAAGCAGAAATTGCTCCTTGCTCAAGGAATCCTCAGCAACCTCTGGAGGAACCTCGGTGTTCCATGCAATGATGGCTGAGAAAGGCTGATCTAGACAAATCCTCTTCTTAAAAAAAAAGCAAAGTTTTCCAGCTGTAATGGAATGGCTATTTTGTCCAACAGGATCATTCTGTGGTGGTTTTCTATTGATAATACTATGGTTAAGGTTTCTTTAAGTATGCCAAAATCCAGTGTTGTGTTATTGTTCAGAATAATTATATCTAACCCAGGTTAATTGTACAATATTCAGAAGCAGCCATTTTTAAAGTTTGCTTTTGAAGGTGAAAGTTACAGATCTGGGTTCCTTGCCTCAATACTTGGCTTGTTATTCACCCAGAGCACCATGTCAGTATATTTTCCATGACTTGATATACACCTGGCTTGTTCTAGGTCACTGATCACCAAGTACTGAAGAAATGATCAGGATGTTTGGAGATGAATCTCTATAAATAAGATCAGACATGGCAGCTCCAATATTCCTATACTGAGAGTTCTGTTTAATCTTCATGAAATATTTCTATGCTAATTACATTTTTTAAGTTCATTTAAATCTTTTTTTGCCATTAAAGTATTTTTTAAGTTAAACCCATTGGTGTTCAATGTTGCTGGAAATGGGGAAAATGGTATAAGATCCATCAAGAGGCCACAGCCCATATTACACTGATACTTCTTTATTCAAAATAAATTCCTGTTTTCACCTCATGGAGAGGTCATAGAGGTTCTTATAGATGGAAGTGATTCTTTGCTTTGTGAGGATCAGATATAACATTTGGGTTTATTCATCTCAATGACAACTCTTGTACAGATTATTATTTAAGCACTTATGTCCCTTCCTATACTAATATAATCATGCAAATTTGGCATCCACAGAGGGCCACAGTTGGGCACCACTAGTCCTAACAATGGAGGTTGGCTTCCATAAACAAGGTCATTGTGATGAAAACAGTATGGGCAGTCACACCTCAGCCAGGTATTCTCCCTCCTCTTTAACATATCAATCCACAAGAACATCACCATTGAGATGGCCAGTTCTGTCCTGGGGGTAAAAGTTCTCTCAATATTCTGCAGATACATTGTCATTGTCAATGCAAAACCAAAGTGTGTTTTAGTGAATAACACAATCTCAGTTGTATTATTACATTCATCTGAATATTTAAATTGTTTGTTTTTTCACTACATATCAGGTTTTCAGGTCCTTCTTTTAGTAGCCATCTCCATGCAGTAGTCCTCCTTGATGAACTACAGGTGACATGAAGGGGAAATAACATAGCAGGAGTATTGATTTTATAGACTAGTGGAGTTATATTGAGATGAGGTGAAGTAAAACAAAAAGTGATAAGATGGAAGCAGATTCTCCATGTGGAACGAGCAACTTTGACTCTGTCTTTGTACACATAATCTTTTCTTTTTACCTTAATGCTTAACTCCACAAAGTTACATAAAACCTGGACAGTCAATAAAAAAGCTGAAGACTCTGGAACCAGAAGACCAGGAGAAGGTGGCAATGGAGCAACTAGGTGAAACCTGGACATCATGTGAGGGAAGTCTGCCATAATGTACAAAAATGATGTGTGAACTTGAACATTATCGCACAAGCCCTGGATACCCTATGTTTAGTTCCACTTTAAGCTGTCCATTAAGTCATGTCTAAACCATCATTTCTCAGATTTTTGAAAATGGTCCTCTGCAATAACTTTCAAGTCTCAGAGAACCCCTGCTAATAATTACTCTACAGTATGTACAGCTCTGTGTATGTTAGTGTGATGGTCAGTGCAAAGAATGTCCTTTGCCTTTGTGGTCAATAGGAAGAATCCCCTTTACAGATAGCTAGACAGATAACTGGTGTTAGCCTCAACTCATCAATGAGGTAGAATTTGCTCCATGGTCAAGGAACCCTTAGCAACCTCTGGAGGAACCTTAAGCTTCCATGGAACCCTGATTGAGAGAAGCTGATCTAGACCAATTCTCTTATTATTGGAGCTAAGTTTCCAGCAGTTAAGGAATGACAAGTTTTGGGGCCAATGGGGCCATTCTGCAGCAGTTTTTCATTTAGACTTATAAGGTTCAAGGCATCCTTTGTGTCATGACAAACTCTAGTTTTATGCTGAATTCATTTTAAATTCATTGTTTTTTTTATTGGCAATAAAGTTTTTTTAGGTTTAGTTTTTTTTTTTATTAAACCCATTGGTGTGCAATGTGCTAGAAATAAGGCATAATGTATAAAAGAACCAGCAAATAATGGGTACATTTGTTTTCAATAAATGAGCTGGTTACTATTTCCTCTTGTATTATTTATTTAAATTAGAATCAGGTAAAAAAAAAATTAATCTTATAAAGCAAAAATAATTTCCCATTTTATAGTTACAATGTTGAAAAGTTTAATATTAAAACTCTGTAAAGTTTCAAAGTATTTGGGTTTCATCATGTTTAATCCTATCACCTATTCTCAGGACACACTTTTTATATGCAAATCAGCAAGAACAATCCGGGGTTATTTACACAACATTTACATTAGGAGTCAGCCAATGGAAAGCCTTCATTCTCTGCCTTCCCCACCCATCTCCCTTGTATAAAGAGGTCCTCTCCTTCCCCTGATCAATGACTTCACTTCCAGAGATACCGGTATACTCATCTATTACAGCCCAGCTGGAGATTTGGTGACGTTGTCTGGAGCTGATCTGCAGAGGAACCCAATACTCAAAGAAAACTAATTCGACTTCATCACAGCGGAATCCTCACCACATTAAGGTAAGGTCACTTTCATCTAACCAATCAATGGATCTTTATTATTTAATGAACATTTTTTTAAAAATCCTGCAGAGGTTTATGAGGCATATTTAATAAATATATGGAAAACTGACACAAAGGGGCAATGAGTGGAGGTTTAGGACAGGATAATATGTAATACAATGTATACAGAAGACAGGATAGCCATTGGAGGCTTCCCATAATCAGCCTGATGAAAAAGTTGTTCGTATTACAGGATATAATAAACATTGTGGCAGTAATTTGTGTGATGTAATACAATTTCAAACGTATGTTTAGGTGGCCAAATAATGTAAATTTTTTTTCTAAATCTCCTATTACAAGTATATTCCAATCTGTACAAAAACAATTGACTGAACAATGTTGAATTCTTTGCTATGAAATACTACCTCTCACCAAAACAGGAGTACAACATTATACTTCATAATCTCACTGAAAATTCACTTCATGATGTCTTTCTGTCTGATGCTATGAGATCTTCCTGAGAACATAAAGGTGACATTTAGCAGGAAAACGCCTTGAAAATGTTTTTAAGATGCCTGAAAAGGGATGTGACAGTTGAGTGTTTGGATGATATGACATCACTCATGGTAATTGTGGATCATTCTGGGACTTCACAGTTTTGGAGAGAATGTTTTAGGGAAATGCCACTAATATCTTCTGATCAGGGGCGGACTGACAACTCATGGGGCCCCCGGGCAATAGGGGATCATGGGGCCCCTGTGTCCTTGCCAAAACTCAAAAAAGCCTATGAAAAAGGTACCAGGGGCATCTCATGGGGCCCCCTACAGACCCCAGGCCCTAGGGCAGTGCCCGGGTTTATAAAATGGTCAGTCCACCCCTACTTCTGATATCCTTTAGCATGACCTCTGCTGTCTTCTGAGTACAAAAAGTGAGGCAACCGTTTTCTATTTTTTCCTTGAGAGTTTTGATTAAATTACGCTTTTTAACTGACTGAGCTCCGTGTTCATCCTCCTGAATTTATGTAACCAAAACTGGAAAGTTGGCATAGCTGGTCGGCAACAAGAGAGCAGAGTATCTCCTGTAGATTATTCTTATGGAATGTTTAGTCTTTTCATGTAAGTATCTGCCAGAAATATGAGGGTCACCAAAACTCTTCTGGCAGCAGATACACCTTTCCATCAATGCTGACCAAAGTTTATTACATTCTCTTCCTGAAGGAGACTTGGGGGTTAAATGAGTCTTCTGACCGCCAATTACCGATAGCCTCTCCCCCCGCACACAACTGCACTTATAGCTATTATTATTATTATACAGTATTTATAAAGCGCCAATAGTTCGCTCAGCGCTGTACATTACAAAGGGGGACAGAACATGTGACAGAACAATACCAATACAATGAAAAACATGAGGGGATCGAGGGCCCTGCTCTTTCGAGCTTACAATCGGATATATTTATGTGTTGCTATGTCTTGGCTTTTCCATTTTGTTTTTGCACTTGATAAAGTTATAACCTTACTTGATAATTTTCTTATATAAGGATTGCTGGCTTTCCATATTCAGCTCATTTAACTATACTCCATAAATTTCTATTGTTGTGTTCAAACTCTTACTTTAGTAACTGAACCTTATTCCCGAGCCCCATTCAATAAGATGTGAAGCTTTAGTGAGCATCTCATATATATATATATATACATACAGTTGTGTTCAAAATAATAGCAGTGTGTTGAAAAAAGTGACTAAAGCTGAAAATCCTTCTAATAGCTTTTATTTCCATCCACACAAATGCATTGGGAACACGACACATTCTATTCCAAATCACAACATGAAGAAAAATACATCAAATTTGAGTTGTTCCTCTTAAAAAATTGAAGAAAAGTGAATATTAGACGGTTCATAAAAATCGCAGTGTTTGTATTCTTCTTTACAAACTCAAACATTCACTATATAAACTGAGAAATGTTTGAAGATTTTGCTTTCCTTTGAATGACTTCATGAATATTTGGTTGTAGTCGCACTGTTTCTGAGAACTGCTGTACATCTGTGTTGCATGGAGTCCCCCAACTTCTGGCCCCTGTGATCAGGTATTCCAGCCCAGGATGATTGGACCACATTCCACAGTTCTTCTCTATTTCTTGGTTTTGCCTCAGAAACGGCATTTTTGATGTCACCCCACAAGTTTTCTATTGGATGAAGATCCGGGGATTGGGCTGGCCACTCCATAACGCCCATCTTGTTGGTCTGGAACCAAGATGTTGCACGTTTACTGGTGTGTTTGGGGTCGTTGTCTTGTTGGAACATCCATTTCAAGGGCATTTCCTCTTCAGCATAAGGCAGCATGACCTCTTCAAGTATTCTGATGTATTCAAACTGATCCATGATCCCTGGTATGCGATAAATAGGCCCAACACCTTAGTATGAGAAACATCCCCATATCATGATGCTTGCACCACCATGCTTCACTGTCTTCACAGTGTACTGTGGCTTGAATTCAGTGTTTGGGGTTCGTCTGACAAACTGTCTCCGGCCACTAGAACAAAAAGAACAATCTTACTTTCATCAGTCCACAAAATGTTGCCCCATTTCTCTTTAGGCCGGTCAATGTGCTCTTTGGCAGATTGTAACCTCTTCAGCACGTCTTTTTCCCAACAGTGGGACTTTGCGGGGACTTCTTGCAGATAGCTTGGCTTCACATAGGCGTCTTCTAATTGTAACAGTCCTCACAGGGAACGTCACACCTTCTTTCATCTTCCTGGAGCTAATTGTTGGCTGAGTCTGCCCCATGTTGGCTATTCTTCTATCCATTCCAATGGTAGTTTTTCGCTTTATTCCACGTCTTTCAGGTTTTGGTTGCCATTTTAAAGCATTTGCCATCATCTTAGCTGAGCATCCAATCATTTTCTGCACTTCTTTTTTCCCCTCTTCAATCAACTTTTTTTAATCAAGATACGCTGTTCTTCTGAATAATGTCTGGAACGACCCATTTTCCTCAGAATTTCAGAGAGAAATGCACTGTAACCAGCATGTGCAACATTTGCTGCCTTCCTTCCTTAAATAAGGCCAATAATTGCCACCTGTTTATCAAAGAATGAATGACCTCACTAATAGAACTCCACCCTGCTATTATTTTGAACACGCCCCTTTCAATGAGGGATTCAATGACACAGAATCAGCAGCATGCATGTCATGACTGTTGGGTCTGTTGGATTTCTATTACTCTACTACACCTGCTAGGAAATTATTTGCCATGTAGAAATATCATTTCCACCAAAAACAGTGATTGATCCGGTTAGTGATGTCCGACTGCCATTATTTTGAACACAACTGTAAGTATATCAATGTGGGTAATAGTATTCATATTTGAAACATTTCTATAGTTTTTCTAAAACAATTTGTTTTCTTCTTAATAATTCAACGTTTTCTTTTTTCGCTCTCCAGGACACTATGGCCTCCATTACTCATGGTGTTGAAGGATTTCTGAATAGAATGGTCTCCTTCTATTTACAAGAAATAAAGCAGGTAGACTTACAGGAGTACTTCACCATTATGAAGGAACTTGGAGAAGGTGGATATGGAAGAGTTTTATTGGCAAAGGACAAGATAACAGGTCAGTGAACTATTCTAAGTACCGTTTCAGTATCCTCTGCAAATATGTATGTATATGTTTGTACATTTGTACACTATAGACTTTATATTTATTAAATCTCCATAAATATATCATGTTTAAATATTTTTTCATGTTGGTAGAATGATTTAGGGAAATAAGCTTTGGGCTGATTCTTGGGAGCAGTTATGCAAATAATAAAATGCCTTGATGGGTACATATCTGTCTGGAGGAGTGGACTGTATTTCCATGCAGACTGTCCTAGATAATGATCACATGTGATGCTGAGCCTCCATGATTAAAAGGACAGACATATAATGAATGAAAGGGGCAGGCCAGGAATAGTCAGGCTGGGAAGGATAGGATGCTAACAATTAGAGATGAGCGAATTGAACTTGGCGAAGTGGAATTCGTTTTGAATATTAGGAAAAATTTGATTCGCACCGAATCCGAATATTAGCAAACTTCGGATGCGCGAATCGAATTTTTCCCGATCGGCCGATTTTCATCCCCTCTACAGCCGGCAAAAAGTGTCCCTGCAGAGAGCTCTGCTATTTCTGACAGTTCTCTGACAGTTCCTTCACATTTACAGCGGTTGAAACATTGTATCTATTTGTTTCCATTTAGGATACAGATGTTTTTATTCGGAAACAAATAGATACAATGTTTCAACCGCTGTAAATGTGAAGGAACTGTCAGAGAACTGTCAGAAATAGTGGAGCACTCTGCAGATACACTTTTTGCTGTACTGGAATTCTTCTTCTTTTCATTCTTCTTCTTCTTTTCATTCTTCTTCTTCTTCTTTTCATTCTTTTCATTCTTCTTTTCATTCTTCTTCTTCTTTTCATTCTTCTTCTTCTTTTCATTTTTCTTCTTCTTCTTTTCATTCTTCTTTTCATTCTTCTTCTTCTTCTTCTTTTCATTCTTCTTCTTCTTCTTTTCATTCTTCTTTTCATTCTTCTTTTCATTGTTCTTCTCATTCTTCTTTTCATTCTTCTTCTTCTTCTTTTCATTCTTCTTCTTCTTTTCATTCTTCTTCTTCTTCTTTTCATTCTTCTTTTCATTCTTCTCATTCTTCTTTTCATTCTTCTTTTCATTCTTCTCCCTGTCATTCTTCTTTTCATTCTTCTTCTTCTTCTTTTCATTCTTCTTCTTCTTCTTTTCATTCTTCTTTTCATTTTCTTCTTCTCATTCTTCTTCTTCTTCTTTTCATTCTTCTCATTCTTCTTTTCATTCTTCTTTTCATTCTTCTTCTCATTCTTCTTTTCATTCTTCTTCTTCTTCTTCTTTTCATTCCTCTTCTTCTTCTTTTCATTCTTCTTCTTCTTCTTTTCATTCTTCTTTTCATTCTTCTTTTCATTCTTCTTCTTCTTCTTTTCAAACTTCTTCTTTTCATTCTTCTTTTCATTCTTCTCATTCTTCTTTTCATTCTTCTTTTCATTCTTCTTCTTCTTCTTTTCATTCTTCTTCTTCTTCTTTTCATTCTTCTTTTCATTCTTCTTCTTCTTCTTTTCATTCTTCTTCTTCTTCTTTTCATTCTTCTTTTCATTCTTCTTCTTCTTCTTCGTCGTGCCCCATGACTGCCCAAATGAGTGAAGTGTGCGGTGATTCTAAGATCGACGGCACTCATCTGCATGTCATACTGACTGACAGTATTATTTCTCTTCCCCAGCAGACTCCAAGGGCATTTAAATTAAAGGTACAGTGTTCTGCACTAATATAAAGGCTCTCTGAAGCCTAGAAACCCTTTTAATAAGTTAAATTCGCAGCGAATAAATTCGCATCAAATCGAATTTCTTCCGCAAATTCGGCGAATCAGCCGAATCAAATTTTTGAATAATTCGCTCATCTCTACTACCAATGCTGGGCGTCCTCCAGCCAGGAAACGAGATGGGGTTTGTCTGACTTGCTGAAGCTTCTGATGCACAATGAGAGACTATCGCTGTGTTCAGTGAAATCAGAGTAGGACATTTCAGCCCAGGAAAGGTTCTTGTACAGCTGATTGATGGCTGAAATTTAGCTATGAATGAAGCATAATACATTCTCAAACATTTTAATAAAACCTGTTGCTCGAAGATTGAGATTTTCAAGTGGATAGAAAAAATAATCAGCTAAAAATTTCCATTTCTTAATCAAAGTAAATTATTTTTTTTTACAGGTCAAAGAATGGCATTGAAGACCATGGATAAAAACAGAACCAGCCAGCGGTCTTTCCTCCAGGAGTTCTGCGTTTCATACTTTCTTTCATCTCATCCCAATATCATTGGATGTAATGGCATCGCCTTCACCACCATCGACTACTTTGTGTTTGCCCAGGAACTAGCCCCTGTTGGTGATCTCTTCTCCATGATTACACCATACGTAAGTACATAAAGGTTTCAGTATGCTCTTTTTTTTAAAGTTTTGGATAAGGGAGGGATAAAACCAATGTTTTGCATTTCTCAACACTTTGTCTTAATGATGGAGATCACCGAAACATTTATAAAAAGAGAATCTCTTTTGGGGGAACACAAGCGGCAATAGACTCCACTTCTAGTCTAAAACTAGATCAAAAGTGATGGCCATGCTTATACTTTAACTGATTCTGAATTACTCTTTATATTCTATCTTACTGTATTTAACAACTATTATATTTTGATTTTGTTTTCCTAGGTGGGAATTCCAGAAGACTCAGTTAAGAGGTGTGCTCTTCAGATCTCCAATGCTCTCGAATTCATATCCGAGAAAGGACTGGTGCATATGGATTTGAAGCCAGAAAACATTTTGGTGTTTGACCAGGACTGTCACTTCATCAAGATCACAGACTTTGGCCTTGCGAAGGTCAGAGGGACAGTGATAACATCCAGGTGTGGTAGCAAAACCTACATGGCCCCAGAACTACGTGACATGACCATTACGGATGGACTGGTTGTAGATGGCAGCCTTGATGTGTGGGCGTTTGGTGTTACCATCTACTGTATCCGTGGCAGGTGGC
This sequence comes from Staurois parvus, assembly GCF_062004578.1. Lineage (NCBI taxonomy): Eukaryota > Metazoa > Chordata > Amphibia > Anura > Ranidae > Staurois > Staurois parvus. Next base: position 1,896,265 of record NW_028318027.1, on the reverse strand, counting down.
CATGCCTGAAGATGAAGGATATAGAGGTTTTGTTGACTGGCAAAACAATTTTCATATGGACAATCCTCCTGAAGCATGGAGAAAGATTTCAACTGGAATAAGAAGGATGTTTGGTGATCTTTTGGCCATTGACTTTTCTAAAAGAAGTAAATCTACAGAAATCCTGAAATACATGAACGAAAGCTGGAAGGAAGAAATCCCAGATGCAATCACAGGACAAGAAGATGAGGATCCCATCAAAAGCCGTTCTGTACAATCTGAGGTAACCTCCATTTCTCACCTGAACACCTCACAGCGTAGTGTTACTAACAAGTCCTTGTCTTACTTTTTGACCACAGACACTTCTGTATCTCAGTCTGAGATGACTCCATTGCCCCAGAAGGATGACATGGAAGAAGCACTGATCATATTCGATGATGAGTTCTCCTTATTTGTTGGTGCAGAGGTAAACATTGGATGAAGAAGAATCATGAGTGATGGTGCGTCCGAAAGAACATCACATATGGCCAACTTCCCCAGGTATGTACCTTTCTCAATTCACAATTTAATCTTTTAGGGCCATGTCACACTAGCAGTTCAGCACTAAGTCATCACTTTTTCCACCACAATATCCATCACTGATTTTGCTTTGATACTAAAGCAATCCAGTTTCAGTCAATAAATAGCCGCCACCTTATCTTCCTATAGAGGGATTATATTATTTTAGAGGCTCTCTGTACCTCTTCTGATCTGCAGATCTCTATAAAATGTATTACCGATCTACCAAGAATGTTGTAACACACTAAACCTTTCATCCCAACTCTACATTTTTGTAAGAATGGCAGGGGTGCAGTCTATACCTACATACTTGCATTATGCGTCCTTCACTTTCATCTCAGATGGTTAGGGGGGGGGGGTACGTCCGTGATAGGACTCTTGTTAGCAACTCACAAAGGGGTTGGGTTAGGCCTTGTAGTTCAGAAGTTTAAAGTGAAGCTTGAATCAAAGGGGCCGATACTAAAGTCCTTCTAGCTAACAATGGTAATAACAGGACTATTGTTGGATATGATATTAGAAGTTTGCTGTAAAATATTTGAAATGGTTACTATTTTATTATGGCATTGCCAAGACCATTTATAGTACATTTAGAGAGAGCCTTCGTCATTCATTTTATTTATGAATCTAGAGCAGTCAGATCAATGAAGGATGGTTGCTTTTTCGTTCCTGTAGGTCTCTATCCATTTTTATTTTGTCTTTTTGACTAGATTTGTCTATTCTGGGGATACTTTGTAATTTACACAACCACAATCTGCCATATAACCTCTTGGAGGAACCTTTTAAACATTTTTGTAACCTTTTTAACTGAACCACAACCGGTGATTTCATTTATTACTCCAGGATACTCAGTTTTTCTATATAGATATTCAGAACTGACCACATGCATTTTGTCCTGTTACATTCCCTGTTCATGTTTGCATTTCACAGATCATTTCTATATTTTGCTCTAACAATATTTCTTTACATTTTTCAGATGACAAGTCTGGACTATCCACAGTGGATGAACAAGGCCCCTGCCTGGTACATGGGGGAATGTAACTTGTAGATATATGAGTAGTTACTCCTCCTGTGCACTGGGTGGGGCTCTTGAATTTTCTCTGTACAGAAAAATGCCCATTGATCCTGCCAGAAATCCTTTGAGTTCATAAATTACTTTTTGAGCTGACAACACTGCCTCTGTTGCATCTGAAATGCTAAGCAGTGTTGTCAGCCAGGTTTAGAAGGACCTGTTTAGCACTGACAGAGGTATATACTGGTATGTCAACCACTTTGCCACATGATTTAACATTTGTAACTGTGTGTACTGGAAAGTCAACCACCAAATTACTTTTTGGTGAATTGGATTCATCATTGAGGCAAATTGTAGCTTCCAGGCAACTCCTGCTTGGAGTAAACCATGATAATCATATAGTATATCTGGGTAAATAGTATCTTAAGGTTTTCTTTAAATTCACCATTTTCACCTCACTATGTGAATTGTTCTCAAAGTTTATCATATTTTTGGGGGCGCATGCGCGGCCGGCTCTGGGATTACAGCTCCGTGAAGAGAGCTCCGCATCCCCGCCAGCAATAACCCGGCACTCACCAATCCCAGCAGCGGCACTGACCTCTCCCCACGCTGATAAGGGGACGCAGGTCTCCACTGGATCCCCAGGGAATATGCCCCGATGCCGCAGATCACCAGGGAAGCCAGGAAAGCTGACAAACTTTTTCCCAGCTCTCAGCCCCTGCAGGCAAGATGGTGCCGGCTTCTCACAGACAGATGCCTTACAGACAGAATGGAGACCAGTGCACACAACAGACCCCAGGCTCAAAGCAACATTATACCCTGGAGACCCTGGTGAGTCCTCTCCGCCCCTGTCTCCCACCACAAGTAGCCCTGCTAAGTCCAGACCTAGGCTGGACATAGAAAATCCTCCTGTCACTCAGCCTTCCTATTCTACACTCAATTCTGCTATTTCTACTCCATCCTTAATAGAAAATTTTCCTGCTTCAGACCAACCTATCACTGAACTGTCTATGAACAGTATGCTTCTCTCACTGTGACAAACATTACATGATGACCTGACGACGACACTATCGCAAATTTCAACCGCGGTACAACGACAGGACCACCATATCCGCCATATTGAAAATAAAATGAGGGAAATGTTCGCAGCTCACAACGACCTAATAGACGCATACACCGACCAGGGCACCGACATAGAACAGATTAACCTCAAACTAGCGGATCCTGAAGACCGCTCTAGGCGGAACAACATCAAATTCCACGCAATCCTAGAAAACATCAATTTGGACACCATAGAACCATATTTTCAACAATACATGAAACACCTCATTCCTTCCCTATCAGATGTAGAGCTCGCTATAGGTCCTGTGCGCAGATTACCAAAACTATCGTTCCTACTGGCCACAGTACCTAGGGACATCCTGGCACGTATCCACTTTTACCATGTGAAAGAAAAAATTATGATAACCACAAGAAACATTACATCACTACCGCCAGACCAAGCAAATATAAAATTATTTGCAGACCTATCTAAAGCCACTCTTCTAAACCGCAAGAAGCTTGTCACCATAACAAAAGCTCTGTGGAACCACGATATTGTCTACCAATGGGGTTTCCCCACAAAGGTCATTGTTAAACAACAAGGAAGGTTCTTTAAAATTAAATCTCTTGAAGCAGGCTTCGACCTCTTGAAAGTCTGGAAGATCCTATCAGCGGACTCCCACCAACCCACCTCCAACCATACTCCTAGGGGAGTATCCATGGCAGGTGGCCATGCCTGAAGATGAAGGATATAAAGGTTTTGTTGACTGGCAAAACAATTTTCATATGGACAATCCTCCTGAAGCATGGAAAAAAAAGATTTCATCCAGAATAAGAAGGATGTTTGGTGATCTTGTGGCCATTGACTTTTCTAAAAGAAGTATATCTACATAAATCCTGAAATACATGAGAGAAAGCTGGAAGGAAGAAATCCCAGATGCAATCACAGGACAAGAAGATGAGGATCCCATCAAAAGCAGTTCTGTACAATCTGAGGTAATCTCCATTTCTCACCTGAACACCTCACAGCGTAGTGTTACTAACACGTCCTTGTCTTACTTTTTGACCACAGACACTTCTGGATCTCAGTCTGAGATGGCTCCAGTGCCACAGAAGGACGACATGGAATAGGCACTGATCATATTGTATGATGAGTTCTCCTTACATGATGCAGAGGTAGACATTGGATGAAGGATAATCGTGAGTGATGGTGCATCAGAAAGAACATCACATATGGCCAACTTCCCCAGGTATGTGCCTTTCTCAATTCACAATTTAATCTTTTAGGGCCATGTCACACTAGCAGTTCAGCACTAAGTCATCACTTTTTCCACCACAATATCTATCACTGATTTTGCTTTTATACTAAAGCAATTCAGTTTCAGTCAATAAATAGCTGCCATCTTGTCTTTTTTAAGAGTGATTACCATTGATAGGAGTGCGCATGCGCGGCCGGCGGGACGGACATGTCCCGATGAGGCTCCATCTCCCCGTCGGGTGACAGCGCCGAGGAGCAGCGGGTCCTGGCCCGCAATACAGCCTGGGGGGATCCGATCCCCGAGGCAACCCTCCCAGGGTCTGATCCACCCTGGTCTACGGCGGATCCTCCGCAGCAGGTCGGAGAAATCTGACAGGGGACTCTGTCCCCATTGTGAGCCGTGCACAGGCCCGCCCACCGCTGTCTACACAGCGCCGAGGCTGAGGAGAGAGAGCAGGGGGGCTGAGATCAGCATAACAGCCCCCCCCTGACAAGCAGCAAAATGGTTAAGGGGGCACCCCGGCACCAGGTCCCCCCTTCAACCAAAACAATCAAAGAGGCCCTGGCAAAGGCCTCCACAAAGATGGCCACCGCCCCAGCTCGTGGAAGCAAGCAAGCAGCAGGGGCATATGCAGCCCTGCAGGATCCGCAGCCCAGCCATCCCTGCACATCTGAGGGCGAGTCTGACACTGAAACTGATGTCCCTGCACAAGCCCTGACGCCTGACCTTACACCCCCTGACCTATTGTCACGCTTTGAAAAAATGCTACATAAAGCTTTGAAGCAAACCTCGGACCGCATCACTGCCATGCTATCTAGGGAAATCCATGAACTAGGACAACGCACTGTGGACCTAGAACAGAGAGTAGACGGTCTTGACACCTTGCTTCAGACACATACGGATGACCTTGATCTCCTGTGTGACGAAAACGCAACATTATTAACACGACTGGAGGACTTTGAAAACCGAGCACGGCGCTCAAACTTACGTATCTGTGGCCTTCCGGAAACGATCGTCGATGTCCAATCAACGGTAACAGCTCTGTTCCAAGAGCTTGCCCCAGCTATCCCAATCGAAAGATTAGAATTGGATAGAGTTCACAGGGCGTTAGCATCATGACGCACGGGCGGTCCACCACTCAACATTATAGCCAAGCTCCACTTTTTCCGTACCAAGGAGCAACTCCTACAAGCTGCCCGTAATGCAGAATCTGTACAGTTCCAGTGTCATACCTACCAATTATTCCAGGATCTGAGCCCCACAACTATCTCCAAGCACAGGGCTATGAAACCTCACCTACAAGTACTTCAACAACACGCTATACCATATAGGTGGAGCTTCCCCTTTGCAGTGCGATTCCGATATCAGACCCGAGATTACACCTTCAAGACTCCAGAGGACCTTTTAGACACCTTGCGGATCCTACAACTACATCCCCCAGCGATGCCTTCAGAAAGCGCCAAGCGGAGGTCCACATCCTGCTCGCCGCGGAAGTCCTTCCCCGCACATACAACTGAAGGTCAACTCAGCCTCCACAAAAGAGGGCGTTTTTCGTCTCCGGGCCTATCTTCGCAAGATACCATGGACTGAACTATGTCCCACGCTTATCTTTTTTTTTCCTTTTTTTGCCACACACACCAAACGGTGTACTTTTTTGACTAACATTGATATCCTTTCTCCCTCTAACTGTTAAATTTTGGTTGCCCCGCAACCTGGGGATTGTTCTGCACCCCCCCTCCTGGGCTTCATTTTAGTTTATATTTGGGAGCCTAGGCTTTGGCAGCATGCGATGCCACACCCCTACACCCAAGATGTCTCACTAGTACTGCTAGTGCCGTCTGAGTCTGGGACACCCTGATTTTCTCGGATGTTTTTTTTTTTTATATATACCTGTTTTTTCTACCGGGACCTCGCCACCATTTATTAATCACATTGCTGTCATCCTCACGGTCCGCGTACCTGCACACTCCACCCTAGTCCCTGTGTTATTGGTTATTTAATAACACTTGGGCTACTATTGCTCCCTAGCCCACCCTGATCCAGGGTGTCCTTGGGAACCCACCTTTTAGGCCTTAAATGGCCTCCTACACCCCTTCTTTCATGTTACCTCTCTCATACCGTACCCCTCCTCCCTCCCCCCAACATGACTCCATGACTTTGTGCAACATACTCTGCAACGTTCTCATCCCCCACAGTAATCGTCAGGCTCCATTCCGGGCGGTAGTGCCATGCTATCCAAACCACTATGCACTTTCCCCATGGGCTCGTTAAATATCCTTACCCTGAATGTACAGGGCCTTAATATTCCACAGAAACGGAATAAGGCTTTCCGAACCTTTGCTACACTTCAAGCTCACGTGGTCTGTCTACAGGAAACACACTTCACTCCCAACTCCACCCCTAAGTTTTTTGGCCCTCGATATCCTCAGGTCTATACAGCCTCTGCCACCACCAAACGCAGGGGGGTACTGATTGCCTTCCATCGCACAACACCTATGCACCGAAATCAAAGACCCGGAGGGTCGTTACCTCCTGTTAGTAGGGCAACTCCTAGATGTAGATGTCACTATTGTTGCATACTATGCCTCAAACCAAGACCCTTTACCATTCCCTTCCCACATACTCTCGGTTATAGACCACCATAAGCGCAGAACTTTAATTGTTAGCGGAGACTCTAACAGTGTAATATATCCCTTTCTAGACAAATCTCCTCAACCATCCCCTGTCCCTGCCTCTAAACAAACCTTCCAAGCCATACTACAACGTTATTCTTTGATAGATACATGGCGGGAACTCAACCCGACTAAACGCCAATACACCTTCTATTCTCACCCCCACCAGTCATTCTCCAGGATAGATCATATTTTCATTACCACCGCCTCTTCCCCCCGGCTCCTGACTTCTGAAATAATTCCAATCCCTTGGTCTGACCATTGCACCATATTCACGACTATGACCTCGTTAGCCCCATCCCCCGCTGAATCCTCTTGGATCATTAACGATAACCTGCTTGCAAATCCAGCTCACTGTCTAGAAATCGAAGCAGCCCTTAAAGACTATTTCTCTCTTAACCAATCACCTGATATTTCCCCTCTCCTGTTATGGGAAGCACACAAACCGGTATTGCGAGGGTTTTGCATTAGCAAAGTATCCTTCTTAAATAAAACCAAAAGACAACAACGTCTCTCACTGGAGCAAACCTATGATTGTTCTCATCAAGCCTTCCAGGCGGCTCCTACGCCTGCCAACCGTGAGGCCCTGGAGCGATCTAGATTGGTTCTAGATCTCTTTCTCACAGATCAAGCGGAACTCTCACTCCGTAGATCTAGGCACAAATATTATATTAGGGCAAATAAACCCAATACATTCCTGGCTCTCTCACTTCGCAGGTTCGACCAGCTCACTAAACCTATCCGAATTTGCACCTCTTCTGGCAACCTCACTAGTAACCCAGAACACATTCTACAGACTTTCCATAAACACCTGTCACAGCTTTATTCTTCTTCCACACCTTTTGACCCTACACAAGCTGATACCCTTCTAACTTCCATTTCTTTACCGAAACTCTCAGAGTGCCAATTAGCGACATCTCCCCAGCCGAAACCTTAGATGCTATTAAAAGTCTAAAACTACGTAAACGCCCAGGACCAGATGGCTTCTCAGCCACTTACTATAAAAAATTTGCTCATCTCCTCACACCTATCCTCACTAATGCTTTTAACACTTTACTATCTGGCCAAACCTTCAACCATGAAACAGTGCAAGCGAACATTTCAATGATCCCAAAGCCGAATTCTGATGACACGCAGTGGGCCAATTATAGGCCAATCTCTCTCCTGAACATTGATATCAAACTTTTAGCAAAAATCCTCTCTTCACGTCTTAACCTGTGTATTGGCTCTCTAATTCATAACGACCAAGTGGGCTTTATCCCAACTAGACAAGCGGGAGATAACATCAGACGTGCATCTCTTTTGGCAAATTTTAGCCAGGTCTCGCAATATTCCCGCCTGTTTCCTGTCCTTAGATATCCGGAAAGCATTCGATACAGTCTCATGGCCATACCTCAACTATATTTTGCACCGTTGGGGTTTTGGCCCACACTTTTTAACCTGGATCTTCTCACTGTATCGAGAACCCTCGGCCAGAATTAGGTATCTGGGGCACAGGTCAGCTCAGTTCCGATCTCTAGAGGCACAAGACAGGGCTGCCCTCTGTCCCCCTTGATCTTTTCCCTGGCTATAGAGTCTCTGGCCCTCTTAATCAGAGCTAACCCGGATGTCAGGGGACTCGAGATAGGGGGCACACATCATAAGTTATGTCTCTTTGCGGATGACGTCTTGCTCTTTCTCACATCCCCATTGACTTCCTCTCCTTCCCTACTACGGCTTCTCGAGGCGTTTGGTTCGCTCTCTGGTCTAATAATAAACCACAATAAATCAACAGCACTCAACATTTCTCTCCCCCCTATAGAGCTGATGCATCTGAAGCAGATTTTACCATTCCCATGGTCACAGTGTCATATCCCTTTCTTAGGAATCAAACTGACTCCTAAGTTATCAGACCTTTACGCAGCTAACTATCTTCCAGTGCTAAACCATCTTTCTGCTCTTCTGACCAAATGGTCTTCCCTTCCCCTCGCATGGCTAGGCAGAATAGCAGTGATAAAAGTGTGGTATAGGCATCATCCTGTAAATCTGGAGTGTCTAAAGATTGATTAGTTTTGTTTTTAGTATACATGGTTTTTAGAATTAACTTCCTCGCAAACAGTTGTATGGTGTGTTTTTTAGGCTTCAAATTTGTCCATGTTGGTGTTAGGACAGAAGCCAAGACCCTTGTTAAGGATACTAATTTTATGTTCAGATAAACTATAACTTGTAAGATTGATGCTCATTTCATTGTCCTTACTAGGTATGCTGGATTCATCAGCAATCAATTTCTGTGACCTATGTTGGAATTTGAAATAATTGTGGTTTGGTTCTAAAAAAACCTTCCTTGGTTGTATATGAAATATTTCCTGGACTACGTGGGGCTGAATGTGAGGTATTTTGAGTGCATGTACAGTAGATGGAGTAGCAATGCAATCCTCACCACTTAAATTACCACCTGATCCGGTTAGGTCCCTATTTGGAACATTAAAAGGTGCTTGATCAGTAGTGCATTTTTCTTAAATGATTGTTTGACCAGCCCATCGCCAGGGGGACTTCTTTTTTCCCTTTTTATGGGATTTTTTTTTTTAAACCTGTTTAACTCCTCTTGGCCTCCATTGAATTTTGTGAAAGGTTGGAAAAATTAGGAGTGTGCATCATCAAAATTTCTATACATGATTTTCTTTCTACCAATCCTAGAATTTAAATGACATTTATAAGCTTTTTGTTCACCAAATGCTAATTTATCCCTACGAACTTCTCTCCTTACCAATTAAAATTTCTTTGGTATGTTCTATGTGTGTTTTTAAGATCACATTCAAATTGAACAAATTTAGGATGATTGTTAAATAACTTTGCATGTATATCAATTGTTTTATCAATGTATTTTAATTTATGATGATACTCGTCAATCAATAGACATATTTTGAGGTTTTTTTTTTTTCCCCCCCTTGGCCTGTCTCACCTGTCTTTAATCATCATGACCTACTACAAAGGTAAAGAATGGGAAATCCTTATGTCCAGTGTATGAGGAGGATTCCAGCAAACATTACACCCCGACCGTTTTAACCCTGGCAGAATGACCATACCAAAAACCTCAAGCGACGCAGTCTTGCACTGGAGCGACTATGGCGCAAAACCAGATCCCAACAAGCGTTCACCTGATATAAATCCGCCTTCCTCACCTACACTTCCTCCCTCCACGCCACCAAGCAAGCCTACTTTGTAACCCTCATCAATACCCTCTCCTCCAGTCCTCGCTGGCTCTTTAGTTTTAACTCTACTCTCTCCGCCCCCACCTCCACCCAGTACCTCACTCACCGCCCACGAGATTGCTAACCACTTCCAAAGCAAGATCGATGCAAATCATAGGGACATTGTCACTGCTCAGACGTCCGCCCCACCTAGCACCCCCACACAAAAACCCCCCTCAACACTCCTCTCCTTCAACCTCGCCACTGTCCAGACCTCCACCCCGCCCAACATTCCTCACACTAAAACCCCCTCAACACTCCACTCCTTCGACCCTGCTACCACTGAAGAGGTTGCTAAGGTCTTCTGAAGCTCGCTTTACCACCTGCCCCCTTGACTCTGTCCCTACACAACTCCTACGATCTCCATCCTATGCTCCCTCACTCACATCTTTAATCTCTCCCTCTCTACTGGCGCATTCCCCTCCCCTCTGAAGCATGCGCACATCACTCTCATACTTAAAAAACCCTCCCTGGATCCCACCAACCCGAACAACCTCAGACCCATCTCCCTGCTGCCATTTACATCCAAACTCTTTGAGCGCTTAGTCTATAATCGCCTGAGTTCCCACCTCACCGACAACAACTTCCTTGATCCCCTACAGTCTGGCTTTCGTCCCCTACATTCCACCGAAACCGCCCTACTCAAACTCTCCAATGACCTGCTAACCGCCAAAGCTAATGGCCACTAGTCAGTGCTCCTATTCCTTGACCTCTCTGCGGCTTTTGACATGGTTGACCACCCCCTCCTCCTCAAAACTATACTTTCTTGGCCTCAGACTCTGTTCTCTTCCTATCTATCACAGTGCTCCTTCAGTGTTACCTATAACGCTACCAACTCCCCCTGACTCCCCCTCTCTGTTGGGGTCCCTCAAGGTTCTGTCCTCGGGCCCCTTCTCTTCTCCATCTACACCTCCTCCCTTGGCCAACTGATACACTCCCACGGCTTCAACTACCATCTCTTTGCCGATGACATGCAAAGCTCTACCCCTTTCCTCACCCCTTCAGTCTCCGCCTGAATCACTAGCCTTCTGATCGACATATTGGATTGAATGTCACTCCACTTCCTCAAATTAAACCTTTCCAAAACCGAGCTCCTAGTTTTGTTTTTTTTTCTCCCCAGCCTGCGCCCCCCCCACCCCGACTTCTCCATCACGCCACCATATGCCCCACCCCGCAAGCCAGAGTACTAGATGTCATCCTAGACTCCAATCTGTCTTTACAGCCCCAGGTCCAATCACTGGCATTCATGTAGACTCCACCTCCGCAACATCTCCAAAACACATCCGTTCCTACCCCGGAAACTACTAAGCAACTCATTCACTCCCTTATTATATCATTACTTGACTACTGTAACTCCCTCCTCACTGGCTTACCTCACCACAGGCTTTCCCCGCTTCAGTCTATGCTGAATTCTGCAGCCAGACTCATCCACCTCACCAACTGCTCTGTATCCGCCACCCTCCTCTGCCAATCCCTCCACTGGCTTCCGATTGCCCAAGGCATTAAATTCAAATTACTAACCTTGATGTACAAAGCTGTTCATAGCACTGCCCCAAACTACATCACCGACCTGGTATCCATTTACCACTCAAAACGTACTCTCCGCTCCCCATAAGACCTCCTACTCTCGAGTTCCCTGGTCTCCTCCTCCCATGCCCGTCTCCAGGGCTTCCCCCATCCTCTGGAACTCACTACCCCAATCCATCAGACTGTTGCATACCCTCCTCACGTTTAGGCGCACCCTGAAAACCCATCTCTTCAGGGAAGCCTACCCTGCCCTCAGCTAATTGCCAATCTCCTCCACTCTTCCTACCACTCTATCCCCCACAGCTATTTCCTCCGGTACCACTATAACCTCCCTCCTAGATTGCAAGCTCCAAGGAGCAGAGCCCTCGAATCCCTCGTGTATTGTTACTGTACTGTCTCGTGTACTGTCTCCCATTATAATGTACAGCGTTGAGCAAACCGTTGGCGCTATATAAATATTGTATAATAATAGACTTATCCATATTATTTGCATTTCCACCCTATGGGCCATTGCTCTCCATTGGAAGTCCCCAGTAGTCCCTCTGCCTCTGTATTGTGGGTAGTTGATATGGTCATGCTCATGGAATGTATTCAGTACACATTACTGGACAGGATGCATTCGTTCAACAGAAAATGGGATGGTTGGATGGTGCATTGGCACTTAATGATAGATTAAATCTCTGCTGTACCATTATTTGTCTTTGACTCTTGTCAGTTATGTGGTTAATCTGCCTACAATGATGACTTCCTCTCTCATGTATTTGATCTTTCATTTTTTGTGATTATCTTTATTTCATTGTAAAATTATTTATGTACATTTTTCTTGCTGTTCATTCTATCTCATGTATGATGTGCAGTTTTTGTAGTCCCATCTTTTAATAAAAACTTTTGTAAACAAAAAAAGACTGAATTAAGTTTGATGTCAATTTTTTTTGCTTCATTTAAACTTCTCTTTAACATGTTTACAAATATTGCATTATAACAAAACCAAATCTGTAGCTATTTATAAAGGATTTACTGCAAAGGTTTGCTGGACATTCATTCATCTGTATTTTATGCCACTAACAGGGGATTCATTCTCTTGGAAAAATGCAGCAGATGGATGAATCTTATTTGAGAAAGGTAAACAATATTTAACCGTCATCTACATACAACATACTAGATTTCAACTAAATTAAGATTTGTCCATTGCATTTAAATTCAAAGAGGATTCACCCATCATTTTCCATCAAGATTCACTCATCAGCAGTGAAAAATATAATCAATTCGTGAAAGTGACAAATTCTCATCAATTCCTATAAATCATACTTTTAGTTAAACCATTACATATCCTTGTGATCAATAAAATATAACTGCTCAGTGCAAAAGAAGTGACTTAGTGCAAATGATCCACTTCCAGGAATCCAGCCAAAAATCGCAGCTGGTATTCGTGTTTCTCCACCCCCACAAGGATATGCAATTAATTATTTAAGTATCATTTATATGGTTTAATACAAATGTATTTGTCATTTTCATGAATTGATTATGTGCATCCCTGGATTCATTGAGATGTTACAGGGCTAGCACAGCACATTTGATCTGATAATAGTTGGGTTGTTGGTGTTTATGGCAACTCTTGTAGCAGTTGCTAATGTAAGCAGTTGTGTCCCTTCCTATGCTGAGATAATCCTGCAAATTTGGCATTCCCAGAGGTCCACAGTGGGACACCCCTAGTCCCAACAATGGAGGGTGGCTCCCATAAAAATGGCCATTGTGATGCAAGCAGTATCGGCAGTCACACCTCAGCCAGGTGTTCTACCTCCTCTTTAACATATCAATTCACAAGCCCATCACCATTGAGATGATCAGTTCTGTCCTGGGGGGTAACATTTCTCTCTTTATTCTGCAACTACATAGTCATTGTCATAGAATGAAGAAAAACTAAAGCATATTTTATTAAATATCACAATCTCTATTGTATTGTTACATTTTACCTAAATTGTTAAATTATTTGTTTTATACTTTTCACTACATTTCAGATTTCAGCTGTTTTTTAGTGACCATCTCCATGCAGTAGGCCTCCTTGATGAACAACAGCTGACATGAGGGGGAAGCTACACAGCAAGTGTATTGATTGTATTCAGTCTGTTCAGACAGGTAGAACAATAATGAGAAGAGGTGAATTACAACAAATATGATAAGATGGAAACAGATTCTCCTTATAATGAGCCAATATGACTACCTTCCTGCACCCCGGTCTATTGTTATGTCATACAGTATCACCTGTAATTAATAGAATATCGCCCCTTGGCAGCTTACATTTAAATCAAACAATTCCCTTCTATCTTCAGAACCCGGACATACAGTATAAGACATATTACACAACCACATTGATCAAACTCTAGCTAATATATATTTCTCAGTACAAGAACTATTGATATCTACCAATGGAGATTTCACATAAACTCATATTGTAACAGTCACCCCCTTGTAGCCAGTAAAACCAGACCACACATGTAATAATGGTTTATATGCAATCTCCTTTAAGATTTCAAGTTTTGCCTTTGTATTCTGAAGACTCTTTAATCACAAAATGATATCTATTCTCACATTGGACCCCTTTGGCAGGGAGGGGGACTAGACCACATAGCCAGGCAGAATGGAGGCAGATTGGACCCCATTGGAAGGCAGAATGGAGGTAGACTCCAGTACAGCTCTGTCATCTCTCTTCCATAGATCTGGATCTTAATGTCTGTAGTCCATCATTTTTGCTCTGGATGTACGAAGTTCATAATCACAAAAGAAAAAAAAATCAGTTCTCGGTAGTCCAATAATACATAAGTCTGAAATGCCGATCTGATCATGTGGCACTTGTTTCTTGAACATCCTTTCATAATTATTTTAATTTGGTAAAGCTGACTTGGTAAAGTATTTTTGGATACGCTTTCCTGGCTTTCTGAAATAAAACAAATAAAAAATGTATCCCACAATGTTCTAAGACTGGAATATTCCATACACAGGATGGAGACACAAAATTTAGAATAACAATGGTGTCTACTTTGAATAGCCAACACCTGATAGTCAATAGACAGAGGGGACATGATGAACAATGTTGATGGGATCCTGTATGTACAGTAAGCATGGAATGAACAATAGTACAGGTGGACCCCCCAGGAAGACAATAGGAACAGTAAACATTGGCAGTGTTATGCTAATAACTACCACAAGCAATTCACCAGCCAATGTTAGGGGGGCAGTACACCTCAAAAGTCAACCTCAACTTATAATAATGTATTCTAGATGTAACAGATATTAAAAACACAATCCAACAAATACGTATCTGCTAAACTGACCACACATACACAGCTCCATACCCTAGAACGTTTTTTAGCCTTGCACAGAAAGACCAAAACTCATCTATTTAAAATAATTGGAAGTAATGAATTCATTTCCACTTTCCCAGCAATGAGAATGCTTAAAACATTAAAATCATCTCCATAAGTTTCTCTTAGTTTCACTTTCCTGCAAAATACAATGGGGGTGATTTAGTAAAACTTGAGAGTGCAAAATCTGGTGCATCCCTGCATAGAAACCAATCAGCTTCCAGGTTTTTTGTCAAGGTTTAATTGAACGAGCTGAAGTTAGAAGCTGATTGGCTACCATGCAAAGTTGCACCAGATTTTTCACTCTCCAGTTTTAATAAATCAACCCCAATGCATTTAGGTGACACAAAATTTAAATGAAAAAACTGTTAAGGCTTTTATTAAAAAAAAAGGTCCAGCTTTTTGCCTTATAAAATAAAAATATCATAGTGAGAAAAAAGATTAAACCCAAAAATTCCCACTACTGAAATCTTCCCCATTAAATTAACTGTGTTTAATGGTTCTTCCAATATATTTATGGGAGATCTAAATATTGAAAAACAATTCTGTGGTGTATCCTCCCTGTTTGTTTTGGAGGGCTTCTAATACCCACTATGTTGCACTGAAACCCTCAGTTGAGTGTTCTGACAAGTGGTCACAAATTAAGTTACCCAATCAATATACTTTACTAAATTATACCACTAGAGATAATAGATCTCAGAGAGTTCATTGTCCTATAGTCACGGGGTGCAGGAAGCAAAATCACTTGAGTCTCCCATCAACACAGTCAGTGTTGATGGGGGAATCCCTCCCATTGAGCTATTGTGTTCCCCTGGTGGAGATAGGTGGTGAAGGGAGTCTATTAGCTGTACCCAATTTGATCGATCAATCAACTTTGGTACATTCACCACACCTATACATAGGTTAAATATTGGCAGGTCATTGCTGAACCGTCCAAGATTTGAACCTTCTATGGCGGGCTTTAGTTACAAAGCTTTCCATACTAAACATGGCAGCCATTTCCAGCAGATGGTGCCCACAGTTTTCAAGTAATTACCTTAAAACTTTTCAGAGTTCCACTAACAAGTTGAGCTTATTTATTTTTTTAAGCAATTAGTCAGACTACAATATTCAGTACACCCAAGGTGTTGGAGCACAGAAATTTACCAGAACAATAAGATCTACCCTGAATGGTTTCAGCCGACACCCAACAGACAATACACAGAGGAGTGACTGAAGGCAATGGTGATGGGATTTGGTAATTACAGTAAACAAACAATAATAGAGGTGAACACCCAGACACTCAGCAGAAACAATTGACAATGACAATGGCTACCATTTCCCCCAACAACAATGTTTTGTAGTGTATAACAAAAGAACCCTAAAATACTCCATACTCTGGTCCACTGACCACACACAGCTTTATACACTATAAAGTTTTTACAATGCACAGAGAAAAAAATAAAGCTATAATTTATCTGCAACATCTGTATTCACTTTATTCATTTTCTACAAAGTTCCCCTTTTCTAAAAATGAGGATGCTAAAATGTGTGCATTACCAAACATCCTCCCTGCTACATTTAGCTTTAATTTCATACAAATACAATCCATTTCAATAAAACAAATCACAATAAACTAAAACAAGTTTTAAAAAAATAAAAATCTTTCAATTCATGATTTTTTTACCTTAATAATAAAATAAACAAAAAATAAATAAAATCAAACAAACAAAATAATATTTCCTCTTCAGTTTACTATTATCCCTATTAAATTGACCGGCTTCAGTTGGTTCTTCCAATATCCTTTTCCTGAATATGGCAATCCTGCAATCTAGTAATATAGAAGGTAATTATCAAGCATGTTCTACTATCCAACCTAATGCAGAGTAGCTGCTTATTTCCTGCATTTCCTCCACATTTGGTCTATGATTCCCTATGCCTTGCTCAATAAAGTACTGGAAGTATGGGACACACTGGTGAGGCCACCTCCTTACCTTTACTATGGCACCCCAAAAACACTTCATTACCCTTAGAGAAGAAAATCTGGATTTTACCAACATTAGGGGGTTTATTAACCTTTTCAGTTAAAATAATTTGACCCCCAATGTGATCTGGACTTGTCACAATGGAGTACTCTCTATTTTTTGTTTGGTGACCTCAAGGTGAACATTTAAAGTAAAGTAGATTGTGGAGACAAAATACAACAAATACAAACCAAACATGACAATAAAGACATACATTTCACCATCTCAGGGAAAGTTCCTTCATCTCTCCCCAATGAACATATATGTGTATGAGCGCAGTGCTGAGTCTGAGCAGTTCCACATTACTAAAAATGACTAGTGATGAAGCCCCATAGCAGAAAAATGTATTTTGGCCTCAAACTTTATATGTAAATCCTCTGCTTGTAAAAGATTAGTATATATCGTAAGAATCTGCAGAAGATTTTTGAAGCTTTTAGTGATGGAACATCTTTGTTAAAACCTTTAAAGAATAATTTTACTTTCAGGGTCCAATCACAGCTCAGCATTCCAGCCTTTGTCAGTTCATATATATTGCCCACTTTATAGTCTCAGGTGGGTGGAGTTCTATGTTGGTTTTATATTTATGATTTATATATGGATGCATGTTTATATTTCATTTATTTAGACACATTTTATACATAAACTTTCCATGGCTAAATTGGGTCAATGTGATATTTTGCATTTTTGTAAATTTATGTTGAACGATTTAATACAAATATATTATTAAAAGAAAATTAAGACATTTTATACATTATCTCTATAAATCTTAGCATCTACAAACTGTTTCCTTGGTTAATTAAATAATTTAAAATTAGTTTCAGAGTAATTTCCCGCCCTCATCACACTGGCACAGCATAAACAATCCCCATTCATATGGACCTACCTGCTCCACCCTTCAGGAGCCCATTACAAACTCACCAATCATATGTTAATGAGCAGCTCCTGTGTGTTGGCCAATCAGAATCTCCTTTAACAAATTCTTTTTTCTCCCCACATATATACCAGACCTCCAGTTCTTACTTTCAGTGACTCTCATTTTGCTTGTAGCAAAAGTGATTCATTTCCTCCATTGACTGCTTCCCGCCAGAATTGCTTTTCAGAAGACCACATAGATTTCCTCCGTGAAGACCGACTTGGAGACCATCTATACCTTCATTTTCCAAAGTAAGTCATATAGAACTTCATAGTTTTATAATCCTCAGTTTTATCCTTTTCTAGGGTTTTTCTACTATTAGAAGATGTACTTAGCAGAAAGTTAGATAGTAAAACTGTTTAATGTTCTCTATTTTTCACACTTACCTGTTATTTATTGTCACACAAATAGCTAGAGGCCAACTCCAGCCAATCCCATTTATTTGCTTGATTTATGAATGAGTTATAACTTCTGTCAGGTTTTTATTACCACCTGGGTCCTTATTGGGAAGATCCGCTAGTGACCCAATACTGGGACACACATGGCAATAAACACCTGACAAAGATATCAGTCTGAGTGCTCCAACTATCTTGTCCTATGACATGCTCAGATCATTTGTTGTACTTTGTACTTAACATTTAAATATACTGTGTGTGTGTGTGTATATATATATAAAAACATTTTTCTGTTTATCTTCATCCCTTGCTAGTCTGGCTAAAGTATTCTATGGCATTCTTTTGCAACCAGGGTGTCCAGGTACCCTGGGGTGCCTTCTGGGTTCTTCAGCAATGCCTTGGTAGTATTGCCCCAAAAACTGTAAACAAGACAGTAAGAGGATCAGTCCTGCCTTTTTGTTACACAAACCACAAATTTGTATTGTGCAGCATTACAACCTTGGGTTCTGTGGGGTCCAGCCGCTGACATTCCTAACAACGGATGATGTAATTGGTTGAAAAGGAGGACATCAGTCACCTGAATCCTTGTTTGCCCCTCTCCATCAGCACTGGGGTCACTTTAGCTGAGTGAGGGAGAATGTTGGGACATGTTGGTAGCAATGTGCAAAGGTGCAATAGCTATGAAAGAACAAACCACTTCTAATGTTGGGGGTCCTACTTGTGTGGATGTTGCTGCGTTACGTAAAACTATTTGTTTAGTTCTTACATTTTAGCATGGGGTGCCTCCAGATTGTGTGGAATTTTAAAGGGCACGTTGACTAAGAAAAGGTTGAGAAACACTGTTCTATGGTGTATGCATAGCAAGACCAGTATAGGTCCATGATGAGGGACCCCTTGTATTCCCCTGTTACTATATAATGCTAGAATGCAGTTTTTCATTGTCCAGTTATACCTGACTCTGGAATATTTCCTGTTGTGAATTGATTTTGGTCACCTTTGGAAATAGCCACCAAATCTTCTTTCTGTTTATGTACCTGTTATTAATCTTTAATAAAAATATTATGGGACAAAAAAAATGTACAAAACCTAATAAAGGTTTTCATTCTTCCCCCACTTGTGCCCTCTTATAGAGGTTTTGCTGACCACACACATGAAGTGAGGGAAGATCGGACGTCAGAAATGGCAATAAAAAGTTAAAAGATGTTCTAACCCTTTTCGGTTTTTGTCCAAATTCTTTGGTTGGATTTGTGCTTGAAGTCTCAGGAAGTCACATATCTTTAGTAAATAATTTTACTGTATTACAGCAAAGTAAAACCAGGGACTTCCTAGGATGGCACCTAAGGACAGAAAGTCAACACCCAGCTATAAAAGATATTTTCATAAATGTTAGTCATATCATGCAAAAGTTTAAAAGATTCACACATGATGTTCAATACAAAAACTTTTGTATGATGTGACTAATACATTTGGAATTTGTATCCCTATGTTTTGAATTGATATCCCTGGCTGCCATCCTAGGAAGTCCCCGGTTGTTACCTTGTTGTAGACATTTGTTGGTTTGTAATGATGGCACTCTCGGCCCTTTGCCCAGTGCCATTCTACATCACTCCTTTCTCTCTTTGGAATCTATAAAATAATTGGACTTCTTACATATAACTTGTATGTATCAGAGTAAGGGTTCGTGTCCATAGAATCAGTTTGATGTCCATTTGAGACCCTTCTAAAATAATTTATAATACTGTATACTGACAGGTGAATTTGATCGGCTTCAAGTGGGTTTTGCATTACCATAGACTTATATAGGAAAACAATATCCACTTGCTGTGAATAAAAGCTCATCAACATAAGCCCAACATGTATTTAATAAGAATTGTAAGCATATATCAGCTTTAAAATGTAAAATAACTGTCTTTAGTTACAATACTACCCCTCCCCCCACCTCTAATGAAGGTGACAATTAATAACAGTAACTGGGTGATATCCAGAGAGATGATTAATGCCGCTTACTAATGATTAGTGCCAAATGAAACTCATTTGTATTTTTTGATGTTGTGATTCCAGAATGGCTTCTAGCATTGTAGAAGTAACCAAGAACACTGCAAGGAAACTTCTTGAGCTCATTGCCGAAACCTCAGAAAACCTGAGGATGATGGAAGTCACAGACCACTTCCACCCCATCAAAGAGCTCGGGACAGGATCGTACGGAAAGGTTCTCTTGGCCAAACATCGGGGTTCAGGTAAATTTGTAGCCTAATTCATGTAAAGAGAATTATTTACAGAATCAGTTGTGCTTCTGAGTGCTTTTGAGCAGCATTTTTAAGTTTCTAAGTTTTCCAAGCCCCCCTTGCTTCCAGTTTTTGAGTGATGGTTATGGATCTTAATAAGTCAGAGCTTTTAGATTTACATAAACTTCTAACTAACTTTAGCAGGTTTTTAGCAAGCTTCATCATTTCTCTAATGTTGGGTTTATGATACTCATTGTCTTTTTATGTCTTTCTTTTTAACAGATGAGTTGGTGGCTATGAAACTGATGAATAAAGAGAAAACTCCAATGGACAACTTCCTAGTGGAATACGGAATGTCTCTTAGTCTCAGCGGCCATCCAAATATCATCTAAACCCATGAAATCGCTTTCCAAACCAGCAACGATTATGTCTTTGTCCAGAAGGTGGCACCAGCTGGAAACCTTCATTCAATAGTAAAGCTAAATGTAAGTTTGTATCAAAAATGTATTGATCTTTATAAAGTCACAATTTCTAGTTTTAGTTGCTTTTGAAGCATTTCTGAGTTTTAAAGGTTCCTTTCCCAGGGCAGTGAGTTGGTAGGATGTATAGTTGGCATACGCTTGTTGTTTAAGGTATGTGTATCACTCAAGATATGAAGCAAGGTTTAAAATGGAGTAAGATGGGTTAAGATGGATCTTGCACCATTAATGGCACCATTTTGTATGCTGACAGGTTTCCTTTAATCCTAGTCCTTGTGTATTCAGCTAATGTATGTTTGTTTCCCTGTACACGAGGTAAGGTGGGTTCAATATGTTGGGTAACATTGTGTTATATTTGTGTCTAGTGACTAATTTTCTCTCTTTTTTCCCTACAGGTTGGTTTAAATGAAGATCTTGTAAAGGGTTTTGTTCCACAGGTAGCGAGTGCCTTAGACTTTATGCACAGCAGAGGAATGGTCCATCAGGACATTAAACTGGACAACATTTTGCTCATGGACATTGAATGTAAGGAAGTCAAATTAGCAGATTTTGGACTGACGAGGCTCCGGGGCACTCAAGCACCATGTATGGCCTGGTCCATCCCATATACTGCTCCGGAATTGTGCAGCTTAAAAGAAGGGGATCAATTGCTGCTGCACCCGAGCATTGACGTGTGGGCGTTTGGAGTCTTGTTGTACACAGTTATGACCGGCACATTTCCTTGGGAAGAAGCAGGGGGTCATGACCCCATGTATCGGGAGTTTGCTTGGTGGCAAACGAAGAAAGACCTAACCTTGGCACCAGGAAAGTGGCAACAATTCTCCATGGAAGCCAGGCAGATGTTCTGGGACTTGTTGGCCCTCAATGCCTCTGAGAGGTGTTCTGCTATGGACATTTTAAAATATGTCCACCTGCCATGGACAGCAAAAATGCCTCCAGAGAATCTAACCAGGAAAACAGTCATACATGTGATATAACAGAGTGCATGATGTCCATTGTGGAGCCTCATCAAGTGCTGCCTCATACAAGACTCATGTCCTAGGGGAAGGTAAGTCTAAATCTTAGGACTGCTGGCTTGTTCTGCATCTGGTCACATGTTTGCTTATCTACTGTAATTGCTGATTTCAAGAATACTAACTCATAGCATAGGAAAACCGTATATAATGAGCCACAGAAGCACAGATCTAATTGGACCACATGTCCACTTCTTTCCACCACAGTTCTCAAAAGCAATTTTACTATTCAAACATATATCATTCTAAAGCTATAACACCGATGTATGCTTACATGGTACCTACACTAATTACACATTCATTCTATTTGGCTTTAGTCTCCCAATGATTCCCCTGCCTAAGAAAATATTATATGGTCAAATTACGGGACCCTCTGCTCCAGGGCCACAGAGCAGCTAATGGCATGGTTATACTACATAGAAATTACATTGCACTTCTTCTCACCATTGATTTTATTGTTCTCCTTAAATGGCCTTAAAACTCATTTCCAGTTTTATTCTTTCATGTGGTAGGAGGGGGGCCTGTTTACAAAAACAAGCAATGTTCACCCTCCTCAAGCTCTAGTGCTGCCCCATATTGTCTTTGCTCCAGATTCAGTCTTTTCCAGGATTTGACACCCAATGTTATGCAACATCTTCTGTGAGCTGACAGGGAAATGATTCAGGGAGCCAAGCTCACCGCATCACATGAGCCCAGTTCTCTGCAGCAGCATTCAGGACCTGTTCCCTGCTGGAGGATAGATGAGGATGGGAAACACATGTCAATCATATGTCCAGCCCGGCCAGCAAGAAAAAAGACAGATTTAAATAAAGCTCCTAAACATGTGTACTATATTAGAACAAATTGATGGTTTTTAAATTTTGTTGGTTTTCTTTTCCCTTTTTTTGTTCATTGTCAAGTGTATTGGAATGTGTGTTCTGCAATCCTTCTGTACAAGGCATATATGGTAAGTATAATATTGTCATAATAAATGAAGACTTTAATGACTCTATTGCAGTATGGACTGAGGAATCCTTGGATACATTGATGGAATGATGTTACATTACCGAGCCTGAGATCAGCAAGCCCCCCCCCCAGCTGCATAGTGTAGTAACTTTTGCTAATCTGTGGTTACTCCTCCTGTGCACTGGGTGGCGCTCTTGTGCTTCTTCACCTCTGGTTTATTCAATATTGTATTATTATGTTTATACAGCAATATGACTATTACTAATACTACTATCACTTTATACTACTTTACTACTTCTGCTGCTATTACTCCCACATGTATGGAAAACCTCTATTTCTTTGATGTTCCAGTGTTCACATTTAGATTTTTCTGTTCTTTTTTTTTCTATTAACATTATTTTGAAAACTTTACACTATTACCTAGCAGGAGAAATGAGGGGCTCCACTGATTGATACTTTCCAACCGTTCCCGATTTGCCAGGGCATTCCCATTTTTTAGTTTATTGTCCCATGACGGTTGTGTCTGGGCTGTGTCCTGGGATCACAGCATGAGGGTCTGATGGTTTCAGCAGTAACAGCATCAGTGTTGGCTTCTAGTCCTGTTCCTTGTTTGCCCACATTCCCAGAAGCAGCTGTGCCCACTGATCTCGCCTTTTACCAAGTCACAAATACCAGTGTATTGCATGCTGTGCCAGATGGCCCGTCTGGCCAAATTAGGAAAAGGATCTGATCTGGTGGAGGCTCTTACTGACTTCATGGTTGTGTCCGTTTTATAAGACACAGTCTTGGTTGCCAGCTAAGGGTTATCCACAATCTCCTGCAAGGAAATTTGCAATGTGCTGACCCAAGTCGTCAATCCAAACATCCAGGTTGTGAGCCACACATGCAGCTGCCAAGGCTGGTGCCACAGAGGGAGAACTTTCTTCCTAGATTGTCCTAAGGAGGTCCTCTATCTTCCCATCCATTATTGTTAAGATGAAGGTTTAGTCTGGATTTTCCTTTAACTAACACCCAAACCTTTCCCCAAGCATCATATTTAGGAGCTGTATTTCTAAGTCCTACATATGACAGCTTCCCACTGTCACAGGATTTTAGGAACCACTTCTGTCACTGGGAATCCCCAGACATGTGGGGGGCTGCATATGAGGACCACTTATTATATATGGGGTTTCCAGGTTCCAATAAGTATCTGCAGAACCGAACAACCACCAATCAGGGTTGTGGGGAAGAGACCCTTGTCCTCATTTAATATAGGGACAAAGTGCTTTGCTAAGGGTTCCCCCTGGCAAGCCACCCCTGAATGTTGAGGGCATGTGGCCTGAGGCTGAGATTTCTTTTTTCTGATTCCTTCCTCTGATTAAGGTCCTTCAAGGATTGATTCATGGGAAAGACCCTTCCCTTTTTGGTCTAGCAATCATGCAGGTCTTTGCAAAAGCCCAATGAAAAATGTTGTTTTCTGTGTGCCCTGTTCACACCACACCATCTGCACATGACATTAGCATCGTGGTGTGAACAGGACACATAGAAGGCAATGGTTTTCTTTATACCCATGCAGAGACCTGAGAGGTGCATAAAAATATGTCAATGCACATGGTGTGAGTGAGCCTATAAGGTACACCCAATGCAGCACCGTATCCATGAAGTCTTCAATGAGGAGGTAATTAGGTAAGAATTAGGAATGCCATCCCACAACCATATGGAGGGACAAGAACCTACCAATGAAGGGTATCCTGGGGAAAGAGACGAGAGGGAAGTACAATGTGCTCCCAATGACCACTGGCCCAACAGCAATCCGGTCAAAAAAGAAACAAAACCTACATCACGCTTTATTCCTGTTGGCAGTATACACAAGCAGAACTGGAGGGGTGGGTGGGATATTGTATGCTGTCTTGTATTTCCTGTTGAAAGTAGAACCATTCATCTCTGGTTGGACCTTGAAGATGGGGATATACCCTGAAAACTTGTCCTGAAAATAGAATGTTAGTGCAAATAAAAAAAGTATCCAGGACAATACTCAATTGTTCTTGTTAGCAGAAAACTAAAAAAAGAAATGTGTGGGTGGGCAAGACTTTAAGAACTTACAGTTTTGTCTTCTGTGAAAATTAGATCACTCCTCACAGAGAAACACAGGGGCAGCTGACAGGCATCAGGAGGCCTGCCTCTTCCTGAATATTTTGGGTTGTCTTGGAAAGTTGAGGAAGTATTTACAATGGTATTTTCAACTGCAAGCCTAATGTCGGACAGGCAGTTGAAGCACAGCTCTATTCATTTGAATAAGTCACGTTCAGCAACAGTACTGTCTACTGAATGTGATTTGGGGGGATCATTTCAGATGCTGAACCCCACTGAACCAGTGGGTTTGGGCATTTTCAAAATGGATGTCATTGGTGGTCGACTTCTTCTTTCTGGTTCCCTGTGCCGGCCCATTGATGTCCTGTTTAATAAAACATTCTTAAGTTAATGAATGTAATTATTTCTAAGAATACAATTACTAGTTCTTATAATATAGATGGACAGCATAAAAACAGCAATGTTAGGTGATCGGACCCATATTATTGTGGGAGGGTGTGGCCTACTGTTGGGTCCATCCTTCTCAGCATAGTCTATTTGGTAGGGTGTCTCCCACACCAGCACTGTATATACATTTCTGTATTTAGTCAGTGGGGTTGCTGCATTGCTATGTGTACTTTCACAATTCTAGTTATTTTGATTGTAGTAGGTTGGGCAGAACCTCAGGGGAACATCCCCTTCTCTTATTACTGCTTGGAGCCAATTTGTGGGCCGAGGCCTGGTTATGTTCCCCTCCCCCCTATTTTTGTATTTCTAATTTGCATTGTTTATTGTAAACCCAACTATCTGATTTTTTTGTTCCTTTTTTATTGTTTTTGTTCTTAGTTATTTTTGTATCTTGCATTCTTTGTACTGTACTTTGTAATCTCTTAAATTCTGAACAATAAAATATAATGGAGTCACACTCCTGAAGAAGGGACCTTGCAGGGCTCATGAAGACATTGTTGTTATGGTGTGATGTGATCATTTAATAAAATGTTTGGATGCTTTTTGGAGATCCTTGGTGTGCTTCCAACATATCTCTTGTTCTATTATATTTAACGACTTGCCAACTGTGCTATAGCCAAATGAAGGCTACAGTGCAATGGTCCAGTCCTGGGAGGGCATCATATGACATCCTCCCAGAACGCACCCTCCCGTGCGTCCCCAGTGGTGTACACCTGGCGAGCTCCGCGATTGCTACATCCTACGGACACAGCTGATCATGTTATGAGGTAAAAGGCCAATCACAGCATTTTACCACATGATCAACTGTGTCCAATGACATAGCAGATTACCGAGTAAATACAGTTGCTGGTTATCTGCTGCACTTTCCTCATGTATTATATTGTGTTTTTGTGCATTAAAATTCATTACATTTTGAAAAACTGCTGCTCAATACCGTGTGACATAATCAAATTGCAACATTTTATTCTCTAGGGCCTCTGCTTAGATAGAACCCCTAAACATTATATATTTTAAGTTTTTTTTTTCTAGCAAAAAATCCCTGATTTTTACATTTATGTGAGAAATGTCCAAATCGGTTTAAGTGGATATACTGTATACTTGCAAATTTTGTGCAACTAAAGCCTCTGTTTTCATGCAAATTGTTGGAAAAGTATCATTTGTCTTTGTGGTTTTTTTTGTTTTGTTTTTTTTTCGCTGGCTAGCTGCTGAGTGGGCTGGGAAATTGAGTTTGCTTTGTGCAAAGATCTTCCATGTGCACCTGTTATAGGACTGCCACTTCATCCCTTTAAAACTGAACACATATTAATTACACAGGTTATGGGGCTGATTAAGGTGGTAATTCAACTCACTTAGTGCCTTTTTTGTAAATTAGCCTCAGGATCTGTATAATTAATGTGTTTGGTGTTAAAGGGATGAGGTGGCAACTCTAACCCCTGAAGCTAGTTATATATTAGGGTGGTTGCCATTTTTTGTTTGACTTCGAAGATGCCTTCAGCTGCCATTGGGCTTTGCTGGGCTTCCTATGTGTTCCTGTATCTTTAAAAAGGAATAGGCTGCCTGCAGACACACCCGTCTTCAACTGATCCATTGTTATATATCCTCCAACATGGAGGAGCTCATAGACTGGAGTCAGGATTCTGCTCTACAGAGTGGTCATGGGAAGAGGCCTGTGTTGCAGAAATGAAAGCGTTTGATTAGATCATTTGATTTTTTTATTGGATTGCTTGTAAGTGTGCTGGGAATTATGTTTTTTTGTTTTGTATAAAACCCATCCATGTGCCCCTTAGTCTAACGTCTAGTGAAAGTTTGGGGTGGATGTCATTTTTGTTCAGCACATATGTGATTCCTGAGCATGAGAAGCACCTCCTTGGGTTTGTATTTGCAGTGTATATTTTTAGGTTGTTCGATGGTTTAGTGGTAGGGTTTTGATATAACCCTATGCATGCTATATTTTGTTTTTTTTTTTTTGTTTTTGGATGGTTAGTACAGCCGTTTACAAGAAGGCTTCATAGCACTATAATTTGCCATTTGTTTTTTTTAGCATCCTATGCCCCCACTTGAGAAAAAAAATTCTTATCACTCCCTAGAAATATAGAAGCATGACAACAGAAAATGACCAAATGGTGTGTTGAGTCTGACCTAATTGAGTTGCCGTTTTTGAATCCATCTTGTGTTAATGGACTACCTCTGCTGGATGTCTATTCAGCATCAGGTAAATACTCTTGTTAAGATTAGTTTTGAACTTTCCTCCTAGTTTAAAGTCATGTCCCCATTGTCTTGATCTTGGCTTCATGTTAAAAATCCTGCCCTCCTGAACCTTATTCACCCCTTTCATGTGTTTAAAAGTTTTCAATAATGTCTCCCCTTTCCCTTTTTTGTTTTAGACCTGGGGATCTCCCAACTTTCTAAACAAGAGGCTAGTTTACTGTCCTTCAGGTTTTAGGGGGGGCTGAAGTGTGGCTGTTGGGAGCAAAAAAGGTTGCTATGTCATGTGAATGTGGGTGAGAAACTGCACCAGCATTGGCATCAGTTGGGGAGAATGGTGCCCCAGAATTGGCATTGGTTGGGGAGAATGGTGCCCTAAGGGACAGATAAAGGCAAGTAGAGGGCTGCATCTGGGCCATAGTTTGGAGACCACTGCTCTAGATTGTACTTATTAAGAGATCAGGAGAGACTTCAGGAACTTGTCTGTCAGACATTTCACCATTTTTGTCACCAGTCTCTGGACTCCTTTTTATTTATTTTTTGTTAGCTGTCCAGAACTGGTATTCCTGCCCTGGTAATACAACCCAAAATAAAAGGAAATCTCTCCAGAGGGAAATCTCCTATTTAAACAGTTGTCACTGAGAAAGGTGTTTCCATTGGAAGATTCCCCTCTATTCCTGTTCTGGTGACAATTGTAAAATTGATTTTTAATCAGTCTAAGGCCTCGCTAATACAAATAGAGCATTTAAACTTTCATTATTTTTTTTTTTTTTTTTAGTGTTAAGAGGTAGAAAAACCCTGGGGCCTGCATAGATGAGTGTTTTCAGGATCAAAAACAATTGATGTACCTAAATCCATGCTAAAGTGCTTTAGCGCTAGGCACATTAAGCCCTTGGGCGTTCATGCAAATCGCCAGAATAAGTTTTTATTCTGGCCAATGGAATGAATGCTTAAGTTCTTAATGTGCCTAAATGCTTTTGAAAAAAAAAAATGTGGCTTTAGGTGCATTTTTATTTTTTAAATCTGTTTTTTCTCCTCTGGAGCATAAGACTTCAGGGGGAGGGTGAAGCCCTTGGTGCATGAATCCTTAAATATAATGGCCACCAGAGGGGATGGATCTCCCTAGAAGACTCGCATACAGCAATCAAATCTTGTCAAAAGGTATAACCCTTCACCAGTCTATGGAGAGCTCACAAATCTATTTTATCTTTTATGCCTGTCATGTATCTGGTTGAGGAGTCTGACGTGGAGAGGAGGGCGTCCTCTTACCAATCCTGCTTGGGACCCCTGATAGGGTAAACAAAAGGCACTGAGCCAGGAGAGGCACGAATGCCCGGAGGGTCTGAGGTGATGACCCGGAAGACAATGATGCAGGTGGGTGCAGCAGCAGGAAGGTATAGCGGAGTTTAGACAACTGCTGGCAGCCAGAGCTAGTCACTGGCAGGAGAGGTTGCAGTGTCAGACAAGCTGGGTCAGGATCATTCGGGCAGATCAGGTACAGGGTGCAGGAAAGCGGAAATCAAGGGATGAGCTGGGTCGGTGCAGGTGAAGTTCAATCATGGTCAGGTCAAATCGGGTAGGTAACAGGAATCGGGATACAAAGCAACAAGCACAGAATGTAGTAGACCAGAAGGCATAGGTTTATGTGCAGCAGGGGTTTAAATAGTCCACCGGTGCATATGCGCACTGCCACGGCTGATGTGCACACACAGGTGAAACTCGAAAAATTAGAATATAGTTCAAAAGTTCATTTATTTCAGTGCAGCAACTTAAAAGGTGACACTAATATATGAGAGACTCATTACATGCAAAGTAAGATAGTTCAAGCCGTGATTTGTCATCATTGTGATGATTATGGCTTACAGCTCATAAAAACCCCAAATCCACAATCTCAGAAAATGAGAATATTGTGAAAAGGTGGAATATTCTCGGCTCAAAGTGTCCCACTCTAATCAGCTCATTCAGCCATAACACCTGCAAAGGGTTCCTGAGCCTTTAAATGGTCTCTCAGTCTGGTTCAGTAGGAATCACAATCATGGGAAAGACTGCTGACCTGACACCATCACTGACACCCTCCATAAGGAGGGAAAGCCTCAAAAGGTAATTGCACAAGAAGTTGGATGTTCCAAAAGTGCTGTATCAAAGTACATGAATAGAAAGTTCTGTGGAAGGGAAAAGTGTGGAAGAAAAAGGTGCATGAGCAGCAGGGATGACCGCAGTCTGGAGAGGATTGTCAGGAAAAGGCAATTCAAAAGTGTTGGGGACTTTCACAAGGAGTGGACTGAGGCTGGAGTCAGTGCATCAAGAGCCACCACACACAGACGGATCCTGGACATGGGCTTCAAATGTCGTATTCCTCATGTCAAGCCGCTCCTGAACAACAATCAACGTCAGAAGTGTCTTACCTGGGCTAAAGAAAAACAGACCTGGTCTGTTGCTCAGTGGTCCAAAGTCCTCTTTTCTGATGAGAACAACTTTTGCATCTCATTTGGAAACCAA
Source organism: Staurois parvus (assembly GCF_062004578.1). NCBI lineage: Eukaryota > Metazoa > Chordata > Amphibia > Anura > Ranidae > Staurois > Staurois parvus. The sequence continues at coordinate 1,866,434 of NW_028318027.1, read as the reverse complement.
GGGCCCCAAGTATGGAGGAAGAATGGAGAGGCCCAAGGACCCCGAGTATGGAGGAAGAATGGAGAGGCCCAAGGACCCCGAGTATGGAGGAAGAATGGAGAGGCCCAAGGACCCCGAGTATGGAGGAAGAATGGAGAGGCCCAAGGACCCCGAGTATGGAGGAAGAATGGAGAGGCCCAAGGACCCCGAGTATGGAGGAAGAATGGAGAGGCCCAAGGACCCCGAGTGTGGAGGAAGAATGGAGAGGCACACACTGCAAGATGCTTGAAGTCCAGTGTGAAGTTTCCACAGTCTGTGTTGATTTGGGGAGCCATGTCATCTGCTGGTGTTGGTCCACTGTGCTTCATTAAGTCCGGGGTCAACGCAGCCGTCTACCAGGAGATTTTGGAGCACTTCATGCTTCCTTCTGCAGACAAGCTTTATGGGAATGCTGACTTCATTTTCCAGCAGGACTTGGCACCGCCCACACTGCCAAAAGCACCAAAACCTGGTTCAATGACCATGGGATTACTGCGCTTGATTGGTCAGCAAACTCGCCTGACCTGAACCCCATAGAGAATCTATGGGGCATTGCCAAGAGAAAGATGAGACATGAGACCGAACAATGCGGAAGAGCTGAAGGCCGCTATTGAAGCATCCTGGTCTTCCATAACACCTCAGCAGTGCCACAGGCTGATAGCTTCCATGCCACGCCGCATTGAGGCAGTAATTGCTGCAAAAGGGGCCCAGACCAAGTACTGAGTACTTATGCATGCTTCTACTTTTCAGAGGTCCGATATTGTTCTATGTACAATCCGTGTTTTATTGATTGCATGGAATATTCTCATTTTCTGAGATTGTGGATTTGGGGCTTTCATGAGCTGTAAGCCATAATCATCACAATGATGACAAATCACGGCTTGAACTATCTTGCTTTGCATGTAATGAGCCTATCTCATATATTCGTTTCACCTTTTAAGTTGCTGCACTGAAATAAATGAACTGTTGCATGATATTCTAATTTTTTGAGTTTCACCTGTAGATGTGCCAACGCAAAGCTTCCTTACCCTGACAAGGCCCTTGCTTACACTTTGATGTAAAACGCATTTTTTTTTTTTTGTATATAAACTTCTAGTAGGTAGGTCTGTAGGAGCCTTCCTTATCAGGAATGCTCAAAATGCATAGAGGCTTGAGTCACTGAGGTCCAGTCCCCAGGGTCCATGGCACATCCAGTCTATGGAATGCAAGCCGGCTTGATAGTTGTGAGCGGTGGTGTGAAGATCCCCCTAGTGAACTGTTTGTTGGTGCACCTCAATCATGACTACATTGACATTATTTGCCTTATGATTTCACTCATTGTAACTACTACACTATATTGCTTTATGTTTGGGCTCTCCATTTATAACTGGGTTGATGAGAATTTACCATTGAGAACATCTATATGTGGAGTATTGCTACATTTCATTAAGAGAGGGTTGTATAACACCAGGAGTCCATCTGTGTGAAATATCAAAACTCCTTCATATATTGAAACAGCTGTGCATTTCCTTGAGACAATGTGGTAATGTTGGTGCATTTTATGCCATTTAGTGATCCAAGAACTGCTGGAAGACCCTAATGAACCCCATTTCTATATAGGGAAGATCTCCTATGCAGATGCTTCATGATTCTCTTACAGGACATGTCTGCCTCTGCTGCCCTTGCCCAAGCTTGAATCTAGTTGATTCTATTAATTGTCCCCAAAGTTTCCATTCTGGGTATGGCGTGGCTGAAGTGCTATAAATACAGTTGGCAGTAACATTACAAAATGTTGTAATTAATGATTGAGGATCAGGAACTTTGAAATCTACTTCAATGGTATAAATCCTACTAAAACCATCATCTATTGTACTGATCAGAGAAATAGTCTTTAGATCAGACCGACTTGTGGGGTAGACTTAAGCAGTGTGTATATAGAAAAAATCTGCTTCCCTCATCCACACAATGTGGATGGGGGGGGGGGGGCAGTCTTCCTGCTGTGCCATTGTGTTCTGACAGTGAGGAGACTTCCCTGCTGCCAGAGTACAATGATCCGTGCTGCAGGCTATATCCGGTGGCACTGACTGAACAAACACAAGCTGGTTGTACAGAAGTTGATTGTATGTGAAACAAATGCTGGGGATATTCACGGAGTTCCAGATAACATGCAAAATAAGACCGTAGGGAGAATTCCTTCAGCCAGGTTGGGGCCACATTCATTGAATATATACACACTCTGCTTTGCCTCAGATACTACCATTCCATGCCTTCCATTGTTACATAATCATTAGGGGTGGCCGGCTTTTGCTGTGTACATTGCCCTGGGGAACTGTTTAATACCTACATATCTAACTTTCCATCCCAAACTCTCTTGCAATAAGATCATTAACATTTTTGCATGAAAAAGGGTGAGGATATTGTAAATTATAGTTTGTATCTAATCCTTAGAGGACAAATCTAACTATTCAGTTGGTGATATTAAATGCCACTTATTGCTAGTTCTGGGAGCTAGCCCTGTATTAATGGAGATACATGAGTAAAATGAGTTGGACTACCGGTTACTAATAGGAACTTGCACGCAATTGGACTGGTAACTATTGTGCATATCCTGGCACTTATCTACTGTATGTATTCCTTTATTGTCCCATTGTTTTTTGCACTTGGATATTAGAAGCATACTTGATGATCTTTACTATAGATTACATGTTTGCCATATTTGGGTTCTTGAACTGCTTCCCATCCGCCCCTTAGTGTGTCCCCAGAGCCCAAAGCTGTGGGGAAGAGGTCCTTGTCCTAATCAACATGAGGACAAGGTGGTTTGTTGAGGGCAAGCAGCCTGGTATGGTTCAGGGGGCACTCGCTTGATTTCCTCCCCCCCCCCCCCCCTTTCCTGACCTGCCAGGATGCATCCCCCGATAAGGGTCTGGTATGGATTTAGAACAAAAAGGCATGGGGGTTCCCCTCAATCAATATCCAACCCAAAGAGTTTGGTATGGAAAGGGGGAACCACGCTTTTTTTTTTTTTTCTCTCCAATGCTAACAATTTTTTACATTCAGCTGTCATCGGGGGAACCCCACTGACAGCTGAAACCTGAATCCATGTTTCACTAAAATACAACATGACTTCATAATATCACTTGTGCAGTATCTTAGTAACTGGGCGGGGTCTTGCCTCATACTCCGATGTGGTAAGATATTGCTCAGTAAATTGTTCATGTTTGCAGTCGAACTTTCTGTAGGTTTGAATGTTCAACTGCAAACTGAATGGGGGGTGTTCAGCCCATCACTAATCTGGATGTTTGGAGAGGAATTTCTAAAGCCCAGACATGGCAGCTCCAATATTCCTATCAGGTCCTTTTTAATCCTGGAAACTATCTTTAAGATTGTGGTGTTTTTGTGTCCCCCCCCCCCCCCCCCCATTTTCAATGTCCTTTTTAAATTAAACCCATTGGTGTACAATGTTGCTGAATATAAGACATGACGTTATACAACTGGCAAGAATCTACAGCCATTGTTAAAATGAGGTGTTTTTCTTAATTCATTATCTATTCTCCCTCCTGTAGTAGTCTAAAATTAAGTTGTTCCAAAAAAATGTTTTAAAATAACCTTCCATTTTATAGTTAACCTTTTTTTTCCTCCTGGCCAATAGGAAAATGATGGCTGAATGGGACTCTCCTTAACCCTGTTGGGCATCATGATGTCCTTCCTGGATCGTGCCTTGCGCATGCCTGCAGGGCCGTCCTGTGGAGAGATCTGTCACCAGCTGTGTACCTCGGACACAGCTGATTGCAGATCTGTCAACTGACTCATTGCCTTCACCTTGTGACCAATCACAGCAGGCCACACAACAGTTGTATACAATAGATGGCTTCCTTCCATGCCATCCATTATACCATCATCACTAGATGTCATAGGTCAGTGATCACATGCACAGACTGGGCTAATCACCACAAACTGAATGAATCAGGTTTTTTTTTTTTTTGTGAAATGATTACTTATAGCAAAGAAATTCTGTTATACGCACTCGTTGTGTTACTATGGTAACCTTATACTACTTTGGTCATAGTGTAATATGAGATTTTAAAAAAAGTAATACAAACTACAAAATATTCCCTTTCTCCCCCCCCCAAAAAAAAAAACCTTTCTATAATGACCTCACTGAGCATTCACTTCAATTCATGACATGAAGTCTGTCAGTCTGATGCTATGAGGTCTTGCTGAGGACATACAGATGACATTGAGCAGGAAAATGCCTTGAAATTTGTTTATGGTGCCTGAAAAATGATGCAACTATTGGGTGTTTGGATTTTATGACATCATTCATGTGTATTGTCGATCAATTTGAGACTTCACAATTTTGGGAAGAATATTTTAGGGAAGTGTCATGAATATCTTCTGTTGGCCTTTAGCACGGCATCTACTGTCTTCTGAGTACAAAAGGTGAAGCAGCCAATTTTTCACTTACATGATATTTATAAATGACACGTCTTACCTGCTGAGCTCCGTGTTCATCCTCCTGACTTTATGTAATGAAACTGGAAAGTCAACACGGCTGGTTGGTGACAAGAGAGCAGAACATCTCTCGTAGTTCATCCTTATGGTATGTTTAGTCTTTTCATGTCAGTATCTGCCAGAAATATTGGTCACCAAGATGCTTCTGGCAGCATTAGCCAACATTGATGGAAAGGGGTCCCTTCCCCAAGGACACTTGAGCAAAATATTAGCCTCTTGACCATAAGTTACTAAAGAGGCCCCAGCACACAAATAAGTGCCAGGATATATCCAATTGTTACCTGTTCACTTATGTGTAGCTGTATGTCTTGGCTTTTCCATTTTTTTGATCAAGGTATACCATTGCTTGATTGCTAGCTTTCCATATTTGGGTCCTTTAAATGAACTCCATACATTTCCTCACTTTAGTATCCAAACTGTATTCCCAAGTCACCTATAGATAGGTAGGTAGAAGTTTGGACACAGGCACAATTTTCATACTTTTGGCTCTGTATGCCACCAGAATAAAAAATGAAACCATCCAAATTTTGAAGTGCAGACTTTCAGCTGTAATTCAAGGGGTTGAACATACGAAGCACAAATTTTAGGAACTGCAACCATTTTTATACAGTCCCTCCATTTTCAGGGGCTCAAATGTGATTGGACAAATTAATATAATCATAATGTTTTGTTTTTAATATTTTGTTGAGAATCCTTTACTGGCAATGACTGCCTGAAGTCTGGAACCCATGGACATAACCAAAGACTGGGTTTCCTCCTTTCTGATGCTTTGCCTGAAGTCTGGAACCCATGGACATTACCAAAGACTGTTTTTCCTCCTTTCTGATGCTTTGCCTGAAGTCTGGAACCCATGGACATAACCAAAGACTGGGTTTCCTCCTTTCTGATGCTTTGCCAGGCTCTAACTGCAGCTGTCTTCAGTTCTTGGTTTTTGGGTTTTTCTGCCTTTAGTTTTGCCTTCAGCAAGTGAAATGCATGCTAAGTGGGGTTGAGGTCAGGTGATTGACTCGGCCATTGCAGAACAGTCCACTTTAGATCATTGTCAATCTGTATTGTAAAGCGCTGTCCAATTCTGGTACAGATTATGTTTAGTTTCATCTGTCAAAAATCTAAAAGCCAACACAGTTCTGGAAAAGCAAAGACTAATTTTGGCTTTTCTATTCCGGCTTATGAATGGTTTGCACCTTGGGGTGAACCTTCTGTATTTGCTCTTGTGAACCCTTCTCTTGATTGTAGACTTTGACAATGATGCACCCACCTCATGGAGAGTGTCCTTCACTTGTCTGCATGTTGTGAATGGGTTTTTCTTTACCATAGAGAGGATCCTGCAATCATCCACCACTGTTGTCTGTGGACGTACATGGGTTTTTTTGTTTTTGTTTTGTTTTTTTTCCCACACCTCCTCCAGGACACTATGGCCTCCCTTGACCATGATGTGGAAGGTCTTCTGGATAGAATGGTCTCCTATTCACAAGGACTACAGCAGGTAGACATAGATGTATTTCCTCATGGTCAAGGAGCTTGGAGAAGGTGGATATGGAAGAGTATTCATGGCAAACATGGAAACTGGTCCATGAATAACTATAATCACAATTTCAATTGCCTCTGCAAATTTGTGTGTGCATGGGAGTTTAATCTGCAGGATACAGATCTTACCAAGAGGTCACTTATTGTAGACTTACTCTAAAAGGATCAGTAAGGTAGAATCCCTGAGAAATTCTTAACCACCTCCCACCCACCATATAGTATATATGACGGATGAAAGGTGGTTCTCTCATTCTGGGAGGACATCCTATGACATCCTCCCATTCTCGCCACGCATGCGCGGCGATCGGTGGTGCGCTGTGTCCCTCGGACACAGCGGATCACCAATCACGGAAAGAGCTGAAGATGTCAGCTTGGTCATGTGATCAGTTATGTCCAATCACAGCTAAATGGGGAAATGCTGGTTATCAGCATTTCTCTCCTCTTGAGCTGTCACACTGACAGCTCGAGAGGAGAGCCAGTAACCTGATTTCCGTGGAGGGGACATGTACACTGATGATCAGTGTAGTCCCATCAGTGCCTCATGCCAGTGCACATCAATGCCACATATCAGTGATGCCTGTCAATGCTAATCAGTGCCACTTATCAGTGTCCATCAGTGCAGCATCATTAGCGCACATCAGTGAAGGAGAAAAATCACTTTTATAACAAACTTTTTTTTTTTGCAAAATTTTCAGCGGTTTTTGGTTTGTGAAAAAATAAACCCAGAGTTGATTAAATAACACCAATATAAAGCTCTATCTGTCAAAAATGATAACTATTTCATATGGGTACAGTGTTGCATGACCGCGCAATTGTCATTCAAAGTTCAACAGTGCTGAAAGCTGGAAATTGGCCTGTGTTAGAAGCTTTCTTTAACCTAATATCTAATATCTTATTAACAGTACTAACATAAGTATGAATGAGTTGGATCTTAATAGAATAATTGAGTTATTATATTTATATTTGTTCTAGATTGGGAAAAGTAAGGAATTAGACTTCATAGTCTGTGAATATACATATGTACATATATCTTGGGTTTTTCCTTTACATTCAAGCCACATATGAGAGCAATTAACTATACCTTCCCCCATCCTCCCCCCATCTATGTAAGAGATAAAGTTACACTCAGACTTTGAGAGAAGTAGATTGGAGGTTTTGTTTTAATACCTCCTGTTGGTGTCAATTATCTTAATGGGACTACAAGAGAATACCAACCCACTTTTAGGAAAGGTGGGGGCTGGATTGCTCTTAAGAGTAGAACAAAGGTTTGAGTCTCACTCACTCTATAGCAGCCTTGATGCGACAACACACACATATACATATATACAATCTTATTATCAAGAACTTAACTATATTTTTTGGACATTATTTAAACATTCTGTATGCCAATATTTTATTTCTAATTTTATGCAACGTTATAATTAAATCATCTTTTTGAGTTTACGCAAGAAGTGGAAGGACTTTCTATCTGAACATTTCTCATCAATACAAGTTAATAAAATATCGAGACAATACGATATTTTACAGCCTGGGCAGGAAGGGAAGGGGGTAGAAGTGCCCTGTAGGCTTGTGGTTAACGAATAATAAGCAGGAATATGGCCCAATGCCAGAATTAATTACATCTCCTATAACTATAAAATGTATAAAACCTTAACAAATGTGAGTTTTTTAACTAGGCATTGGGCTGACACTTAAGAGCAGTTATGCAAATAGAAAAATAGAAATGTGTGTGTGTGTGTGTATATGTGTATATATATATATACTGATGTGGTTTTGGGTCATTGCGATTTTTAGAATTTTAAGATTTATGTGTTTTTATGATATTTAATGTATTGCGGTGGTATTTCGTATTAAAAAATTTAGGGACAATATATGTATATGATTATATGTATTACAATATGTGTTTTACAGATATTATCGTTTTTATTTATATTCATGAGTTTATTTATATCCATGTTTGGATTGCATTTGTCTTATTGTAATGTGTGTGTCACTGGTATTACCAGATTTTATTATGATTTTATATTTGAGTAAGGAATCATCAGTTTTCTATATATATCCCAGTATTATCCTGCACATGAGCAGTGGTCCGTTTTGACGGTATTTGTCAATCCCATTCTTAGGTGTGGGCCTTATTATGGATTGAGTCCTGGCACTGCTCACCTGGATTTATAATATTTTACATTTATATATTCGGTTTCCCTGGTGATTTAGTGACACACACCTGTGGTCTTATAAATGGCGCCCGTGCATGTGAGATCAGGTTGGTCTCCGGCAAAATGGCGCCCGATATGGAGACATATCTCCTATGGAAAATGGCGCGTTCGTAATGCGCATGCGCCATTTACGTTATTTAATGGATACAGTCAGGAGCAGACGCTGAAGCTTATCCCCTTTGATGATGTGCGGTTAGCACGAAACGCGTCGGGGTAGGAGCTACAGCGTCACTATTGCTTTGCCGCCGGCACCACGGAGGTCCCGGCGGCCATCTTTCCATTCACCTCATGGTCAGTGATTGTTTGTTTTCCTCACCTATACCATACTGCATATGAAATAAACATCTTTTAAAACGGTATCATGCTATTGGTCTTCTTTCTTTGTGGCCCTTGGTGAGTCACTTATCATCTATAGAGCCACCTAAGAGAGAGACCGTGGATTTCTAGCAACATCCAGCGGGTGGAGGAATATCTGGCCTGACCTGACCTCTTGAAGCTACTTGTGGATCTAGTGGAGATAATATATCTCTAAATGCGCAGTTACACTGGGCATCTGGTGAGTGCACAGCCTTATCCTTTTCACGTTTACTGCATGGAAGCAGCACTTTGAAGAATAATAACTGTCACAAGGACTGGTTTTGCACCGCATGTCACTTTGCTTGTGATATAATTTTTATGATCACATTAATCACTTAACCGCCATATTGATATTTTGGACATTTATACTATAGCGCCGCATCTTTTATGTTAAATAGCAAAATGTCTTGATGGGTATGGGTAGGTATCTGTCTGGAGGAGTGGACATTCCTAGGTAGGCTGTGTTTGCATGCAGACTGTCCTATATAATTATCACAGGTGATGCTGAGTCTATATGATGGGAGGGGGGGGGGATAGAAATCCAATGAATACAAAGAACCAATTAGGAACAGTCAGTCTGGGAGGGATATGATGCTGGACATCCTCCAGCCAGGAAATGAGGCGGAGCTCTCACTTGCTGCAGCTTCTAATGCCTGTTGTGATCTCGCAGTGTGCAGTGAAATCAGAGGAAGAGCCGTACAGGAACCTCTCCAGTACTGATAATTGTCTGCTGATTGGTGGTGAGGCTGAGGTTTAGCTTTAAATGAAGCATAATACATTCTCAGTCTGGGAGCGGCAGATCTTATTGAAAGAAATCTCAAGTTTTGTATGTTCATTTGTAAATCTTATCAACTAATTTCAAAACCACCCATGAACTGGCCCTTGTTGGTGATCTATTGTCTCTGATTATATCATGTAATTACATTAAGATATATGTATCAGTCCTTTTGGGGAGATTTGCTCTCTTCCTCTGAGATGAAATGGAAAGTGAGAAAGCTGTCAGGACTGAGGTCCCCCTGCAGGTGGCACTGTGGCTCCAAGACCTATAGGCTCCAGTTCTGGTCTCTCAGCAGCCAGAAGCTCATGGAAATTGGTCATCACCTGGTGCTCATTGCAGTGCAGGAGTATTTCAGTTCTGCCTTTGTTGCTCCTCTTTACCTTAGTGTTTTGTCCACCTGATCCTGCAGCCTGCTTCCCTCACTTGCCTGCTTGTTGCTTTACCATCTCCCATGTATGACCCTGGCTCTGACAGACTAGGCTATTTGTATATATTTGGATTGGGCAGTTGTTCATAGTTCACTCGGTTGTTAGATTTCCTGGTCTACTGTGTTTTTACTTTTACTTTTATCATATTTTTTTTTTTTTTTTTCTGGGAATTCCAGAAGACAGTGAAGCTATGTGCTGTTCAGCTCTCCAATACTCTCAAATACATATCCAAGAAAGGACTTGTACACATGGATTTGAAGCCAGAAAATTTGTTTGACAAGGAGTGCCCTTGCATCAAGATCAGACTTTGGCTTTGCTTGGGTCAGAGGGACACTGATAACATCCAGACATGGCAGCAAATCCTACATGGCCCCAGAAATGCGTGACATGACCATTTCAGATGGACTGGTTGTAGATGGCAGCATTGATGTCTGGGCATTGGGTGTCAACATCTAAATTCTTTCTACAGGGGAGTTTCCATGGAGGGAGGCCATCCTTGATGGTGTTAAATGCTTTGTTGACTGGCAAAATAATTAAGATGGTTAATCCTCTTGAAGCATGGAGACATGTTCCCACTGGGATATGAAGGATGTTTACTGATCTTTTTGGCAGTTGATGACCCTGAGACTTCAATGTACTGAATTCCTCAAATACACGATTAAAAGCTCGGAAGAAACTTCAGATTCTACTGAGACCAGAGGATGAGAATCCAAGGAAACCTCCGCTTTTCACCCGACCACCTCACAGCATAATGTTACTACCACATCATTGCCTTACCTTTTTTGACCAGACACTTCTGGATCTTAGTCTGAGATGACTCCAGAGGCACAGAAGGACGACATGTTAGAGGGACTAATCATATTTGACGAATTTTCTTTACACATTGGGTAGAGGCATTGGTGAGGGAGCATCTGAAAGAACATCTCACATGGCCAATTTTCACAGGTATGTGGCTTTCTTGAGAAAATAAAGGCCATAATAATTATATGTATTTGGCAGCAGGCAACGCCACAGTTCAAGCTTTTAGGGCCATGTCACACTAGCAGTTCTGCACTAAGTTTGTAGTCATCACCTTTGGCCCCATCACAGATCTGTGTTACTAGAGCTGTACACAACGAAAAAAGTTGACTCCATTTTTAATTTTTATTCAGATTTGTTTCAGTTTTATTATTTTTTTTTAGTTGGCACATTTGGATTTGTTTTTTGTATTTTCTAAGTGTGTGTGTGTGTGTGTGTGTGTGTGTGTGTGTGTGTGTCTTAAATTTCATAAGATGGCTATATGCATTCTATATTTTATTCCATTACTTTTTTTTATACTCTAGTATGTATTCTAATTTTTTTCCATTTTTAAATGCTATATTTTTCTAATCTGTTATAGATCTAGATAATCCTAATCCTACACATTTCATTGTATGCCTCCATTGTATTTCCATTAGTTTGAATTCCTTGTCAAATTCAAACTCATTTGGTTTGTTTGGACTTGTTCATTACTATTGTGATTCAGAGATTTGGATACATCTGAATTAGAGATGAGCGAATCGAAGTAGGCGAAGTGGAATTCGTTTTGAATATTAGGAAAATTTCGATATTTAGCAGACTTCGGATGCGCGAATCGAAATTTTTCCTAAAATGGCGGCGACGGAGCGGGGATGTCTGGGAAGGCGCGCAGACAAGGCGCGCTGACCCATAATGCATTCATTCATGACATGTGATCGCATTAGCCAATCAGCAGCCAGCCAGCACTGTGTAATGGTCGAGCTATAAATGGCGGCCATTTTAGAATTCTCAATTTGCCTCCAGTCATTCAACAGAGGCAGACCTGGCTGTATTCAGGGAGAGAGTTAGGGCCACAGAAACATTGGTTAGGGCCACAGAAACGTTGGTTAGGGCCACAGAAACGTTGGTTAGGGCCACAGAAACGTTGGTTAGGGCCACAGAAACGTTGGTTAGGGCCACAGAAACGTTGGTTAGGGCCACAGAAACGTTGGTTAGGGCCACAGAAACGTTACTTTCGTTACTGAGGGACAGGCACAGAATTGTTACTGAGGGACAGGCACAGAATTGTTACTGAGGGACAGGCACAGAATTGTTACTGAGGGACAGGCACAGAATTGTTACTGAGGGACAGGCACAGAATTGTTACTGAGGGACAGGCACAGAATTGTTACTGAGGGACAGGCACAGAATTGTTACTGAGGGACAGGCACAGAATTGTTACTGAGGGACAGGCACAGAATTGTTACTGAGGGACAGGCACAGAATTGTTACTGAGGGACAGGCACAGAATTGTTACTGAGGGACAGGCACAGAATTGTTACTCAGGGACACAGAATCGTTGAATTAAAGAGTATGTCAGACAACATGCAGAGGAGTGGCAGAGGAGGCAATGTTTTAGGAGCGAGCAGACGTGGCAGCAGAGGAAGGGGTCGAGGCAGCACTAGTCGCAGTCAGAGGCCAGTGCTCCCGGTGTCATCCAGCGGTCGTGTCTCCACCGACAACCCTGCCGTCATCGATTGGTTGGCTCGGTCGTCTTCCTCTTCCCAGGTCACCTCTGACACCTACAGCCAACGGTCGGTGGGTACGTCAGACACAACCATTAGTTGGCATGGCCCGGGAGCAAGCCCACTGAAATCACGTGTCCTCTACCTGCCCCTGTCCTTTGGTGTTCCCTCACCAAGCGAAGTATCGCATGCTGTGGGCTCAGCCCCACTGTACAGTGAGGAAGAGCTAACAGAGGGCGGTCAGGAACGGGGGGAGACATCCGCCTCTTCAGCAGCCAGGCGAAGAAGTAGTGGCGAGGAGAGTGGCTCGGAAGCCGGTCTAGAGACAGGTCTGTCTCCTGACCCACACGCAGCCGAGGGGGCTAGTAGTGAGGCGGAGACCCTAATTGATGATGATGAGGCTGATCGCACTTGGCAGCCTCGTCGTCGTCAGGCTATTGCTTCCGCATCATCAGGAGAAGAGGGTGGCAGCTTGGCAAAACAGTCGGTGGGTTGCCCAGGAGTCAGCAGGGTCGCAGCAGTGTCAGTGGAGGC